>NW_026728835.1:2330444-2692642 GCF_030272615.1 Cryptomeria japonica | reverse complement strand
ACTAGATCTTCCAATTTTCCCTATACTGAAAATTGAAGGCCATAAACCTGGAATAGGGCTATTTGCACAGAAATATTTGCATCCCATTTGTTTCATTGTTCTTGGGAAAACCTTTATTGTGGAAACCCCACAAACAACAATATTCTTGGATTATGGGGGAATCTTTTGAGAAGGTAGATTCCTTTTGGGGTGCTGCTAGATACTTGCTACTACTCTTACTACCAATACTTTAAATATAGAGAAAACCAAACTATTTATATAGCTTTTTTCAATTCTTATTGTTGAAAATTGTTAGGATAGGATTTAATGGAATAAAGTAAAACGAAGGTGGTGCAAAAATATGTTCAACCCTTCTTCCTTTCAATGTTTAAGCTTTCATCCACATTCAAGAGTTAAGTGTGACCAAAGTTGGTACACCCTATTTTCATAGTATAACTAACAAGTATAAACACATACCATTAAACAAAATTGCCAAATTGCCAAAATCAAGAGCATATATTCATATGAACTAGTTAAAGTTTTTTGAATTACTTGCATTGGGAAGCAAGCACATAACACACAAATGTTCAAAGTCCAAAGACTCTCTCCAAGATGAAGTGTTGGGAAACAAAATATGGTGACAATTTTACTACACAACGAGGCACAAGTATTTACAAAAGATTAAATCCCATATATATAAAAGGTGAACTTTGAGACATGCCACTTATAAAAGAAGCATGATGTCAATGAAAGAGGAGAATTTGTTGAATGATTAGCTATAGACACCAATGAACAATTGCGATGAGACATGGAAGTCATTAAATATACCTCAACTTCAAATGAGTATTGTTTTTTTAAAACCCATGTAATGTCCCCATTTCTAGTCACTTTAGTATTGTAGTTAGCTTGGTGTAGAGGACTCTTATTCTACTTTCCGAAGTGAATTCTGACATCTAGTGTGTTCTACAAGATTTTGGAGAGAGCCTCTAGTTATAGTAAGCCACCCGATTGGCCTTGATTTTCATTATTCATCATCAGTATCACTCTAGTGCAGTCAAATTTTGATTTCGACACTTTCTGATAGTTTTTGCAGCTTCGATGTAATATTGAACCATTAATTTAATTATTTACTAACGTTGCTTAATTTTATTAAAATAATAAAAAAATCACCTCATTTTAATAGCTTATTGGAATGGGAATAAAAAGTTTTAAATGTTGGACTCTTGACAAATTGATTAAAGTGCCAAGAATATTTAAATAATGAAATAAATCACTTTTAGAGATATAAGGTTTTTTTAAATCATAATGTGATTTTATATTGAGTTGTTCAGAAAGTACCTGGAAAGATTATAAGTAGGTTTGGAGAGCTCATTTGGCATTATGTAGATTGATTAATTTCTTTTGGTGAAACCCTCGTGGTTTGGGAGTTGAACTTAGTTCATCTTAGCCTTCTTGAAAACGGAAACCCTTAAAGAAGATTAGCCACGGTGGTCAAAGATTCATGGAAAGATTATAAGTTAATGAGTTGTAATTCATTCAGAATCACGAATTGTGCGGAAAGGAAATTGTAGGTCCAGTTGAAGGTTGAATTTTGAGTTTTGTGTTTGAGGTGATTGCTCATTTTGGGTTGCTTGTTAATTTTGGATTAATGGATACATCTTGAATAATATATTTCTTATTTGGATGGGCGAGGTAGTTTAGGGATTCATTGGGCACTTTAATTCATCTTTTCAAGTTGTCAGCTCTTCAGTAGCTAGGTGCTGAATGTTGAATGGAATTAAGGCGTTGGGTATTCATCTCTTTGCTAGGCATGTGATTAGTCCCTTGCATGTAGGGAACATTGGCATTATTGGAAAAGCGATTGTGAGACTTAACAGTCCTTGGTTAGGCATGAACATCTGAGCAGTGCGTAAAAGTATTGGGCAGTGTTAAAACTTTTTGCTGGTTGGCACAGGGATTGGGATTGATATATGGGCATGGATACTCATCTGGGCATGGTGTGAGCCCTTAAGGCTAGTGTAATATTCCATATTGGCTGAGTGAAGACATTAAGTTTGGTGGTGATTATAAAATATCCAGTTTGGTGTGAAGTATTCCTCTGTTTGCTGGGCATTAACATCTCTTGTGGAAGTGTGTGTTGTCCATTAATATTTGGTGACTATCTATTGGCAACCTGCATGGATATAGTTTCCATTGCCGAATATAAATGGCAGGCGATATCAAAAATGTATGGCATGGGTTTGTAGTTTGCGAGTGCATAGTTGAATGGCATTATAACCTATTTGGTGAGTCCAAATGCTATTAACAGCGGTTGTGGTTTTAGTGGAGCCATGGAAATTAAGGCGTTTACCAAAATATTAACATTAAGGCGTTTACCAAAATATTATTGGTGCATTTACTTGTTGGGCATTTAGAGTTGGGTTTGTGCTAATCCTCTCACTAAATCAGTGGCACGTAGGGTCATTTATATGTGCTGCAGCAACTGGAAATTTGCTGGGATTGGTGTTTAGTTTACACGGAGACTGGTATATATATTATACCAAATTGATGGGCTTTGAACAGAAAATGGTGTTGGGAGGTTCAATGCCGCTTCCATAATAGTGTGAGTACAATGGATGATGATGAGTTTAGCCTGCTGGACAAAAGAGAGTCATCTTGGTGTAGAAAACAAGTGCAGACCTGTTCCCGAGCATTGGGTATCAAGTTTCGAGAACACAATAAATTGCTGGAGCTGAATATACAGTGCTGTCATACATGAGTTTGGCTCTTGGAAAGGTCAGGATTGTGTTTTTTCTGTCCTTGTACTCTGCTGTAGTTTACAGCAGTTTGTTGTACTTTCATTTGCCATAAATCAATTTTTTGAATTGAAAATATTGTATCCAATTTTATTGTTATGAATTTTATCAATTTGTGAACTTGTATGAAACTATTATAAGATTGAAGCCATAAATCTGAACACCAAACTATACCCTTACATATTCATGCAAACTCCTTGACAAATTTGATGCAAAGTTGGGAAAAATTCAGTACAGGATTTTACAGCCCACTGAAGATATTGTTAACCATAACTGTTGTGCTTGGTTTCAATTATTGCTGTCATTAGGTTAATACTCCATTGATGCATGTGCTTGACATGCATGTGATTTGGGTGAAAAATAGGTGGTTGACATTTGTAGTTGAAAATCATGAGAGGTACAAATGAGTGGGCAGCCGTTGAAGGCTCACGAGTGGCATGTAGGCTTAAGCAAGTGGGAGGAGCATACCAAGAGATTTAGCTCAATTTGTTTTGCTCCTAAAGATGCCACCCTTTTGAAAGGGTTTGTTAGTTGTGGGGCTGCACACTTTTGCATCCAATTAATAAGAATCGTGTTTGCATTGTAGGATTAGGAGGATTGATGATCAATGAACTTTCTATTTGATAAGGGCCTTGGGTGCCATTGAAATTCTTGCTTTATTAACAAGGAATATTCTTCTTTGCAATGAACTTTCCTGAAGGTGTAATAGGTATGTTATGACCCCTTCTATTGAGAATTGCTCCCAGGCTATGAGAAGGGGATGCACTAAAGTATTCTCTTTATTTGATCAATAGGGACCACAAAAAATGCACAACACATTCGAGATATACTTTGCATTATTTTATGTCAATATTAGAATTTTTTCGTTTTTTATTTTTTTTCTAAACCCAGTTTGAGAGCTCTATAAAACCTAACAAACACTTTTAATTAATGTTTCAAAAAGCACACCTATGCTATCCTAGAGTGGGTTTCAATGAAAAGAGCAAAAAATGATCTAGATAAAACTTTAGGTAACATTGCCATGGATAAGAAAGTGTCGATGTTTTGAGACCACTAAGAATTTGTCGAAAAGGAAATGATATTTTTCGCAAAGAGTAATATTACAATATAAAGATCTCATTCGAATGCACGACCTTCACTACTCCCTTTTCTTCATTATTGTAGTAGGTTCTTCTAAGAGTCGCTAAGAATAAGCTCATCACTTCCATTAAAATTATTTAGAGAAAAGGTGGTAATGCCAATTCACCCCTAGAAGTTCTTCAAGAAATTAGATACTGCTAAGGTCACCCAAAGTCTAAAAGTATATGTGGGTTTCTATTCAGTACCATGTTCACACAAAAATAATATATTGGAGAGACAAGAAGGTTAGTTAAAAGTCGATTGAAGGTACATGGAGCAAGTATTTTATGTGAAAGGATTGAAAAGTTTGCATTAACAAAGCATTCCGTTTACTATCGGCACTACATATGTGTTGAAGATGCATGTTGATTATAAACATGTATTGAAAGTGCACAAAGTTTGAGAAGAGACCGAAATTAAGAAAATTCCAAATAATATGAATAAAGAATATGTTCTTATACTCTTGGAAGCCTCCACTACCACTAATTAAAAAATAAAACAAGGGAATTGAGGTCACAAATGATATCTTTATATTGTAATACTATTCTATGTGAAATAAAAATCTTTTCTCTTGTTGATGGGTTGTGTAGGTGTTCCTTAAAGGGTTGACGTATTTTGATTCATATGACAATGTTTATAGAAGTTTAATTAGTAACTAAACAAAGTGCATCCATGTCATATGCAATGCTTTGAATCAATTGCAACACGTTTACTGTCCAATTTTTTATTTCTTATAAAATTGCCTTTGATTTGTTTTCCCATGATTTGATCTTCCCACAATAAACTATCCTTGTGAATGGTAAATAATTCGTTAGCCATTTCCTTCCTTTGCAAACCCATCAAACTTCTGATTGGTGTTCCATAGGGACACATCTCTTGGATCTAATTAATGTCTTGAATGTTTTGGGGACTTGGAGACTTGAGGGGACATCTCTTCTTTTCCCTCCTTCAAATTTTGGGAATGTAATTGGAGAAATCCCCCAAAAAGAGGGACACCCCTTTTTTCAATCCTTTTGAGGCTTTCTTGTCATTTTTCCTGCCCATCCAAATTGAACATCTTGATGCCCTCTAATCATCATCAAGACTTAAGGGTTCCCCCACATCAAATGCATAGAAAACAACGTAAAGGAAACAAAAAGAATCTAAAATGAATAAAATTTGAAAGAGGGGCCCACCAAGGCCCCCAAACCCACAAAACAATCAAAATCTATACACATTGTTGTTTTACATTCACCAAAAGAGGAAGAAAGGAGAAGAAGAGGTGAAAATTTCAAGATATTAGTCCAATGATGACTTTGATTTCATTTTTTTGGGCATCTCTCAATATAATTCATGTTCCATATAATATCTATGATAATTGGTCATTTATATGGATTATGGAATCAGTGAATTGCTATTGTACATTTTAGAATTTCATCTTCTTCTGGTTTGTTATTTTTGTTATTTTGGTCGAGTGATGTCTTCGAAAGTCAAATATTAATTTAATGTATTATTTTAATACCTATCTCCTTTGTTGTACCATGTCTGTTTGAAACTTGATGATCGAGTTTCATAATACCCATTTTTTGTCATAAATTTTTCAATTAATTGTGGTAGTGTCAAATTTAAATCCACATTAATAGTCGCCCCAAGACGAGTGGTAATTGTGTGTCATGTCTTTGTACTATTTTTGAAACTAACAAGTTTTTGCAGATCATGCATGGTCGCATGTGTTCCAAGATTCAAGATAAATAAGTTATGGCGCATTTGTTCCACCATAACCAAGAAAGGTCGGGGAGGGCGACGTGAGAAGCAAGATCTGAAAAGATAGTTGTTTCATTAGTGGGTACCGCTTGCTTGGATCGTTCAACATCAAAAGATGGGAGGGACAATGAACACTCTTATGCATATGTTCCAAGATTCAAGATAAATAAGTTATAGATGATGGTGGCTTTGATTTGGAGCTGCCACAACATGTATTGGTGAATGGAAGAAAAGAAAAGAAATCTACTTGTGCATTCTTTTAAGGTGATAACAGTTTTAGCAAGAATAAAATTGAACTCAAATCATGGCAAAGACAAAGTTGCCAGTTCGGATTTGGGCTCGGGTTTGGGATTGAGGGTTCGGTTCACAAATTTGGTCATAATGTTTTTTGGGGTTAGATTTGTCCATACCAAAATGTATAAAATTATATATACATAATTAATTCATCAATATTTAATATTTATTATTAATATATAAATATAATATATGAAATATAAAAATATATATTAAAAATTAATTTATTAATATTAATATGTAAGTATAAAATATGAATTATATAAATATATTAATATGAAATATATAATTATTAATATGATGATAAGTAGAGAGCTATAATCAATCAATACAATATAGACATTGCCTTTTGTCTAATTGGTGTCGAAGAATCCAAGATTCAAGCTCAGTGAGGAAGCGACAAAAATACTGCCTATCTGACACATGTGAAGATGTGGCTTGGAGACCATGATGGAGTACTTACATTTGCTTTTGAAGGACTTTTATGGCATTTTGATAAAACCAAGGATTTAAAGTCCAAGTTTATGAACAAGGGAAGTCCATCAACACGACAAATGAAGAAATTTGGTATAGTTCAACGAGCTTGAAGGAGGGTAACATGACAAGGCTCTCTAGAAGATTGAGGTTGATACAAGAACATGTGCAAAATGGAGGAAAAAGCCTTGCACAGACAATCTCATGACAAAATGAAGAAAAAATGCAAAATTCGTGGGGGGTTCTATTGAGTTCGTCTGGAATGAACCCACAGGTCAAATAATGAGCCCTGGCTGCACCCACAGTGGTTCGACCCGAGACCCTGAACTGGGACCTAGGTCCAGTAGGGGATAGACCGGTAAGCTTGTGGCAAGAGAGCATTTATCTGCAGCTAGTCACAAAAAGGAATCACACGGATAAGAAAGATTAAAAGGTGCAATTTTTACAAGTCAAGGTTAAAGGAAATAATGCCATAACAGATAATCAGAAAAGAGAAAAGATCATTTCCAAGTCATCATTAAAATTTGGTGGCCAACATAAGAAATTGTACCCATGAGAAAGTAAAGAAAATCAGCATTTGGAAAGTTTTGTTATCTTTGAAACTACTCGGTCAATTAGTGGAAATCTTCCTTAGTTGGAACACAACATAGCAGCACACTTTTCATAGATGTTTGCTTTTTCTAAAGCTTGTGGCTAGCATGAGGAAAACATGTTGTAGACAAAAAGATAATGCACGAGGAAAGGACAGAAACCAAGTAGGCAGGTATACCACCTAATCAATAAGGAAAGTGTGTATTCAGCAAAAGGGAACCACATTTTGAAGGAAAAGAGAAATTATTTGCGGTGTACTTTCTATGAAGCCATTTAAACTTGAACTCTGCCTTTAATAAGAGGTTTTTCAAAAGATGAAAAGCTAGTGAACTACTTGCAAATCGTCAAAATGGTAGTGTCACTAAGAAATGACCCTTGCTGGAAACATCTTACCTTGAGTACTAACAAACATAAATTGGTTTGGATTTACCACATAGTTAAATTTAGTAGTGAACACATTAATCCCCTAAAATTCCACCTTTGCCCATACATTTGTTCGAGATACTTCTTTGTGTGCATAAGCTCCATTTGGTATTGTGAGAGAGGTTCAAAATTATATGGATGAATTGGAAGAAAATGACCTTAGAAAGAGGTAAAATGGAGATGGTATCCAAAGACCCAGTTGACACTTATAAACTTCTTTGAAAGTAGTCATACTAAATCACTAGAACAATTTTTATTATCACATGCCATAAAGTGGTAAACATAATTCCTTTTAGCTGGTGCCAACCTCTTAGATTCTTTTAGTATCCCACCATTGTGCTAGGCTTTATAGGAGGGTATAAGATAAACTATACAAGTAATCATCTTCCCTAGGGATATTGACTTAGATCTTTTGATATACGTCTCTATATTTGAACCTATTTGAATCTAGGGTAGGTTTGCCACTCCTTTACAATTGATACAACGGCCTTATAAGTTTGTTGTCTGCCTTGCAACACAATTTGGATTATTGTTGTGTGCCTCATCTTAGCTATCAAACTTGCTTCACATGCAGCATGGGCTTGAGTAGAGTTGCTTATTACATTGAGTAGCTTGGAATGATCCTTCTTTCTCATGATGATTCTTGGAGAGTTTCAACTCATAGTGCTTACATTTTGTGCAACATTATTAGAATCTTGGGATGAGGTGGGAGCCTTGTGCAAACTTAATTCTTCATTATGATTTTGATTGATATAATAATCCTTGCATATTGTGATGTTGTAGATATTTTATTAACTCACCATATGTATTCATCGTCCCTACATGCATTTGACCTATTTTCAGATCCAAGGGTATTAAATGGACTTTTTGTCTTTCTCAAAGGTCATGTGTTGGTGCTTATATCAGTTATAACATGTGTGATAGAACGCAATAAGGGTTGCCAAATAATGTGGGTAGTTGTAGAACTCAACTAATGTTTCTAGTAAGTCTTGTTTGAACTATGAGTTGTACATGGACCTTTTAGGGCCATCAAGATTTCCAATTCGCTCCTTCCATGGAGCGTGGCATTGAATGACACATACCTGAAACTCTCATATACAACCTCTCTCTCCTCTCCCTCTTCACAACAGAATGCAGAAGCCTGTTAGATACACAGCTAAAAGAGTTAATTTCTGATGGATACAGTTCTGCTTCTTTTGAAACATAATTACAGTCCTTTGAGAGGGTCTATTGTACGGAAAATACAAATAACCAAAGGTAGCTATATGTTTTTTCATTTGCCTCTTTTATGAATAATCTTGTTTTGTACAAATGTTAAGAGTGTCACCCCTAAAATTCTCGTAGTACTTTTTGCTTCTCTTTTTTCATTAGGTATTCGTCACAAGTTCTAAATGCCTTCTTTCTTCATAGCTTTTTGATACACATTGTATGCTTTTCAACGGTCTTCTAATGACATATTTTGGTTCTTGTCTACCTTTGTATTATTGAAGAAAAAAAGACAATTTTGTAGCATGTTATTACAGTCAATACATTTCTCATTTATCTAAAAACACTAGCAATGACTTTTTTTCTATATCATTTAACTATTTATGTATTTTGTGTTTAATTTCAGGCAATCTTTTATTATAACCATCAACTAGCATACGTTGCAATGTTTTAATAGGACCCTAAGATCAGGCCTATCACAGAACTAGACTCAAAGACTTTAGATGGACTTGTTACAACTTCTACTATTATTCATTTAATAAAGCATTATCTACCTTTCATTTGTCATTTTTCTTGGTTCAAGCAATTTGTAGAATGATAAGAGACCAAACAAAGCCTATCATAGAGCAATATGTTGGGAAGTTTAAAATTGAATCTCTTACATTGGGCACACTTCCTCCTACACTACAAGGTTAGTTATTCTACTCTCTCTTTGGAACATATTGCTTTGATGTTCAACTATGTTAATGATATATATTCTTGTGCTCTATTTTTTTGGTTCTTGTAATTTTTGTAATATCTTAGCAATTATATGCTACCTCATGAAGAGTATAAAATATTGGGACGCTTAATTTATGTTCCTTCCAAAGTAAGTACAATAATGCTAATGTTTCCTTGAACTGATTTATTAAAGAACATAAAGGTTTCTTATATGATTCAAACAACTTAATTCTTAGGGTGATCAAATAGTTATGCAATCTTGTGAAACATTGCTCTTGTTTGTCAGTTATAATGAAGCTTTTAGATTAGAAAAATAAATAGGATGCCAAATGAATTGCCAAAACTAGGAGCACATATAGCCTTTATTATAATGATTTCATTGCATGAGGATTTTATCTAATAATAAGCCAATTTTATAAGCCTTACATGTGAACTCAGTTAACTAAACCTTTTATTTCCGAAAGTACTTCTAATCATAGAATCTTGTCCCCGTCTGCATATAAACTGGGGAAGGAATGACTTTTGAGCTCCCTGACAAAGTTTTGGACTGCATTCTGCTAAACATGAGCAACACTCTAGTGGGGAAATTTTTCTCTCTTCGACATACAATGGAAATGGTTAGGAAATGGGTTTTGGACAAAGGGAGACTGAAAGGAAGGGTCTTGGTTAGTGCAATGCCTAGGGCTCTCTTCCTCTTTAAATTTATTGTCAAGGAAGACATCATTATTGCCCTCTTTGGTTGCTAGACCTATGACAGATGCAACTTATCTCTCTTCAGATGGAAGGCTGGTTTTGACCCGACGACTGACCTGCAAAGGACAACTCTGATTTGGGTCTGCCTTCTAGGGCTCCCTCTTGAATATTGGGATGAAGCCATTTTCAGATGGATTAGTAATACCTTTGGGCACTATGTGGGTGTTGATGACATAACTAGAACCAAATCCAGACTGTTCTATGTGCACTTTTGTACATGCAGGCTATGGTCAACAAGAATCTCCCTAACTTCATTACTCTCAAGTCTAGGTTGGGAAGTTGGACTCAAGCCCTAGTCTATGAAAATGCTACCCTCTTTTGCTAGAAATGTCGCAAGGTGGGTCATATTATCTCTCAGTGCAAACTTTAGGACCCCAATCCTCTCAAGCTCAAAGGTCGTGCAGTTGCAGAAGGCCCCAATAATGATACTACTTCCATGGAAGGTCCCAGGGCTAGTTGTGAAGACTACCCCTTTACGAAGAGTATAAATATTCTTCTCAGCTCACCTACCAAAGTTGTTGAGGGAGCCCCCAGCCCCTTGCCAGACGAGGTGACGTTGTTAGCTCCGAAAAATCTAAACTCTAAACTTGGTCCCTCTAAGGTTCTTATCTCCTCCCCTCTGAGGATCACCCCTCTTGAGGAGGGAGAGATTGTTGATGGTTCCATTTCCATGCTAGCCCTTGGGCCCATTGGGTCCCCTCCCGAGATGTTACTATTGAAGGGCCCATCATGCTTGACTACTTTACCTATTACCCCTACCTCGGGCAAGGGTCTCTCCTCTCTTGGAGCTTCCTCTAGTGGTTGCTAACTTCTTGTTGATGATGATTGGATCAGACAGAGACGTAAGACTAGGAATGTAAAGACTAATGTTGGGGCAGACCTAAAGACAGTCTTGCCAGCACAAAGATTATCTAGACTAAAGGAAGCAACAAGGGATATCGACAATGGAAAGTAGCAGACCTTGGAGATGTCCATAAGAGGTAAGAAATGAAGGTTCTCTCATGGAATATGAGGGGTCTCAACAACCCTCAAAAGCAGTATGCTCTCAAGAATTGTATTTTTCATAATAAAATTGAGGTTCTTCTTCTTCAAGAGGTTAAAATGAATGATGCCCCTTTTTCCCTTATCACGGGAAAAATATGGTCTGGTGTTGAGTTCTTTATTAGTGATGCTAGTGGAGCCTCTAGTGGCTTAGCAGCTATGTGGGACCCCTTTGAGTTTTATGGCAGCCTGATTACCACCTCTGCCAGCTTTATTTTCTCTAGACTCTCTTGTAGCCTGGACTTCTGGTTTCTCATTAATGTTTATGTCCCTAAAATTAGAATGGGCAAGTTAATTATGTGGACTAACATTACCTCTCTTCTTCAAAATGATCACAATACTCATTGGATGATTGTGGGTGGCTTCAATTCCTTTCTTTTTCCTTCTGATAAATTGGGAGGACTTCTAGTGTACTATGACATCATATCTGACTTGGTGGATTTCATAGGTAGGAATGGGTTATTGGATGTCGACTTAATTGGTCAGAGATTTGCCTAGTCTAATCTTAGAAAAGGGAAGGATCTTATTTAGGTTAGATTAGATAGATTTCTAATCTCGGGCAATTGGGGTATTGGTCCCACTCTGAAACTTTTTGTCGTCCCCAGAACATTTTTTGACCATAACCCCCTTCTTCTCTTCAGCACCACCAACTCCAAAAGAAAAAAACTACCCCTTTAGGTATAAAGTAATGTGGAATACCCACCCGGAGTTCAAGGACTGCATTAAAACATGGTGGGAGACTAACATCCCTGGCACACCCATGTTTCAGGTTGCTCAAAAATTAGATTTAATCAAAAGAAATGTTAGGAGATGGAATAAAAACACCTTTGGGGATATTTTTATTCAGAAAAAGGAAATCAAATACAAGTTGGAGGCCATTCAGGAAAAAATTGATCAAGGGGATTTCTTGGAAGCCACCCACCTGGAGGAGGCTGACCTCTGGAGGAAATGGAAGGAAAACTCTATGAGGGAAGAAATCTACTAGAAACAAAAATCTCGGGTTGAATGGTTAAAAGGGGGAGATAAAAATACAACGTTCTTCCACAGATCGACCAATATCCATAGGAGAAGAAACCACATTTCTTATTTAAAGGATGACCACAATCAGGATATCAAAGATGACGATAGCTTGGGAAGAATGACTACCAATTATTTCTCAGATCTGTTCAGGGATGATAGCAGAATTGGGGACCTTGTGCTGGTTGAGGACCTCCTTCGTTGCCTCTTGTCTCCCCTAAAGATGGAAGATAACAATCTCACCATTACTCTGGTCTCAGAGGATGAAGTTAAGATTGTGATGTTCTCTATGGGGGCCTTCAAAGCCCCACGGGCCCTGATGGCTTCCCTCCGACTTTCTTCCAAGACTTTTGGGATGTGGTGGGTGATGACGAGGTTCTTTCTACAGTATATTTCTTCATATTAGGGAAGCTTCTTAAGAAGCTAAATAACACTTTCATAGCGTTTGTTCCTAAAATTTAGGAGCCCTCCCTTCTTAAGAACTTCCACCCTATTAGTCTTTGTAACACTATCTATAAGATCTTCAACAAAGTCTTGGTTAATAGGCTTAAACCCTTCCTAGACTCCTTGATTAGCCCGACTCAAAAGGTGTTTGTCCTTGGCAGACAAATTCTTGATGCGGCCATCTCCACCCATGAGATCATTCATTCTATGAATAAATGTCAATAACCTGGTATGGTGCTCAAATTGGATATCTCCAAGGCGTATGATAGAGTGAATTGGAACTTTCTCTTTAAAGTTATGCAAAAGCTTGGTTTTGGGGGAAAGTTTCTCAACCTCATTAGGGAATGCATATCTACGGTCAACTATTCTATTCTTCTCAATGGGAGCCCTCAGGATAACTTTGGGGCTTCTAGGGGGCTGAGGCAAGGGGAATACCTCTCTCCCTACCTCTTTATTATTCTTGATGAAGTTTTGGCTTCTAGTTTCAACTCTCTTATCAAAAGAGGGGTCCTCTGGGGCATCAAACCTGCTTCCACTGTGCCTCCTTTTGTCCTACATGAGTTTGTGGATGACACTATTCTTTTCGGGATCTCTTCTGTTGTTGAAGCCAAGGGTTGGAAATCCTTCCTAAACCAATATGTTGATGACTCTGGACATCATATTAACTATGAAAAGAGAAATATCTATTTATTTCATACTACTTAGAAACTCTAAGATAAAATTTTTAGGATCCTTGATTATCAAATGACCTCCCTCCCGAGCACGTACCTTGGGCTTCCTCTAGTTGTCAAGGATGTCTCCAACCCCTTTTGGGTCACTATCCTTGAAAGAATGCAGAAAAAAATGGCTTGGTGGAAGGGAAGGTCTCTTAGTAGTGCTAGGAAGCTTCAACTATTGGCCTCTTCCCTCCAGGGAATCTCAGTGTACTTCCTATCCGTATTCAAAATTTCAGCTACCATGGCTACTAAATTGGAGAGCATCCAAAGAACTTTTCTTTGGACCGGTATGGAAGAAAAGAAAAGGCTCGCTCTGGTGAGTTGGGACAATGTCTGCTACCCAAAATCTAAGCGAGGGTTGGGCATTCGTAAAATCACCCACTTCAACAAGGCCCTAATGTCCAAAATGACCTGGATGCTTTTGAACAAGGACCCTGACTAGGGCAATATCATGAGGGATAAATACCTTGGCAATGGCAATTGTTGGCATTTCCATAGAAAGGAGATTGTTGGCATTTCATTAAGGATATTGAGAAGGTTGTTGGAGATTATTGATATAACTAAAAAAGGATGATAACTATCTTTATAACATTATTTTGTCATTGATGTCAAGAAATTGATTTTCTGATTCAGTATGGTGTTGCCATATCTTGAGAAGATTGATTTGAAGAGAATTAAGATGTCGGTAAAAGACACAGAAAGAATGTGATGAATAAGGGGAGAAATAAGTTATTCAATGGGCAACTATTACTGAGTTAGACAATGATGAGATCATGATGTTTAGATTGTTTTGATATCCTACATATGTTTTTGATTGTAAGGTTAGTACTATACTATGTCACCAAGCAAAGAACCTAGTTGGTAAACCCTAAGGTTATCGATATCGGTTAATGAAGGCGGAATGTCTACCGAGTAAAGTTTAGTATTTACCGAGTTGCAATCGAGTTATGACAGATCACATTGGATGGATAAAAGAATTATTTAATGAAGGATGTTGATGCACTGGAGATGAATAAATGATTGGTATGCCGCGTGTGAAGTTTGTTAAGGATCTATGGCAATGGAAAATTAGGAGGAAGATCTACAGCACAAATTGAACCGCAATAAACTAGCACAAGTTCCTACGAAGGTATGCAAGTAAAACATTTTTCAGATCTAAGGATACATTGAACCTAGTCAAGATTGAAGATGTGACAGCTAATATTGATCATGGGAAATGTGATCAAGGAGATTAAGTGGTTAGCAAATTGTTTATAAATAAGCAATTGTTGATAAACAATGCATGCGGGCAAGTGTAAGCATAGGGATGCTACATAGTGATTACCGAGCACATAAGCTTGAAGACCTGTTTAAATAACAGAGTAGGGAGCCCAACAGAGGGACAAGATAAGTCCTATGACAAGATTGTTTTGAGCAAATAAAATCTGCTTTAGCATTTTAGATGTGAAGTTGCAGATATATTTTTATTACTGTTATTTTGTAAGTGACAGAAAATCTCTTAACCGAGTGGACGTAATAGTCTTATTTGTAAACCCTCTAGTAAGGTAACATTCTAAATGAGTGTTTGAAATCCTTTGACAAGGTCATTTCTAACAAAGTGAAGATCCTAACAGATCTAAGGGACATCCCTTAACCGGGTCACATCTAGCAATGTGTTTGTAATCTTTAACAAGATTTTCTTTTAACCGAGCATACTCTTAAAGAGTATATTTCCACGTTAAATTTGGTGTTATATGTGTTATGATGATTATGTGTTTATGAGTTAGCATGTTTAGCAGTTTTTTGTTATATTGCTAAAGTATAAGTTACCAAGGTTGAATCTGTTGATTTTATGAAAGATTAAGTTTGTATGATTCACCCCCCCCCCTCTCATCTTGTTAGCTATTGGCATCAAAACTTTACAATTGGTATCAGAGATTTGGACTCCAGAAGAAAATTTTAAAGGTACTTGAGGCAAAGATCCGAAGATGTATAAAAGGGATGCACCAAAGCTTAACAAGTCAAGTTTCTCCACATGGCAGAAAAGGATGAAGCTGCATTTATTAGGAATTGGAGAATATGCGACATATTATTTGGAGAATGATTACATACCACCAAGCACCAACCCGATGACCTTGGAAGAGATAAAGGCAAAGCAAGAACATATTCAAGCTATGATTGAAATAACATCAGCATTGACCGACTCAGAGTTTAATCATCTAGAAGGTTGTAATGATGAAAAATCAATGTGGACCAAGCTCATATCTGTGTATGGCGGTGATGAACATGTTCAAAGAGAAAAAGTAGATAGTCTAAGAGGACAACTTGAATCCATGAGAATGAATGAAAGTGAGAACATAACCCAATACAGTACAAGGTTAAAGGAGACTGTCAATCAAATTAAAGGAGCAGGAGGAACTATTGAAGAAAAGGATGTAACAAGTAAGTTGCGTAGAACATTTCTACCTGCTTATGCCATTCAAGTCTCTGCAATCAATGAACTAAGGTCTGTACCAAATATGCCAGTTTCTTTGTGTTGAGCACTATTTTTTTTAAAAAAATATAATAAAAATAAAAAATAATAATATATGTTTCCATAAGCATGAAGACTAATGGATATTTCGGCCAGTAAGCTGTATCGAGCACTACAGGAGAAGTTTCATCGAAAGAGCGTTCTCATCGACACAGGGCATATAAAGCATTAAGCAAAGGTGTTTCGGCAAGAAGTTACCTTCGATGAATGCAAGAAACCGCTCATCGATACTCCAGGTTTCATCGAAAAGGTAAAAGCAAAAAGCGAAAAGGCAAAAGGTGATTTCGAAGAAATATCGTTACCGAAGAAACTCAAGAGACATTCATCGAAATGCAAGTTTCATCGATGAACGTGGTGTCGAACAAAAGAAAAGCTGTTTCATCGATAAAAAGGATATCGATGAAAAAGGGGATATCGATGAACACTCATAAGCCTTCATCGAAGAAAGAAACTCATCGAAAGTAGGGCATCGATGAAACTCACGAGCAACTTGTCGAAAAGGGGGACTATCGATGAAAAAGTGATTTCGATGAGTCTTAAAAGCGGCTCCTCGACGTAAGTTTTTCACTGAAACAATATTATCGAAGAGAATGAGCTTTCGATGGAAGATTCAAACACTCGGCCGAAGACAAGGGTTTCATCGATAATTTGAAACGCGCGCACTTTGAGCGGACTGTACTTCCCGCGAAGGAATTAAAGGCCCAGTTGAAAAGTGTCACATCTGCAATTAAATTTAAAACACTTGAGTAGCCGTTACAGATGCAGAACATTAACTGTACACAAGTTGCCCATTCAATTACAGTTGAACTGAGTGAATTTTCGTAAGAATCAGATCGATGCTAAGAGATTGGAAGCTATGAAGAACTTGCAGAGATTTGCAAACGATAACCAGAATAGTTGAGCATTTTACCAAGTAAGTGTTGTCTCTCTTATTTACTGTAACTATGGAACCTTCGTCTTCTTCTTCTAAAAAGAGTAGGAAAGGAAAAGAGTTAAACCCTGAAGAGAAGCCCAAGAGACAGAAGAAAGAAGGGAGAGCTTTGACTCAGGACTTATTAGACCAGTGTCCATCGTCTAGTGTAAGGTCCAAAAAGATTAAAAGTGAAGAGGAAGGATTAGAGGACAAATTTGAAAATCTAGGAGACATTTGGACTGAGATAAGAGGACATGAGTTATTTTTGTTTGGTTACAAAAGAAGGGATGCACCCGAACCCATTAGTAATCTGTGGAAGAGGAACTTAGGCAAGTTAGTAGTTCCAAATGTGTTTGTAGACGTAGAATTAATGAAAGCTCTGGTAAATTGCTACAACCCGAGAACTAAAACCATATGTGATTACAGAGGGAATACATTAGTAGTAATCAACAAGCAGACTATTGATATGGTTTTTGATCTAGACTGGGAAGTCGAGGAAAGCATCGATATGAAGAAACTTTCACAGGAATTCTTTAGTCTGGAAAATATCTACAGGACTTGGAGGGTACCTGTTCACAGGCCAAAAGTGGGTGGGTCATTTGTTCAGTTTGGCAAAAGTGACAAGGTGCCATTTGACGTCAACCACTTCCATCCATATTTCAAATATTATACTGCAGCCCAAGTACAAGGCATAGAGGCTCATCCACTCATGGATGTTGGGATTATGGTTCTGTGTGCTGATATTCAATCAAAAGACCCTAGGTCATTTGATTTTGCTACTTATGTTGCGGATACCTTGAATCATGGGCTGGAAAAAATGAAAGGAGACCTTGTGAATGTTCACTTTTCATTATACTCCATGCTAATGCATATTCTTCTTTATTGTGGACAAGAAATTAACTTCTGGCCAGATGAGTTCAGCATCAGGTCTTATGATAAGAATGGTCTGAAGAAGCCGGTTCAGTTGTGGGTATCAGCATGGGACCAGAGGTTTATGAACAACCAATATTGGCATTTTCAAGAATACTTTGTGAAACCTCTCAGTGCAGCTTTTGGACAACGCAGGGATTATACTTTGTCCCCTTAAATTAAGAGGTTCCTCAGGCCAAAGGATTTCTCTCCAGAATCACAGATTGAACATAATTGGGGTGATTGGTATTGCCATGATAATCACACAGAGATAAGGGTATTTGGATATGAAGGGCAACCGCACATGCTTCCAATTACGGTGCCAGACAGAGTGGCTAGCTTGGAGATTATAAGGCAATTGTCTATTGCCAGTGCTAAACATTTAACTGATTTTGGTAAACAATCTATTGTTCCAGGTCTATTAGTTTTCTCTGATTTCATTGTCAAAAGTTCAAAGAGTTATCATTTATTACAGAATAAATTAAATTACTATGGCATGACTCTGGGTGAGCCTAGGGAGAATTTTGATCCCGAAGGATATATAAAAGCTGCCAGAGCCTCACAGAAACTCAAAGCTGGGATACATATGGCCAAAATGCCAGACGACCTAATTAAGAACCTTGAGCGAGAGGAGGCCAAAGCTTTAAAAGGAAAGAGTGAGTTAGTCTGGGAGGCCTACAAATGGAAAAGGGCAAGGGGAATGATAGATGGAGACCTAATTGGAAATCTCCAAGATCCTCTGGAGGTAGCTAAAAGGCTGCTTCAACATGAAGCTGAAATTATGCACAGAGTTCCTTCACAATTCCTTCGCTCCATTAATACTGAAAGGGACAGTCAGCCCCTAGCTCACATGTCACCAAAATCAACCGCCAGTAGTATCCCACCTGATTCTCCTAGAGAGGATTATCCTCCTGGTTTCGAAACAGAAATGAACATGGACACAGGAGAAATCAACATCAAAGATGTTGTTGACATAAGAATGACTGAGCATGAGGACTTCATTGCTGATGATGGATTCGCCTCCTCTAGGGAATTCCTTTCATTTCTATATCAATACAAAGGGGCTCATGTCAAACGAAGCATGGCTGGAAAACCAGAGGAAGAATAGATGAAGAGATTACAGGATGAAATTGATGTCCTCATGAAAGATATGACTCCTGAAAAAGGGAGGAAATTATTAAAAGAGGCTGGTGTGATCATCTTCTCTGGTTGGGATATCAACTCAGCACTCTTATTTGATGGCTTTTTGAAAAAACAAGATTTGAATCAGCAGGTATTGCCCCAGGAGGTAGATAAACTGTTCCTAGGCTCTGGATATGATCCAGACAAAAAGGCTCTCCTACAGTGGGCACTATATCCAAAAGGGAAGAGGCCAATCATTGTGGATATAGAAGAAACCTTTGGGCATCTCATGGTTCATCAGGTTGGAAAAACTGATCCTAGGGTCACTGCAAAGCTCAACCTGGATGTTGCAAGATTGAACTTGGACCAGACAGAGTTTCTGGTCAGAGAGAACATTACATACAAGGGATTATATGAAAAGTCCAAGGAGGAAAATCAGAAGCTGCAAGCAAAGGTATTGCAATTAGAAACGGGGACTCCTATCAGCGAATACACTTCATACCCCGCAGGACGTAGCTTGGATGACGTCTCTGATGCCCTGTACTGGAAATATCAGGCAGAGAAGGCCAATAAACGCGCAGACAATATCTAGCAAAAGATGGACAAATTGGTCAATGACATCATAGGACATCGGTTTAACACCATGCTCTTACAGGTCGAACCATATTGGATAGTTTACAATGGAACAATAAAAGCGCTAACAAAGCATGAACGGTTAAGAGCACGATTGCAGGGGGTGCTAAGCAATGACGATTCCATGACGCCAGAAGAAAAGGCTGAGGGTAACGCGTATATGGATAATCATGTCAAACTCGAGGATATGCTGAGAAGAGATTTAAAAGAATTAGATGATGAAAAACCCGTTGGAATGCCTTCCGTCTACAAGGAAGGAGAGGTAATAACCTTGGAGGATTTGCGAAAGGAACTTGTCAGCGTCAAGGATTGGGCCTTGTCAGAAATTGATCGGAGTAAGGATATGGCCCCTACCGTTAACCAGATGATATTCAAGTACCTGACGCTAGGGGATGAATTAAAAAAGCAAACGCCTCAAATCAGAACATTCAAAGACGATGATTACATTCATCATTTGGGGCTTTTGAATCTCTTTTTGCTTAAGTTTAGAAACACTCGAGTTAACGACTAATATTTTGAAAAGTTGTGTCTCTTCATGAAAAACTTTCGTCCTCATATATATATGAGAATGATTTTTGTAATGTAAGGATACATAGAATTAGATAGGATTAAGAGCGAAAGAACGACAGCTTGTAAGTCTTTTGTGTACGAACTTCAATGGAATACAAATCTTGATCAATTGTTTCCCTGCATATGTGTTGTGGATTATTTCATTTTCTTTTGGCAATCGTCTGTGATATTATCTGATAAAGATAAGGTTATTCATATTCTTAAGATCAAATCTATGCTTTATGTTATAATGTTGCAACAAAAGTTTTGCTTGCGGATTGTAATTGTTCCTTGCAAAGCTTAATTGACTGGTCCCTTAAGGGTAGGGTTAAATTCACTCAATCAGCACATAATATAAGCATTCATTTGGTTTTGAAAGAAATAGTAACTGACAGGTTCATAAGGGATGAGTTAAAAAACTGTCTCACAGATTCGCACTACAAGTCCTGAAGAAAATTGTAATGACTCTGTAACCCATGCAGTGAAGAAGGCACTGGCTAAAATCTCAAGTTATACTCATCATTTCTTTTCATAATTAGTTATTTCGACAGCTACAGGAGTAATTAAGAAACACAAAGCAAAATAACAATCTTGAACTCGTCTGCTATATCTCCATTCAAGGAACTCATGCCATTTCAAGATCAGGAGATATCAGAATAGGATAACATATCTGCTATAAAAAGCACTGTTTATTGGAGACATTCAGTGAATAGGTATACCCGCCTAGGTCCTGCAGAGCCTAAAGAGAGAGAGTTAGTAACTAAATAGGTTCACTCTATAATTTGGCCAAGTCAATTGGAGGGTTTGATCATAGGAGTTGGCATTTCCTTAGAACCCATCCAATCTGTTGATTTGAGACCCAACAGATTGGCGACTCTGCTGGGGAATTATAAAAACTCTGCTGTGGGAAAGAGCTCAGAAGAAACAAAAACAATTCATATCCTCTAGAAAAGAGGTGGCGACTCTGAAATAAGAATTTCAATGCATGGGACAAGATCGGTTGCGAAAGGACAATCTTTATCCCAATTAGATTTCCCTCAACGAAAGAACAAAAATAAAGAACCCATGAATGATTCCATGAGAGAAAGATACAACCAGTATAAACATGAAAGTAGCCAACACTCGCCCTTAAAGGAACAAGATAGAACAACAACTTCAAGCCCGATGAACGAAGATTTGGTTGCGGCATATAAAGCTCAAAAGGGGCGATGCCAAATTCCCCCTGGTTTTGAAAATCATGAAGCACGGTCCAGACAATATACACCACCTCCATCAGGATCAGGTATGGCAGATCCTGCAGATAGATTTACAGATTTAACCAGACAAATGATGGAGGCAGCTGCTGAGATGAGAGATTCAGGAAGGACTCAGGAATGTTTGGAACTGTGTGCCAAGTTGGGCATAAATGTTGGTGAGGATGACTTTAATAAAGATGTAAACAACTACAAGAAAACATATGCTCAGGGAGTGGGTAGAACAAAGAGTAATGATTTCAAAGCTTATGAGAACCCTCTGTTTGGTAACAAGAGGGATGATCATGTGCAATCAGGTGCACCACCAGTCCAGCAAAACTCACATACAGGCTTCATCCCTCATAATCAGTATCCACCTCCTGGTCAATTTTATAACCAACATCCACCCCCTAATCAGTTTCAGTATCAACACCAGAATCAATACCCTCCTCCTTATCAAAACCAAATGCCCTTGTATGGTAATATGAACCAGAACTTTGTGAATCCTCATGGAGGGCATGGACTAATAAATATGGAACAAATGAGGCAGTTTGATTTTTCAGGAATGATGGTGTATCCATATCCCATCCCAAATGAAATCAGGACAGCAATACCAAAGTTCACAGGAAGTAATGCAGTTTCAGGTGAGGCTCATTGCAAAGCCTTTGATGCAGTAATTGAGGATTTTGGTTTGCCATATGAGGATGTCAAGATCAGGTTGTTTATGTAGTCATTAATAGAAGATGCGAGAGATTGGTTTAGAACGTTGCCTGATGCATCCATTAGAAATCTTGCAGAATTCAAAGAAATGTTCCTGGAATAGTATGGAGACCATAATAGTCCTGAGTTTTCTTTGCATGAAATCATCAGCATTAAGAAAGAGCAAAATGAATCAGTAATTGACTTTAACAAAAGATTCAATAGGGTTCTGAACAAAATCCCTAATAGGATGAAACCAGTACCTGAAGTGAGCATTCTGTACTATATCAATGCTTATGACAGCAAAACAAACTATGAGTTGAGAACCAGAAACCCAAGAGATCTCCGAGATGTTATGAAAGATGCCATTGTTATAGAGAACAATAGAAAGGCTGCTGGTAAGGTTGGAAAAAGAGAGGATGCAAGATTGTATAATCCTAAAGCACCCAAGGCCAATAGGGATGAAGATAAGCTTGACAAAGTTTTAAATGCCCTGAAAGATTTATCTGTAAGAGTAAACAAAACAGAGAAGCAGCAATACTACCGTCCTGAGAGACCTAGACTACATGACATGCCTTATAACACTACATGGAAGGATGGAAAACCGGTAGAAAGGAACCACAGAGACAATCAACAAATTCTAGATCCTTTAAAAAGAGCAGTAAATTATACTCAAGACGATGACATGTGGTGTTATGCTTGCAATATGCCACACGCTTCCTCTTTGTGTGCAGTAGCAAAAGGGTTGCAAGAGGAAGAGGATAGCTATGAAGATCATGTGGATGATTCAACTATTAATATGATGTCATTTAGTCAGGAAGGAAGGTCAGACTCTATAAATATTGATCAGTGCTCTGTTTTACCTGTGACCACCAGCAAAAATGAAAGTGTCAAACTCAGAGTCCCTACTGAAGAAGAGAAAAGAAAAATTACAGCTTATGCTGTTGCACAAGCAAAAACGACTTATGACTTAAGAAACAGGATGGTGAATCCAGAACAAGGTAAACCTGCTAGTCTTTTCATGAAAGAAAATGATGAAGCACTTAAGCGAATGAATACGGCAACTAAGACTAAGAAAGATGGTAATCAGGGTCCTGATGTTCAAAAGAAAGAAACGGTAAAAACTCTTTCATCACAGCAATCTACCTCGTTTGATATCTCAGCTGCACTAACACAATTAAAAGTTTCTGTCCCATTAATGGAAATCATGAGGTTTCCTGAATATAGGGAAAAAACTTTGGAGATGATTTCAGGTGTCCAAGAAGGGAAGGTTAATGAACAGAAACGAGAAGTCCCAACAGGTGGCAGTAATGAACAAATGGCTCCAGTTATATACTTAGGGTCCACTATAACTAAAAACCCAACACAAGTAGACCCATTTTACCTCACTTTGGTGATAAACAACAAAAGGGTAAAGAATTGTATGATTGATTCAGGAGCAGCCATAAATGTCATGCCTGTTGGGGTGATGAAAGAATTAGGATTGGAAGTTGATACTACCTTTGGAAAGTGCTATGCCATGGACAATAGATCAGTGCCAGTGGTTGGTGTCATGAAGAATGTAGAGTTTAGATTAGCAGCCTGTCCAGAAGCATCATATAAAACAGATATCACGGTGGTAGATGTTCCACCAAACTATGGAATGTTGTTGTCTAGACAATGGTCGAATATGATTGGTGGATATGTGCAGCTGGATTTGTCTTATGCTACGATTCCAATAAATGGACAGGAAATAAAATTTGACAGGGAGCCTCGGTCCACATATATCATAGAAGACATGGAAGGAACAGTGAACCAAGTATGTTTTTTACAAACTGATATGGACAACTTCCAGGTACAGTTGACAAAACCTAAATTTAAAGAGTGGATCCCCATTGAGTCATGTCTAACTGAAAATGATGGTCAGATATGGAAGATGTTCTTTGATGGGTCTTGTAGCAAAGAAGGGAGTGGGGCTGGAATCCTTTTTATTTCACCTACAGGAGAAACTTACAAATATTCTTTCAAGTTGTTATTTGAATGTACAAACAACATTGCTGAATATGAAGCCCTACTCACTGGTCTTAACATAGCAGTCAAACATGGAATCAAGTTGCTAAGTGTCTTTGGTGATTCAGAATTAATAGTCTCACAAGTAAAGGAGAGATATGCCTCGAAGCATTTAAGACTGAAACAATACAGGAATGCTGTATGGGATACCATGGAGCTTTTTTATGCTTTTCAGATAACCTGGATAGATAGATCAAAGAACATCATGGCAGATTTTCTAGCAAATATTGCACTAAAAGGTAATGATATAACGCTAACTGGGATATCTGAAGTGGAGATGAAAGTGAGACCATCTGTTCCTGACAACTTGTATAATTGGCAAGTGTTTCAAGATGATGCAGATTTGCTGAACTTCTTACAGTGTGCTGATCATTATCAGGCTCAAGCTATAAATTTTAATGACTTTGTGGAACAAACTGAAGGTAAGGAGACCTTATTTGGACATGAAATTATACAACTGAAGTCAAATAAATTACCAAGAGGCCTGGTAGCATTAGAGAGAAATTTTAATGCTCAAGATGTAATTGAAACCAAAGGGTCAGCTGTTAAAGAAAGTGATGTTGAACAAATCAATCTAGGAAATGAAGAAGCCCCCAAGAATGTTTTTATTGGAAAAAAATTGACTCCTACTATGAGGCAACAACTGATAATCTTGTTAAAAAGATATAAACATGTGTTTGCATGGTCTTATGAGGATCTCAAAGCTTACAGGGAAGATCTCTTTCAACATGAGATACCACTTAAGCCAGAAGCTAAGCCATTTAGGCAAAAGCAGAGACCAATTAATCCTACATTGCTACCAAAAATGAGAGAAGAAATTATAAAGATGAAAGATGCAGGAATAATAGAACCATGCAGATATTCCACATGGGTTTCTAACTTGGTACCAGTCAGGAAGAAAAATGGGGATATTAGATTATGTGTAGACTTTAGGAATTTAAACATATCGTCTTTAAAGGATAACTATCCATTGCCAAACATGGATAATATGCTGCAGAAGGTAACAGGGTGTGAGTTGTTGTCCATGATGGATGGATTTTCAGGTTACAATCAGGTGAAAGTTAGAGAAACTGAAAAATATAAGACAGCCTTCACAACTCCATGGGGCACTTATGTCTATGCACGAATGCCATTTGGATTGACCAATGCTGGAGCTACTTTTCAAAGGGCAATGGATGTGGCTTTTGTAGAATTGATTGATATAATCATGGTAGTATACCAGGATGATCTGACTGCGTACTCGAAGAAAGCTGATGATCACTGTGAACACCTTGAGAAGATATTTAAAAAAGCCTTAGAATATGGAATTTCCTTGAATCCCAAGAAATGTCACTTTGGTGTTGAGGAGGGAAAACTACTTGGACACATAGTATCCAAGGAGGGGGTGAGAATTGACCCTGAAAGGGTAGCAGCTATTAATGAGGTTCCCATCCCCCGAACTATCAAAGCCATTCAGTCATTTTTGGGACAAATTAATTTTGTGAGAAGGTTCATTTTGAATTTCGCAGACATAGTGAAACCTATAGTAAGGATGTTGAAGAAAGAGGCAAAAATTGACTGGACTGAAGAAGCAATTGATTCCTTTGTGGCTATTAAAAGAGCAATTTCTGAGGCACCAGTACTAATTTCCCCAGATTTTGGCAAACCATTTATGATATTTTCATTTGCTTCTTGTCATACTATAGCAGCAGTGTTGTTACAGAAAAATTCAGAGGGATATGAGCAGCCCATTGCATACTTTAGCAAATCTTTAAGCCCTTCAGAAGTAAAATATGAAATAAATGAAAAGCAGGCCTATGCTCTGGTCAAAGCTATAAAACAATTCAGGCCATACTTAGTAGGGGCCGAAGTTATTGCTTATGTCCCCAATGCAGCAGTAAAAGATATCTTCAGACAAACTGAGGTCACAGGCAAAAGATGCAAATGGATCAATCAGATACAAGAATTTAACATTGAGCTTAAGATTTCACAGGTTATCAAAGGACAAGGACTGGCCAAACTCATGACAGGAACTGAAATTGAAGAGTCTGATGTGAATCAGGTTGGATGGGAAGAAGCTAATTTCAGTATTGAGAAAACAGCATGGTACACTGATATCATGTATTACCTTAAGCACTTAAAGTGTCCAAATGCTATGACCGATAGTCAGAAGAGAGCTTTGAAGTTAAAATCAGCAAGGTATGTGATTATCAATGGGGACTTATATTGGAAAAATAGAGATGGGATATTGTTATTGTGTCTGGACAACTACCAGGCAGACAAGGTTCTTCATGAAATGCATGATGGGGTTTGTGGTGGCCATTTCTCAGCTAAGACTACAGCACATAAAATATTGAGAGCCGGATATTATTGGCCATGTGTCTTCAATGATTCCTATAGATATGTCAGAAAATGCGAAGCTTGTCAAAAGTTCTCAAGCAAAACAAAGTATCAAGGATCACTCCCGTTGAGACCAATGTTGACTGAGGAACCATTCCAACAGTGGGGAATAGACTTTATAGGGGAAATATCAGAAAAATCCAGTGGAGGACACAGATGGATATTGGTTGCTACAGATTATTTTACCAAATGGGTGGAGGCAATACCTACCAAACAGGCCACTAGCAAGGTGGTGATAAAATTCTTAATGGAGAACATCATTACTAGATTTGGTGTTCCTGCAAGAATCATCTCAGATAATGGCATGTCTTTTAGATCAGAGGAATTCAACAATTTTTGTGATGAATATGGCATTAAGATATCACATTCTTCTCCTTATCACCCCCAGGGGAATGGGCAAGCTGAATCAAGCAACAAGAACATCCTGAAGATCATTAAAAAGATGCTGGGGCAGAACAAAAAAGCATGGGACTCAAAGTTGAATCTTGCATTATGGGCAGACAGGATAACTGTGAAAAAATCCACAGGAAAATCTCCATTTGAATTGGTTTATGGCAAAAGGGCCAGACTACCTTTGGATAATCTTCTACCTGTACATAGATTTATGATTCAAGAAGAAATAGATGTTGAAGATCCATCACAAGAAAGAATAATGCAGCTAGTAGAACTTGATGAAGTCAGGGCAGAAGCTCAGAGGCAAAATATCAGGATTCAAAATCAAATGAAGAGGTTGTATGACAAGAGGACATCTAACAGGAAATTTTGTGTAGGAGACTGGGTTTTAATGTGGAATGCCAGGAGTCAAGACAAAGGCAAGCATGGTAAATTTGAAGCCTTATGGATCGGCCCATATGTGATCATAGACAAAGGGGGGGAGGATTCTTATTTGCTCCAAAATGCGACAGGGGAGG
The DNA here is from genome assembly GCF_030272615.1 of Cryptomeria japonica. NCBI lineage: Eukaryota > Viridiplantae > Streptophyta > Pinopsida > Cupressales > Cupressaceae > Cryptomeria > Cryptomeria japonica. The sequence continues at coordinate 2,665,419 of NW_026728835.1, read as the reverse complement.
TCCAAGAATTGCTAGTACATGGGCAGTTCTTAAAGAACTTCTTCTCCTGAAGCACTCTGCATCACCTGTACAGTAGGGTAGGATCCATTTCCATTGTAAATACCATCATATCTGCGCTAACCAGAGATTCTGGATTCTTGAAGGCATAGTTCAGAATGCCTTCATCCTCAGTCAGAGCCGCTGTTGAGCACTATTTTTTTTTTAAAAATATAATAAAAAAAAAAATAATAATATATGTTTCCATAAGCATGAAGACTAATGGATATTTCGGCCAGTAAGCTGTATCGAGCACTGCAAGAGAAGTTTCATCGAAAGAGCGTTCTCATCGACACCGGGCATATAAAGCATTAAGAAAAGGTGTTTCGGCAAGAAGTTACCTTCGATGAACGCAAGAAACCGCTCATCGATACTCCAGGTTTCATCGAAAAGGTAAAAGCAAAAAGCAAAAAGGCAAAAGGTGATTTCGAAGAAATATCGTTACCGAAGAAACTCAACAGACATTCATCGAAATGCAAGTTTCATCGATGAACGTGGTGTCGAACAAAAGAAAAGCTGTTTCATCGATAAAAAGGATATCGATGAAAAAGGGGATATCGATGAACACTCATAAGCCTTCATCGAAGAAAGAAACTCATCGAAAGTAGGGCATCGATGAAACTCACGAGCAACTTGTCGAAAAGGGGGACTATCAATGAAAAAGTGATTTCGATGAGTCTTAAAAGAAGCTCCTCGACGTAAGTTTTTCACCGAAACAATATTATCGAAGAGAATGAGCTTTCGATGGAAGATTCAAACACTCGGCCGAAGACAAGGGTTTCATCGATAATTTGAAACGCGCGCACTTTGAGCGGACTGTACTTCCCGCGAAGGAATTAAAGGCCCAGTTGAAAAGTGTCACATCTGCAATTAAATTTAAAACACTTGAGTAGCCGTTATAGATGCAGAACATTAACTGTACACAAGTTGCCCATTCAATTACAGTTGAACTGAGTGAATTTTCGTAAGAATCAGATCGATGCTAAGAGATTGGAAGCTGTGAAGAACTTGCAGAGATTTGCAAACGATAACCAGAAGAGTTGAGCATTTTACCAAGTAAGTGTTGTCTCTCTTATTTACTGTAACTATGGAACCTTCGTCTTCTTCTTCTAAAAAGAGTAGGAAAGGAAAAGAGTTAAACCCTGAAGAGAAGCCCAAGAGATAGAAGAAAGAAGGGAGAGCTTTGACTCAGGACTTATTAGACCAGTGTCCATCGTCTAGTGTAAGGTCCAAAAAGATTAGAAGTGAAGAGGAAGGATTAGAGGACAAATTTGAAAATCTAGGAGACATTTGGACTGAGATAAGAGGACATGAGTTATTTTTGTTTGGTTACAAAAGAAGGGATGCACCTGAACCCATTAGTAATCTGTGGAAGAGGAACTTAGGCAAGTTAGTAGTTCCAAATGTGTTTGTAGACGTAGAATTAATGAAAGCTCTGGTAAATTGCTACAACCCGAGAACTAAAACCATATGTGATTACAGAGGGAATACATTAGTAGTAATCAACAAGCAGACTATTGATATGGTTTTTGATCTAGACTGGGAAGTTGAGGAAAGCATCGATATGAAGAAACTTTCACAGGAATTCTTTAGTCTGGAAAATATCTACAGGACTTGGAGGCTACCTGTTCACAGGCCAAAAGTGGGTGGGTCATTTGTTCAGTTTGGCAAAAGTGACAAGGTGCCATTTGACGTCAACCACTTCCATCCATATTTCAAATATTATACTGCAGCCCAAGTACTAGGCATAGAGGCTCATCCACTCATGGATGTTGGGATTATGGTTCTGTGTGCTGATATTCAATCAAAAGACCCTAGGTCATTTGATTTTGCTACTTATTTTGCGGATACCTTGAATCATGGGCTGGAAAAAATGAAAGGAGACCTTGTGAATGTTCACTTTTCATTATACTCCATGCTAATGCATATTCTTCTTTATTGTGGACAAGAAATTAACTTCTGGCCAGATGAGTTCAGCATCAGGTCTTATGATAAGAATGGTCTGAAGAAGCCGGTTCAGTTGTGGGTATCAGCATGGGACCAGAGGTTTATGAACAACCAATATTGACATTTTCAAGAATACTTTGTGAAACCTCTCAGTGCAGCTTTTGGACAACGCAGGGATTATACTTTGTCCCCTGAAATTAAGAGGTTCCTCAAGCCAAAGGATTTCTCTCCAGAATCACAGATTGAACATAATTGGGGTGATTGGTATTGCCATGATAAACACACAGAGATAAGGGTATTTGGATATGAAGGGCAACCGCACATGCTTCCAATTACGGTGCCAGACAGAGTGGCTAGCTTGGAGATTATAAGGCAATTGTCTATTGCCAGTGCTAAACATTTAACTGATTTTGGTAAACAATCTATTGTTCCAGGTCTATTAGTTTTCTCTGATTTCATTGTCAAAAGTTCAAAGAGTTATCATTTATTACAGAATAAATTAAATTACTATGGCATGACTCTGGGTGAGCCTAGGGAGAATTTTGATCCCGAAGGATATATAAAAGCTGCCAGAGCCTCACAGAAACTCAAAGCTGGGATACATATGGCCAAAATGCCAGACGACCTAATTAAGAACCTTGAGCAAGAGGAGGCCAAAGCTTTAAAAGGAAAGAGTGAGTTAGTCTGGGAGGCCTACAAATGGAAAAGGGCAAGGGGAATGATAGATGGAGACCTAATTGGAAATCTCCAAGATCCTCTGGAGGTAGCTAAAAGGCTGCTTCAACATGAAGCTGAAATTATGCACAGAGTTCCTTCACAATTCCTTCGCTTCATTAATACTGAAAGGGACAGTCAGCCCCTAGCTCACATGTCACCAAAATCAACCGCCAGTAGTATCCCACCTGATTCTCCTAGAGAGGATTATCCTCCTGGTTTCGAAACAGAAATGAACATGGACACAGGAGAAATCAACATCAAAGATGTTGTTGACATAAGAATGACTGAGCATGAGGACTTCATTGCTGATGATGGATTCGCCTCCTCTAGGGAATTCCTTTCATTTCTATATCAATACAAAGGGGCTCATGTCAAACGAAGCATGGTTGGAAAACCAGAGGAAGAACAGATGAAGAGATTAGAGGATGAAATTGATGTCCTCATGAAAGATATGACTCCTGAAAAAGGGAGGAAATTATTAAAAGAGGCTGGTGTGATCATCTTCTCTGGTTGGGATATCAACTCAGCACTCTTATTTGATGGCTTTTTGAAAAAACAAGATTTGAATCAGCAGGTATTGCCCCAGGAGGTAGATAAACTGTTCCTAGGCTCTGGATATGATCCAGACAAAAAGGCTCTCCTACAGTGGGCACTATATCCAAAAGGGAAGAGGCCAATCATTGTGGATATAGAAGAAACCTTTGGGCATCTCATGGTTCATCAGGTTGGAAAAACTGATCCTAGGGTCACTGCAAAGCTCAACCTGGATGTTGCAAGATTGAACTTGGACCAGACAGAGTTTCTGGTCAGAGAGAACATTACATACAAGGGATTATATGAAAAGTCCAAGGAGGAAAATCAGAAGCTGCAAGCAAAGGTATTGCAATTAGAAACGGGGACTCCTATCAGCGAATACACTTCATACCCCGCAGGACGCAGCTTGGATGACGTCTCTGATGCCCTGTACTGGAAATATCAGGCAGAGAAGGCCAATAAACGCGCAGACAATATCCAGCAAAAGATGGACAAATTGGTCAATGACATCATAGGACATCGGTTTAACACCATGCTCTTACAGGTCGAACCATATTGGATAGTTTACAATGGAACAATAAAAGCGCTAACAGAGCATGAACGGTTAAGAGCACGATTGCAGGGGGTGCTAAGCAATGACGATTCCATGACGCCAGAAGAAAAGGCTGAGGGTAACGCGTATATGGATAATCATGTCAAACTCGAGGATATGCTGAGAAGAGATTTAAAAGAATTAGATGATGAAAAACCCGTTGGAATGCCTTCCGTCTACAAGGAAGGAGAGGTAATAACCTTGGAGGATTTGCGAAAGGAACTTGTCAGCGTCAAGGATTGGGCCTTGTCAGAAATTGATCGGAGTAAGGATATGGCCCCTACCGTTAACCAGATGATATTCAAGTACCTGACGCTAGGGGATGAATTAAAAAAGCAAACGCCTCGAATCAGAACATTCAAAGACGATGATTACATTCATCATTTGGGGCTTTTGAATCTCTTTTTGCTTAAGTTTAGAAACACTCGAGTTAACGACTAATATTTTGAAAAGTCGTGTCTCTTCGTGAAAAACTTTCGTCCTCATATATATATGAGAATGATTTTTGTAATGTAAGGATACATAGAATTAGATAGGATTAAGAGCGAAAGAACGACAGCTTGTAAGTCTTTTGTGTACGAACTTCAATGGAATACAAATCTTGATCAATTGTTTCCCTGCATATGTGTTGTGGATTATTTCATTTTCTTTTGGCAATCGTCTGTGATATTATCTGATAAAGATAAGGTTATTCATATTCTTAAGATCAAATCTATGCTTTATGTTATAATGTTGCAACAAAAGTTTTGCTTGCGGATTGTAATTGTTCCTTGCAAAGCTTAATTGACTGGTCCCTTAAGGGTAGGGTTAAATTCACTCAATCAGCACATAATATAAGCATTCATTTGGTTTTGAAAGAAATAGTAACTGACAGGTTCATAAGGGATGAGTTAAAAAACTGTCTCACAGATTCGCACTACAAGTCCTGAAGAAAATTGTAATGACTCTGTAACCCATGCAGTGAAGAAGGCACTGGCTAAAATCTCAAGTTATACTCATCATTTCTTTTCATAATTAGTTATTTCGACAGCTACAGGAGTAATTAAGAAACACAAAGCAAAATAACAATCTTGAACTCATCTGCTATATCTCCATTCAAGGAACTCATGCCATTTCAAGATCAGGAGATATCAGAATAGGATAACATATCTGCTATAAAAAGCACTGTTTATTGGAGACATTCAGTGAATAGGTATACCCGCCTAGGTCCTGCAGAGCCTAAAGAGAGAGAGTTAGTAACTAAATAGGTTCACTCTATAAGTTGGCCAAGTCAATTGGAGGGTTTGATCATAGGAGTTGGCATTTCCTTAGAACCCATCCAATCTGTTGATTTGAGACCCAACAGATTGGCGACTCTGCTGGGGAAAATTATAAAAACTCTGTTGTGGGAAAGAGCTCAGAAGAAACAAAAACAATTCATATCCTCTAGAAAAGAGGTGGCGACTCTGAAATAAGAATTTCAATGCACGGGACAAGATCGGTTGCGAAAGGACAATCTTTATCCCAATTAGATTTCCCTCAACGAAAGAACAAAAATAAAGAACCCATGAATGATTCCATGAGAGAAAGATACAACCAGTATAAACATGAAAGTAGCCAACACTCGCCCTTAAAGGAACAAGATAGAACAACAACTTCAAGCCCGATGAACGAAGATTTGGTTGCGGCATATAAAGCTCAAAAGGGGCGATGCCAAATTCCCCCTGGTTTTGAAAATCATGAAGCACGGTCCAGACAATATACACCACCTCCATCAGGATCAGGTATGGCAGATCCTGCAGATAGATTTACAGATTTAACCAGACAAATGATGGAGGCAGCTGCTGAGATGAGAGATTCAGGAAGGACTCAGGAATGTTTGGAACTGTGTGCCAAGTTGGGCATAAATGTTGGTGAGGATGACTTTAATAAAGATGTAAACAACTACAAGAAAACATATGCTCAGGGAGTGGGTAGAACAAAGAGTAATGATTTCAAAGCTTATGAGAACCCTCTGTTTGGTAACAAGAGGGATGATCATGTGCAATCAGGTGCACTACCAGTCCAGCAAAACTCACATACAGGCTTCATCCCTCATAATCAGTATCCACCTCCTGGTCAATTTTATAACCAACATCCACCCCCTAATCAGTTTCAGTATCAACACCAGAATCAATACCCTCCTCCTTATCAAAACCAAATGCCCTTGTATGGTAATATGAACCAGAACTTTGTGAATCCTCATGGAGGGCATGGACTAATAAATATGGAACAAATGAGGGAGTTTGATTTTTCAGGAATGATGGTGTATCCATATCCCATCCCAAATGAAATCAGGACAGCAATACCAAAGTTCACAGGAAGTAATGCAGTTTCAGGTGAGGCTCATTGCAAAGCCTTTGATGCAGTAATTGAGGATTTTGGTTTGCCATATGAGGATGTCAAGATCAGGTTGTTTATGCAGTCATTAATAGAAGATGCGAGAGATTGGTTTAGAACGTTGCCTGATGCATCCATTAGAAATCTTGCAGAATTCAAAGAAATGTTCCTGGAACAGTATGGAGACCATAATACTCCTGAGTTTGCTTTGCATGAAATCATCAGCATTAAGAAAGAGCAAAATGAATCAGTAATTGACTTTAACAAAAGATTCAATAGGGTTCTGAACAAAATCCCTAATAGGATGAAACCAGTACCTGAAGTGAGCATTCTGTACTATATCAATGCTTATGACAGCAAAACAAACTATGAGTTGAGAACCAGAAACCCAAGAGATCTCCGAGATGTTATGAAAGATGCCATTGTTATAGAGAACAATAGAAAGGCTGCTGGTAAGGTTGGAAAAAGAGAGGATGCAAGATTGTACAATCCTAAAGCACCCAAGGCCAATAGGGATGAAGATAAGCTTGACAAAGTTTTAAATGCCCTGAAAGATTTATCTGTAAGAGTAAACAAAACAGAGAAGCAGCAATACTACCGTCCTGAGAGACCTAGACTACATGACATGCCTTATAACACTACATGGAAGGATGGAAAACTGGTAGAAAGGAACCACAGAGACAATCAACAAATTCTAGATCCTTTAAAAAGAGCAGTAAATTATACTCAAGACGATGACATGTGGTGTTATGCTTGCAATATGCCACACGCTTCCTCTTTGTGTGCAGTAGCAAAAGGGTTGCAAGAGGAAGAGGATAGCTATGAAGATCATGTTAATGATTCAACTATTAATATGATGTCATTTAGTCAGGAAGGAAGGTCAGACTCTATAAATATTGATCAGTGCTCTGTTTTACCTGTGACCACCAGCAAAAATGAAAGTGTCAAACTCAGAGTCCCTACTGAAGAAGAGAAAAGAAAAATTACAGCTTATGCTGTTGCACAAGCAAAAAGGACTTATGACTTAAGAAACAGGATGGTGAATCCAGAACAAGGTAAACCTGCTAGTCTTTTCATGAAAGAAAACGATGAAGCACTTAAGCGAATGAATAAGGCAACTAAGACTAAGCAAGATGGTAATCAGGGTCCTGATGTTCAAAAGAAAGAAACGGTAAAAACTCTTTCATCACAGCAATCTACCTCGTTTGATATCTCAACTGCACTAACACAATTAAAAGTTTCTGTCCCATTAATGGAAATCATGAGGTTTCCTGAATATAGGGAAAAAACTTTGGAGATGATTTCAGGTGTCCAAGAAGGGAAGGTTAATGAACAGAAACGAGAAGTCCCAACAGGTGGCAGTAATGAACAAATGGCTCCAGTTATATACTTAGGGTCCACTATAACTAAAAACCCAACACAAGTAGACCCATTTTACCTCACTTTGGTGATAAACAACAAAAGGGTAAAGAATTGTATGATTGATTCAGGAGCAGCCATAAATGTCATGCCTGTTGGGGTGATGAAAGAATTAGGATTGGAATTTGATACTACCTTTGGAAAGTGCTATGCCATGGACAATAGATCAGTCCCAGTGGTTGGTGTCATGAAGAATGTAGAGTTCAGATTAGCAGCCTGTCCAGAAGCATCATATAAAACAGATATCACGGTGGTAGATGTTCCACCAAACTATGGAATGTTGTTGTCTAGACAATGGTCGAATATGATTGGTGGATATGTGCAGCTGGATTTGTCTTATGCTACGATTCCAATAAATGGACAGGAAATAAAAATTGACAGGGAGCCTCGGTCCACATATATCATAGAAGACATGGAAGGAACAGTGAACCAAGTATGTTTTTTACAAACTGATATGGACAACTTCCAGGTACAGTTGACAAAACCTAAATTTAAAGAGTGGATCCCCATTGAGTCATGTCTAACTGAAAATGATGGTCAGATATGGAAGATGTTCTTTGATGGGTCTTGTAGCAAAGAAGGGAGTGGGGCTGGAATCCTTTTTATTTCACCTACAGGAGAAACTTACAAATATTCTTTCAAGTTTTTATTTGAATGTACAAACAACAATTCTGAATATGAAGCCCTACTCACTGGTCTTAACATAGCAGTCAAACATGGAATCAAGTTGCTAAGTGTCTTTGGTGATTCAGAATTAATAGTCTCACAAGTAAAGGAGAGATATGCCTCGAAGCATTTAAGACTGAAACAATACAGGAATGCTGTATGGGATACCATGGAGCTTTTTGATGCTTTTCAGATAACCTGGATAGATAGATCAAAGAACATCATGGCAGATTTTCTAGCAAATATTGCACTAAAAGGTAATGATATAACGCTAACTGGGATATCTGAAGTGGAGATGAAAGTGAGACCATCTGTTCCTGACAACTTGTATAATTGGCAAGTGTTTCAAGATGATGCAGATCTGCTGAACTTCTTACAGTGTGCTGATCATTATCAGGCTCAAGCTATAAATTTTAATGACTTTGTGGAACAAACTGAAGGTAAGGAGACCTTATTTGGACATGAAATTATACAACTGAAGTCAAATAAATTACCAAGAGGCCTGGTACCATTAGAGAGAACTTTTAATGCTCAAGATGTAATTGAAACCAAAGGGTCAGCTGTTAAAGAAAGTGATGTTGAACAAATCAATCTAGGAAATGAAGAAGCCCCCAAGAATGTTTTTATTGGAAAAAAATTGACTCCTACTATGAGGCAACAACTGATAATCTTGTTAAAAAGATATAAACATGTGTTTGCATGGTCTTATGAGGATCTCAAAGCTTACAGGGAAGATTTCTTTCAACATGAGATACCACTTAAGCCAGAAGCTAAGCCATTTAGGCAAAAGCAGAGACCAATTAATCCTACATTGCTACCAAAAATGAGAGAAGAAATTATAAAGATGAAAGATGCAGGAATAATAGAACCATGCAGATATTCCACATGGGTTTCTAACTTGGTACCAGTCAGGAAGAAAAATGGGGATATTAGATTATGTGTAGACTTTAGGAATTTAAACATATCGTCTATAAAGGATAATTATCCATTGCCAAACATGGATAATATGCTGCAGAAGGTAACAGGGTGTGAGTTGCTGTCCATGATGGATGGATTTTCAGGTTACAATCAGGTGAAAGTTAGAGAAACTGAAAAATATAAGACAGCCTTCACAACTCCATGGGGCACTTATGTCTATGCATGAATGCCATTTGGATTGACCAATGCTGGAGCTACTTTTCAAAGGGCAATGGATGTGGCTTTTGTAGAATTGATTGATATAATCATGGTAGTATACCAGGATGATCTGACTGCGTACTCGAAGAAAGCTGATGATCACTGTGAACACCTTGAGAAGATATTTAAAAAAGCCTTAGAATATGGAATTTCCTTGAATCCCAAGAAATGTCACTTTGGTGTTGAGGAGGGAAAACTACTTGGACACATAGTATCCAAGGAGGGGGTGAGAATTGACCCTGAAAGGGTAGCAACTATTAATGAGGTTCCCATCCCCCGAACTATCAAAGCCATTCAGTCATTTTTGGGACAAATTAATTTTGTGAGAAGGTTCATTTTGAATTTCGCAGACATAGTGAAACCTATAGTAAGGATGTTGAAGAAAGAGGCAAAAATTGACTGGACTGAAGAAGCAATTGATTCCTTTGTGGCTATTAAAAGAGCAATTTCTGAGGCATCAGTACTAATTTCCCCAGATTTTGGCAAACCATTTATGATATTTTCATTTGCTTCTTGTCATACTATAGCAGCAGTGTTGTTACAGAAAAATTCAGAGGGATATGAGAATGATTTTTGTAATGTAAGGATACATAGAATTAGATAGGATTAAGAGCGAAAGAACGACAGCTTGTAAGTCTTTTGTGTACGAACTTCAATGGAATACAAATCTTGATCAATTGTTTCCCTGCATATGTGTTGTGGATTATTTCATTTTCTTTTGGCAATCGTCTGTGATATTATCTGATAAAGATAAGGTTATTCATATTCTTAAGATCAAATCTATGCTTTATGTTATAATGTTGCAACAAAAGTTTTGCTTGCGGATTGTAATTGTTCCTTGCAAAGCTTAATTGACTGGTCCCTTAAGGGTAGGGTTAAATTCACTCAATCAGCACATAATATAAGCATTCATTTGGTTTTGAAAGAAATAGTAACTGACAGGTTCATAAGGGATGAGTTAAAAAACTGTCTCACAGATTCGCACTACAAGTCCTGAAGAAAATTGTAATGACTCTGTAACCCATGCAGTGAAGAAGGCACTGGCTAAAATCTCAAGTTATACTCATCATTTCTTTTCATAATTAGTTATTTCGACAGCTACAGGAGTAATTAAGAAACACAAAGCAAAATAACAATCTTGAACTCGTCTGCTATATCTCCATTCAAGGAACTCATGCCATTTCAAGATCAGGAGATATCAGAATAGGATAACATATCTGCTATAAAAAGCACTGTTTATTGGAGACATTCAATGAATAGGTATACCCGCCTAGGTCCTGCAGAGCCTAAAGAGAGAGAGTTAGTAACTAAATAGGTTCACTCTATAAGTTGGCCAAGTCAATTGGAGGGTTTGATCATAGGAGTTGGCATTTCCTTAGAACCCATCCAATCTGTTGATTTGAGACCCAACACTTTGGATGCTACTATTGGTAAGCTACATGCATTTGATTTAAGAAATTTTGATAACAGTGGGTCTTTGATAAATAAATTAGAATCTACATTCAGTTCTTTTCATATTAGTGAATCTGATGATTACAATGATAGAATGAGTAGGTACTCTGAAGGGAATCACAGTGGAGCAAGTGAAAGATTTCGTAAGAACATGGAAGAAGTGCACAAATTGTATGAGGAAATCAAAAAGCAAGAAGAGTTTGAAGCATTATTAGCCAGAAGGTTACCAAGAGGAAAAGGTAAGTATAAAGGAAAGATACCTTTAAAATGTTTCAATTGTGATAAAATAGGACATATGGCTTCTAACTGCCCTGACAAAGAATCTAGTGAAAAGAGAGAATACCAAGATAACAGGCAGAAAGACAACCAATACAGAGGACACCAAGACTTCAGAAGGAGAGACAGAAAGACATGCCTAGTAGCTGAAGAGGAATCCAATGATGATAAATCTGATGAAACTGATATAGAGGAAGTTGTTTATGTGGCTATTAAAGATGGATCAGATGAAGAAAGGTATGAAGAAAAATCCCTAATATCTCACATAAATAATAATGATTCTTGGATCATAGACAGTGGATGCTCACATCACATGACAGGTGATAAATACAAGTTTGTTAAATTAGAAGACTATGATGGAGGCTATGTAAGATTTGGTAATGATGCATCATGTCCGCTGAAAGGTAAAGGATCTATAACACTTCTTGATAATGCTAAATGTGATGATGTATACTGGGTTTAAGGTTTGAAATACAATTTGTTGAGTGTAGCACAACTAAACAATATAGGATACTAAATATAATTCCAGAAGGGATGTGTCAAAGTTCATGACAAACATGGAAAGATAGCTGCTATTGGGACACAAACAAAAGGTAATACATTTCATCTTGACTCAACTCGGAACAAATAACTTTATGCAAAGTTAGATGATACCTGGTTATGGCATAAAAGGTTTTGTCATGTAAATTTTGATAATATGATCAAAATAAGTAAGAAGCACCGAGTAAGAGGTCTACCGAGCTTAGAAAAACTTGAGAATGCTATGTGCTGAGGATGCCAAATGGGTAAGATGACAAGATCAAGCTTTACAAGTAAGTCCTACACTTCTAAAGGAATTTTAGATCTTGTTCACACTAATCTTTGTGGTCCCATGAAAGTTCAAAGTTATTATGGTGATAAATATTTCATATTATTTGTGGATGATTACTCAAGGATGATATCAGTTATGTTTTTAAAAGAAAAATCAGAAGCTTTTCAAATGTTTAAATGGTACAAGCCAAGAGTTGAAAATGAAACAGGAAGACAACTGAAATGTCTTAGATCTGATAGAGGAGGAGAGTTCACTTATGATGAATTTAACTTATTCTACAATGATCATGGTATAAAAAAGAAAATGTCTACACCGAGAACACCTCAGCAAAATGGGATAGCTGAGAGAAGAAACAGATCAATTGTAGATTGTGCCAGAACCCTAATGATAGAAAAGAGGGCACCTCAAACATTTTGGAGAGAAGCAATCAACACTACAGTTTACACCCTAAACCGAGTACAACTGAAGAAAGAAACTATGAAGACACCATATGAGATTTGGTATGACAAGAAACCTAATGTAAGTTATTTTAAAATCTTTGGAAGTAGATGTTATGTTCACAAAGATGACAAAAATGAAAAGTTTGATTAGAAAAGCGAGGAAGGAACATTTCTTGGTTATTCTTCTAAAAGTAAAGCATTTAAATGTCTGATCAAATCATCTAACAAAATAGTAGAAAGTGCAAATGTGAAAATTAATGAATTTGCAGAAAGAAATGATGAAGGAAATTCCAAAGAACCAGAAAATTATGAAGAATTTGTTTATGTTCAATCGAGAAACCCTACCGAGAAAGTTGCTGAAGAAAATGAAGATAATTTCCATTTACTGAGTGAGGAAGAAGATCATGTAGAGCCTACCGAGCCTATATTAGCCAAATATGTCAGAAGACATCATGCATCAGTCAGATTATAGGAGATAAGGATGATCCAGTGATGACAAGGAACAAACTGAGACAACACATGTTTGATATCTGAATTTGAACGGAGAATAGTAAAAGAGGCATTTAACAGTGAAGATTGGGTAAATGCTATGACAGAAGAGATTGATCAAATCAAGAAGAATGACACATGGACACTGATCCCAAGACCGAAGGACAAAAATATAATTGGTACAAAGTGGATTTTCAGAAACAAGCTAAATGAAAAAGGTGAGGTCATTCGCAACAAAGCAAGACTAGTTTGCAAAGGTTATGCTCAAGAAGAAGGAATAGATTATGGTGAGACTTTTGCACCTGTGGCTAGACTTGAGGGAGTAAGAACATCGTTGGCATATGCTACTTTCAAAAATTTCAAGGTATATCAAATGGATGTTAAATCTGCATTTTTGAATGGTATACTAGAAGAAGAAGTTTATATTGAACGACCTGAAGGATTTGTTGAAGACAAGAGTAAAGATCAGGTATGTAAACTAAACAAAGCTTTATATGGTCTGAAACAAGCACCTAGAGCATGGTATGAAAGACTGCACTCTTATTTGATCAAGATTGGTTTTATAAGGACAAGTGAAAACAACAATATGTACATGAAGAATGATGAGGACAATGGAATACTGATCTCAGCCATATTTGTTGATGATATTATTTTTTGTGGTAATGACTCCTTATGTAAGAACTCTGGAAATGAAATGTGCAAAGAATTTGAGATGTCACTAATCAGTGAGATAAAGTATTTTATAGGTTTACAGATACTGCAAATGAAAGATGAGATTTTCATTACTCAATCCAACTACATAAAGGAAATCTTGAAGAAATTTGGAATGCAGGATTCTAAACCTGTAAGTACTCCTATGACTACTAACTGTAAACTATCAAAGAATGGTGAATCTGCATCTGTTGATGAGGCACTTTACCAATCTATGATTTGAAAGTTGCAATATGTTGTGCACAGTAGATCGGATATGGCACATGCAGTAGGTATTGTTGCAAGATTCTCTGCAGATCCCAAATAAACACATATGACAGCAATTAAGAGAATTTTTAGATACCTAAGAGGCACTGAAGATTATGGCTTAGTATATGAAAAGAGAAATAATTTTGATTTAAAATTTTATACTGATGCTAATTGGGCAGGCAACATTGATGACAGGAAAAGCACAAGTGGTGGAGCTTTCTTTCTGGGTGATAGTCTAGTAAGTTGGCTTAGCAAGAAATAAAGATGCATTTCACAGTCAACAGCTGAAGTTGAATATGTCGCTACAGCATTGAATTGTACCAATATAGCATGGATCAAACAACTGTTGGAAGGTATAAATGAGAAAGTTACCGAGCCAGTAACTATATTCTGTGATAATACGAGTGCCATTAACATTTCAAAGAATCTGGTAATGCACTCTAAGACAAAACATATCTCTATAAAGTATCATTATCTCAGAGAAGAAGTTCAAGAGAAGAAAGTTGTGCTAGAATATATTAGTTCAAAGGAGCAAACAGCAGATATCTTCACAAAGCCACTGCCAAGGGACACTTTTGAGTCTCTCAAAAGCAAGTTAGGGGTCCTACCCTTATCTTCTACTCATTGACAGAGTTCGGTGAAAACATCAATTTGATGAATCTACAGAGTATTATGTGTGGATTGATGTTGATTTATGCACTTTAGGAGGTTTTCTAAAGGTGTGCAGGAACTAGTGAATAGAGACAAGTTGCTCTGACCGAGACTGAGATGATACATAGCAAGGCAAATAACTTCACAGGGGAAGAAATCATGATTTAGTTCTTTTATTTTTTGGCATTGTTGTCAAAGGGGGAGAAGACTAAATGGTAGAACTAAATGGTAAATCCCTAAATGAAGAAGATAACAGAAGACTAATGACAGGGGGAGAAGACTAAATGCAAGACAACAGCTCAGAAGCCTAATGAAAGAGGGAGAAAGCCTAGAAGACTTTAGAAGATTTTAACAGCTCAAGGATAGCATGAGAAGTCTAACAACAATCTGAATCTGAATCAATTTGAATATCTTGTTGGTATTACCATTTAAAAGTTGGTTTTGCCATCAATGCCAAAGGGGGAGATTGTTGGAATTTCAATAGAAAGGAGATTGTTGGCATTTCATTAAGGATATTGAGAAGGTTGTTGGAGATTATTGATATAACTAAAAAAGGATGATAACTATCTTTATAACATTATTTTGTCATTGATGTCAAGAACTTGATTTCCTGATTCAGTATGGTGTTGTCATATCTTGAGAAGATTGATTTGAAGAGAATTAAGATGTCGGTAAAAGATACAAAAAGAATGTGATGAATAAGGGGAGAAATAAGTTATTCAATGGGCAACTATTACCGAGTTAGACAATGATGAGATCATGATGTTTAGATTGTTTTGATATCCTACATATGTTGTTGATTGTAAGGTTAATACTATAGTATGTCACCAAGCAAAGAACCTAGTCGGTAAACCCTAAGGAACCTAGTTGGTAAACCCTAAGGTTATCGATATCGGTTAATGAAGGCGGAATGTCTACCGAGTAAAGTTTAGTATTTACCGCGTTGCAACCGAGTTATGACAGATCGCATTGGATGGATAAAAACATTATTTAATGAAGGACGCTGATGAGCTGGAGATGAATAAATGATTGGTATGTCGTGCATGAAGTTTGTTAAGGATCTACGGCAATGGAAAATCAAGAGGAATATCTACAACACAGATTGAACCACAATAACCTAGCACAAGTTCCTAGGAAGGTATGCAAGTAAAACATTTTTCAGATCTAAGGATACATTGAACCTAGTCAAGATTGAAGATCTGACGGCTAAGATTGATCATGGGAAATGTGATCAAGGAGATTCAGCAGTTAGCAAATTGTTTATAAATAAGGAATTGTTGATAAACAATGCATGCGGGGAAGTGTAAGCACAGGGATCCTACATAGTGATTACCGAGCACAGAAGCTTGAAGACCTGTTTGAATAACAGAGTAGGGAGCCCAGTAGAGGGACAAGATAAGTCCTATGACAAGATTGTTTTGAGCAAATAGAATCTACTTTAGCATTTTAGATGTGAAGTTGCAGATATATTTTTATTACTGTTATTTTGTAAGTGACAGAAAATCTCTTAACTGAGTGGACTTAACAGTCTTATTTGTAAACCCTCTAGCAAGGTAACATTCTAAATGAGTGTTTGAAATCCTTTGACAAGGTCACTTCTAACAAAGTGAAAAGCCTAACATATCTAAGGGAAATCCCTTAATCGGGTCACATCTAGCAATGTGTTTGTAATCTTTAACAGGATTTGCTTTTAACCGAGCATACTCTAGAAGAGTATATTTCTTAGTGGGTCCGAAATCCCACAGTGGTTTTTCCCTATTTGGGTTTCCACATTAAATATGGTGTTATATGTGTTATGATGATTATGTGTTTATGAGTTAGCATGTTTAGCAGTTTTTGGTTATATTGCTGAAGTATAAGTTACCGAGGTTGAATCTATTGATTTTATGAAAGATTAAGTTTGTATGATTCACCCCCCCCCCCCCTCTCATCTTGTTAGCTATTGGCATCAAAACTTTACAGTTTTGTCTCTGCTTTAAATGATGTGTGTCTCCCCAGGGGATAAAAAATATGAAATAATATCATTTGTTGTAGGGACCTCATATCCCAAGGCATGAAGTGGCTCACTAGAAATGGTAGAAATGTCCTTTTCTAGGAGGATTGTTGTCTAGGAGAGAATACCCTAATAACCTCCCCCTCACTTAGAAGGATCGAGGTTGCAACAAAAAATTTCTTTGGGGAAATGGTTTCAAGCTACTTCTCCAACAACACTTGGAAAATTATGGAGGTTTGTTGTTTTGATCAACCCCATCTTCTCCCTATCACTAGAGAGTTGCAGATCCTTCTGGATGTAACCTTCCTCCCCCTCTTTCCTAGAGATGACAAATTTATTTGGAAATGGGACCCCTCGGGAGAGTATTATGTTAAAATGGCCTACAACTGCTTGCTTCGGGAACCTACCTTGACTATGAATTGGAAAGAGGTTTGGAATCCTCAACTCATCCCAAAGATCAGTTTCTTCTAGTGGAATGTTGTAATGCCCCGCTAGGAACCCCAAAGGAAAACCCACAACAAGGGTGAAACATTTTTTTTGTTAAGTATAAACATATAAAGTGCATTAAAACAACGATTGCACAATAATAACACAAGCGGAAGACTTACACCAGAATTCCTTAAGGGTTACCAACGAAGAATAAAACCAAAAGTTAAATTCCACAATTAAGATTAATCCAATAATCCATCAGAATTCATAGAACATAATAAGCCATATGCAATAACAAATTACACCATTGAAAGATTGAAAGGATACAATATAATTTGTCTTCAATAAGCATTAACACAATCATAAGGAAAGTTGATAAATAACATCCAAACTAGGATTACATTAATCCTCCAATACATGGTGTAGACGTATAAAAATGACCATATTCCTGAAATGAATATTTTATGTTCATTCCTCTATTTAGTTAAATTAAATTTAATTAAATTACCTACATTCTTCTATTTTATTAAGTAAATTATTCAATTTACTTACTTAAATTCACTTATGTCATTTAATTGAATAAATCATTTATTCAATTAAACCCCTTCTCTCTACTTTTAATTAAATTTATATTTAATTAATAGTTTACCCCAAATTGAATAAATCTAATTTATTCAATTTCCCAAATTGCAACTAAATTGAAATAAAACATTTTATTTTAATTAAATCATTTTATTCCTCATCCACTTGCAAAATCCTACATCTCCCACTTGCCTCCTAAACCCCCTTCTAGACTCTTCTAATCACTTTTAAATTATCCTAACCCATCTCCTAAATATTGTCACATCCCTAAGCAAGGGGAAGTCACTTCTCAAACCCTCAAAGTCTTTGAAAACCATTAAAGCTTTCAACAACTTAACTTTGAAAGTCTTCCAAACCATTAATGGTTAACTCAACCCTCCAGCATGATTAGAGACTTTCTCTAAACTCAACCCACATCTAACCCAGAGGTCTTTTCAAGCATTCATTGCTTTGACCATGGTTATCCCTTTAACCCTTGCACAAGAGTTTATCCTTTGGTTAAAAGTTTTATCCAATGGATAATCTTAACCTAACCTTAACCCTTACCCCCTAGGGTAACCATGAGGTCTTCTCAAGCATTTAATGCTTCCTACCTCTCCTCTCAACTAGTCTTATGTTGACAATTGTCACCATTTCATTGGTGAAAATTGTAAACATGGATTGCCAACTTTCAAACTTGACCCTTGATTAACTCTTTCAATCCTGGCCGTGCATTGCCCTATTTTCACTATAAATAGAGCTCTCTTTCCTCCATTTAAAGGATCCATGCAAGCTTTAGTATCTCATTCATGCTCAATTTTATAACACATTTAGCCTCTTTTGTATTAGGAAATAGTCTAAATAAGCATTTTTAGAGTATTTTTTTTATCATTATCTTAGAACATCAACTAGTATATCATGTTAGGATAGTGTTTCTACTAATTTTGTCATCTTATAATCTAGTTTGTTGCATTTGTAGAATCATGCATAGCTTAGGATGCATTTCCATAACTAAATCAATCTACAACATCCCTCGTTCTTGCATTAGCCATCCCTAAGTCACTTTGCTTAGTGATCTAAGAGCAAAGGCATTGGCTTGAGGGACCATGTGAGATAGAGAACCATGAAACCAACCTTGGAAAGTTGAGTCATTATTCATGACTCCATAACTTGCACCAAGAAGTCCTATGGGTGTGTGAGCAAGCCTCTTTGAGACCACTTTTTAACATTTTGAGTTTCATAGACCCACTTTTCCTGCACACATTTTTGGCGCCCACCGTGGGGCTCAAACCCACGACCCCATTAATCAAATCAGTTTTCAAAAATAAGCACTTTTGTAGGTACGCGAGAAACAAGAATCAACGCGTGGAGAATATTATTTAGCGCATCTCGCTAACATTATAGTGCATCCCGTACACTGTTTAGCGTGTGGGGTTTATACTCTAGCGAGTCAAGTCCTTAGCTTAGTGCATCATCTTAACTGACCTTTTCTTATAGGTCTCGGCGTGGAAGGAAAACAAAGGAGCGCATTCGAAAAGCAGAGCCGCACATCGGGTCTGTTTGATAGCGCATCCAACTCATCCTGTAGTGTGTACAGTCTGTCCTGTAGCGTATAACAGACAGAAAACAAAAATGAAATTGTAACCGAACTTAAATTAAGACTTGTAGAAGTCCACCAAAACCCAGATTTTTCTAACTGTTTGATTGGAACTTTTGCAGAACTCTGACAATTTCTTGCAATTAGAGCTGGATTTTATTTGTAAAATTAAAATAGTTTTAAATTTTACTAACTTAGTTAAGTTACGTAAAATTTAGAGTCATTTTAATTTTTGTTGGATAAAATTGAACTCCCCTTACTTTGGGCTGTAAAATGATCCACAACAACAATCTTTTCTTGATTTTCTAGGAGAAATATTCTCAAATTGGGTTTTAAAAAGAACAAAACAAATTTTCATTTTTGCAAAATCAAAGGGCTTAAAAAGAATTTCACCATCCTTTGGTGTATAAAAGGATCCATTTTAGGTTTTAGCAGAGTAAAGAATCACACAAAGTCCCAAGGTCATTTGCAACCAAATAAGGAAGATCTTCCCCTTTGGATCGATTTATTTTGTTGACCAACAATAGATTTATTTTGTTGAGGAAACGTCGAATTTACTTTGTTGACCCTTTCTTTTCAAATAGATCAAAAAATCATTGCCATAAAAGGTTGAAATAAACACCATGTTTTTGTGGAGCAACATCTCCATATAGATCTTAGAAAATCATTGACTTGAAAGGTAAAAAGAGCCTTGTTTGCCTTGTCTCAAAAGTAGAAGGTATATGCTCTCCCCTTAATTGGGTGATAAAAAAGCCAGACTACTCTTATGCTTTCAGTCATACAACATTTAAATCCTTTAGTAGGCCTGCCTTCCCGAGGGGTTGAAAATCTCTTAAAGCCATTTTTGGCTGGTGTGAAGGGAACGACCTAAGTGGGAAATGGCTTTGACGCCAAGTGTTCCAACCCACTATAATCAAAAGTGGAAAGTGATGAAATTCTTTTTCAATTGTTGCACGCAGCGAATAGACTTCCCCCAGTATCCTTGAGATACGTAAAGCATTTGTTCTAAAGGTTGGGAAGCCTCCTGAGGGAGTTTATCACTGACGGCCGAATGGGAAGCTTGATTACGAACCTTAGCATAGAAAATTTGGGCCAAGTCAGTAACCAGACATTTGTAATATCATAGTGCAAGGGTGGGGAAGAATCCGCCCCCAAGATCACTCACCATATCTCTCCCAAGATAACTACTCAATTGTGAAGCAATTCACTTTGAGTTAATTTCTGGCAAAAGGCGAAGAAACGGGCGCCCCCTAAGGAGTGACACGGCTGTTTGAGCTGACGGAGTATCGAGACTAGTGGGCTATGATATTGCTTATGACCTTTGAATAAAGAGTCTTTTTGAAGTGTATTCTTTGTATCCAAAACCTGTTAAAAACATTGGGGATTTGAACACATCCTCGCCAAACATACACTTATTGTTTAGATTAGGCAAAACTGTTGTCTCTTTGGTGCTTTGCTTTCATTGGTTACTTCAGAAAATCATCTATCACTGAAAAACTCAAGGCAAAAACTCTAAAATCGCAAAAAACAATCAAGTCAGGGTAGTTTAGCACATAAGAACAACATCTTAGCACGTTAGAACCATACTTTCGCACATCAGATCCTATCTTTAGCGCGCAAAGTCTTAACAGTGACGCTTCATTAAAAATCTAAAATCAGCAGTAGCAGTTAGCGCGTTCTGAAAATAGTATAGCGCATGGAAGCATCAGCTTAGCACGTTGAATTCAACCTTTAGCGCATAAAGTTTAACTGTTAGCGCGTAGAAGGCCCATATTAGCGCATGACCTTTTGAGCAGAAACTGAAACAAAGTTAAACAGTATAAATCAGATAGCGCGTAGAAGGGGGTAGCATAGTGCGTAGGGTCTTTTCATTAGCGCATTGAGAATTTTCTATAGCGCATCAAGTCTCTATTTTAGCGCATGACAGAAACTAGAAAGACAGGGGGCAAAACAGAGGTCAAATTGGAAAATTTTGAAAACATTTTCGAAAACCTCCTTTCATCAACCTGAGCTTCGTCAAATCAGAATACCAAAGAACAGAGTATCAAAAGTTATTTCCAAAGTAAGTTTCTCATCAAACAAAAGTTGTCCAAAATCTAAAACTGGTCACATGATAAGCATATCTATCCTATCAAAATCAATAAACCTCATCGCAGATATCAAATAGGTCCTTCAATCAAACGGATTTTCATCCCAAAACACACTTGTTCTAAAAACTCCAAGTTGTCAAACTGAGTTTCTATATTGGGAAAGCTCGTATTCCATATCGTTTGACACACTTTGTTGTGAGGAGGCATCTAAACCTTCACTTGATAAAATAAAGCTTAAGTTTCCAAAACAAGATAAACTGAATCCAAAACAACTCAAAGGAAACCATTGATCGCTTGTGCATGACTAATCCTCATATTCTGAGAAGAAAGAATATTTATCGTAACATTAAGTTGAAGAAACAACAACCAAGTTCTTCGAAACTTGCCAAAATAAATAAATTTTTATACATCAATCGTCAACTCTTCGTATCTCATCGAACATTCCTTCGTCATGTATGATTATATATTCAGAACAAATCAAATGAATTTGACAAGGAACCTTTGAAGACCTCAGAATTCTGTCAACAAATAAATCATGGAAGAAAGATCAATCTGGGATTTTTTCCTGACGAGTGCATCACTTACAACATCCCCCGATTTGAACCACAAACCCCTGAACAAAACATTGAAGAAGAGTTCATTCCTTTTGTCACAGAAAGCTTCTACTAGATGCCTGTTGTTACTCGCTCTCAACAAAACAAACAAAGTGAAATGCAATCAAAATCCAGCATGAATCAGAGATTATCAAATCCTTTCGAGCATCCAAATCTAGAGGATGCCAAAATTTATGAAGAACTTCTTCAAGAATGTCAAGAAAGTGCTTCATTTCAAAAACTTGTGGAAAGACTCATGAAAAATGACAAAGAAAAATACCTACTCATGCTCACAAGAAAAGGGGTTAAACTTCCTGAAAACTTTGACACAGACATGTTTAGAACAAAATATCAACATTACGAATATCAAGAATGACAATGAGAAGGAGAAACACGTGGCCCTGAGCAAGATATCCTTGAATAAAACATACCTGAACAAAATACACCAGGACAAAACATCCCTGAGTGACACATCCCTGAGCAAAACATGCCATTCCATACACCATTTCAACCTAGAACTAATGCAAGGGAAGAACTCTTCCCTCGTAAAAATAATGCACCTTTGATTGCCCTTACTCAACAAATGCAAATGTTAAAAAGACAAATGCAAGACATACAACAAGGGACAACAGTAAGGTATTCATTAAATGAAATTTGTCCTTATCCATTTGACAGAAGATTGAACATGATACCTTTTCCTCCAAACTCAAACGTTCCCAAATTTGACAAATATGATGGAAAAAGCGATCCCCGTGATCATGTTCAAGAATTCTGCACAATTAGTCTTGAATTCGCTCATGATGACACCTATTTGATGAGGTTATTTCCAAGAATCTTGGGAGGACAAACAATGGAATGGTTATCCAAAATCACACCTCTTGTCAGATCATTTGATGAGCCGGTCAACAAATTCATAACTCAATATTCCTATAACATTCAACATCCTATCACCATGTTAGACGTTTGTAACACCAAACAGAAAAACAATGAAATATTCATGGTTTTCCTTCAATGATGGTGATGTATGGTTTCAAGATATCCTCGAGATATCCCCGAAAAGGAGAAAATGGAAATTTTCATCAACAGCTTGAACGGTGAGATGAGTTACAGACTCAAGCTCCAATGCATACCATCTTTCACTTAATTGATTGAGAATGGAATTCAAGTGGAAGAAGCATGTGTCAAGAAAGGAACGTTAAAATTCTTCAAAGAAGGAACAAGTTCATCCCATTACAATAACCAAAACAACAGCAACTTGGACAAATCCAGATTCTGGACCAGAAAAAAAAATAATGAAGGAGGCAATGAATCAAATGATCCAGAATCTAAGCAGCCTGTGCTCGCATTATCGTGTAATACTCAGGCTATAAAGAATCCCAAAGGTGCTAACCCAAACACTAATACTTACACACTGAATACCAATCAAGGTCAACCCAACACTAAAAACGCCAACAATACTCAAAACAATCACACATATCGAGTGCCTAATAACAATTCACGAGGTAACACCAACAATTTTCAAAAACGTGTCTACACACCATTAGGACAATCACTGGAGTCAACATTCAGAGAACTCATGGCAAACAAAATTATCTCTTTACCAGCAATCAGCAACTATGAACCACAAATCAAACCACCTTGGTGGAATGACTCGTACTTTTATGATTTTCATCACAACAAAGGTCATCAAACAAATGATTGCATGAGACTGAAAAACATTGTTCAGGACATGATTGATAGAGGTGATTTAATGGTGGATGGTCTCAAGACAAATGGTGACCATGGAGTCTTTAAGAATCCTCTTCTAAACTAAAACAAGGATGGAGCTTCAACCTCAAATGATACACGTGGAGCTCATATCAATCACATCTACAATAACACCATAAATCATATATCAGCTGAGGACAATCAAGTCAATGTCATAACAATTTGAGATCAATGTGATCATGAATCTTTCAACGTAACAACCAGAGCTCAAAAATATGTCTTAAGGGGACATACATCAACAACAAACACCGTACCCAAAATTCAATATGATCTAGTCAGCCAACTACGCAAAACTCCTGCTCCAATACCTATACTAGAGTTGCTGAAACTTTCGCCAAAACACAAAGACATATTGGAACAAGTGCTATTAGAAACAAATGTACCTCAAGATCTGGATGCTGACAAATTCCAAGCCATGGTCGCTCATATGACAGGGCCTCATAATCTCACTTTTTCTAAGCATGATAATATCTCGTTGAGTCATCCACATAATAATCCTCTCCATATTGAAGTCATAGTCTATAAACACCGAGTAAAATGAGTATTAATAGATGAGGGGATGGACTTAATATATGTACCTTAAAACTTATCCATGCATTAGGCTTCTTGAAGGAGTCTATTGATCCATGCAAAAATATTACTATAAAGGCATATGGTGATGAAGAAAGATCCTCTAAAGGAACAGTGGTATTGTCGATTCAAGTCGGACCGATACAAAGAGATACTATGTGCCAGGTCTTAGACATAGACCTCACATACAATATCTTATTAGGTCGACCCTGGATACATGAAATGCAAGCAGTGCCTTCTACATATCACCAGTGTGTCAAATTCCCCTATAATGGGCATGAGGTTTCTATATCTGCTGATCACAATCCATTTCAACATTGTAATGCAATGGGAGCAGCCTAGGACAGTTTGGTTCGACATAATAAAGAGAAACAAAATTCCTCAGCACCAGATCTTCAACAAGAGAAGTCTAAATCATTACCTAGAGATTTCAAGCACAAAATTAAAATCAAAGAACAAGGCATGGGGGAATACTCTTTGGAACCCATGTGTTTGACTAACCTACCCACATCACCTAGATCTCATGGATTACCTACAACGTCAACGCATCAAGCAAATTAGCCCATCACCAAGTTCGATGGCACATTCATTCAACTTGGCACTTTAGCACATGAATCCAAGGAAAAGGATATCCTTAGTTGGCTATACAAAGATGAGGAAGAAGACAAAGCAGCTACTATAGAAGTAGCTGTACCCACACACCTATATGGAAAAGGCTACTTAATCATGCAGCAAATGGGATACAATGGCAAAGGACCTATTGGTAAGCATCGGGAAGGTGTCACAGAACCATTGGATCCTCCTTCACAATTTAGTAAAGACAAAAAGGGATTGGGCTTTGAACTCACTCTACTACCAAAGAGGGTACCACGCAAATATCAAAAACCTCAGTGGAAAGCAAAGAAGAAGTACAAAGAAGAATCCTGGCAAGAAGCACTATTTGAGTCAGCAGAGACAACCTTTAAGGAATGTGAACATCAAGAAAGGAAGCAATATCAAGAGGAGTCCATCATTCACAAGAAGACAACATCTACAAAAGTCAATCATATTCAAGAGCAAATATCCAACAAAGCATTATCATCTCCTGATAACATCATGATACGGTTTCAAGCAGATCCGAAGCAAATATGAACTAACAATTATATGCAGATTTAAATACAAAAGATAAAGAAATAAAACAAGACATAGATAACACAGAGATTTAACGTGGTTCACTCAGAATGGGTTACGTCCACCATACACAGTCGTCCAATCTTTCTTATTATCCAGCAAAAATAGTACATCAACCTTACCATGCCTTAAGAATCTCAGTCGCTTATAACATGCATTTTTAGGGCAACAAACAAAGTCAGCCTTTTTAGGGTTTTATTACAATGTATAGTACATTGTTGATTAGTCGCCACATTTCAACAATCTCCCACTTGGAGACTGATCAAGCTCCACACCGAACAATCTCCCACTTGGAGACTGATACTACACGATACCACTATACATGCAACATCCGCTGAATAAAACACTAGGACTCAACTGGTATAAATTCCACAATTATCAATCAAGAAGACCAATAGAAACTGATGAAGAAATCAGCTTCTCCTGTGGAACTGCCTTTGTGAACATATCAGCAAGATTCTCACTTATGTGAATCTTCTCAAGCCATAACTGACCCTCCTCCAAAATAGTTCGGATGAAGTGGTACCTGAGCTGAATGTGTTTTGTCCTTGAATGAAAAGCAGAGCTCTTCGCAAGATGAATGCCACTCTGGCTATCAGTATACAATGGGCGATCCTCCTGTGTCTGACCCAATTCCTCCAGAAAACATTGTAACCAAATCATCTCCTTGCTGGCTTCTGTAGCAGCAACATACTCAGCTTTAGTGGTTGAAAGTGCAAGAACCTTTTGCAGCCTAGAAATCCAACTGACTGTTGTTCCCTCTATAGTAAAAACATACCCTATAGTGCTCCTTCGTGAATCAATATCACCTGCCAGATCAGAGTCAACAAATCCACTCAGAGCAGCATTAGATCCTTCGAAACATAATGTTGTTATATATTCACTTTGGGACAAATTCAAGGTTCTATTTTTTCTATCTCGTGTAATCCTCATACCTAGAATTTGCTTAGCTGCACCCAAATCCTTCATAGCAAATGACCTGACTAATTTCTGTTTAAGATCATTTATGTGTTCCATGTTAGAACCAGCAACAAGCATGTCATCAACATAAAGCAACAGGATAATATAACTGTCATTATCTAATCTCTTAAAATATATACAATGATCAGAATGACATCTATGATAACCGTGTTCAGCCATGAAACTATCAAATTTTAAATACCATTATCGGGGTGCTTGCTTTAGGCCATACAAACTTTTCTTCAACCTGCACACCAAGTTCTCCTTACCTTTGACCTCATATCCTTGTGGTTGCAACATGTAAATTTCCTCCAAATCTCCATGGAGAAAAGTTATTTTCACATTTAATTGTTCAAGATGTAAATCATTTGCAGCCACAAGACTAAGTACAGTTCTAATTGAAGTCATTTTTACAACTGGAGAAAATATTTCATCATAATCTATACCCTTTTTCTGTGCAAAACCTTTTACGACAAGTCTGGCCTTATATCTTTTCTGACCTCCTTCCTCTTCCTTCAGCTGATAAACCCATTTGTTAGGCAAGGCTCTTTTTTCTGCAAGTAAAGGGACTAAGTCCCAAGTCCTATTTTTCATGAAGGAGTCCATCTCCTCTTTCATGCCTAGCTCCTACTATTGTTTGGCATCCACCTGCATTGCTTCTTCATATTCTTCTGGTTCACTAGAATCAGTTAATAATATAGAATACAAAGAAGGAGAAAATCTTTCAGGGGGTCTACTTGACCTTGTAGAATGTCTAACACTTGCAGGAGTTCATGGGACATTCTGTTGTTGCTGAGCATCAGGTACCTGTGGCATTTCATTTTCAAGAATCTCATCCAACACCACATATTCTTGCTTGTCCTGTTCATGCTTCTTTTTCTGCATCTGTTCTTTATACATAACCTTCTCATTGAATATAACATCTCTACTTCTATTTATTTTCTTATTTTCAAAATCCCATAACTGATATCCATATTCATCTATCCCATATCCAATGAAGGTACATTTCTGAGATTTAGCATCAAGCTTGGTTTTGTTTTCTTTATCAACATGGACAAAAGCTTCACAACCAAAGGTTTTCTAGAAAAGAATAATTTACCTTTTTACCAGTCCATGCCTCCTCTGGAATACCACCATCCAAAGGGGTTGAAGGTCCTCTATTTATCAAATAGACAGTAGTATGTACAACATCTGTCCAAAAATGTAAGGGCAATCCAACATGCAATCTCATGCTCCTCACGTGTTCCATGATAGTCCTATTCATTCTCTCTGACACACCATTTTCCTGTGGAGTTCCTGGAACTGTCTTTTGCTTTCTAATCTCATTTAAGGAGCAGTAATCTTCAAATGCTTTTCTGCAATACTCACCTCCATTATCCGATCTGAGACACTTCAACTTTTTTCCTGTCTAATTCTCAACCAAAGCTTTCCATTTCTTAAAAGTTTCAAAAACATCTGATTTTTGTTTTAGGAAATATACCCATATTTTTCTAGTTGAGTCATCAATAAAAATAACATAATAACAAGAGCCACCAAGAGATGATACCTGAGCCGATTCCCATACATCTGAATGCACAAGCTCTAACTTCTCACTCTTCTTCTCTTTCCCAACCTTGAGAAATCTGACTCTTTTCTATTTGCCATAAACACAGTTTTCACATAACTCTAAATCAATCTTCTTTAGTCCTGGCAATAGATTTTTGGAGTGAAGGATTTTCATCCCTTTCTCACTCATGTGCCCAAGCCTATGGTGCCACATTATCAAATCTGTTCTTGCAACATCTATTGTTGTTGTCCCTGCAGTAACTTTATCTGTAGCAACTAAGGTAGAGTAAGTGTTACCAATACACGAATATAATGTGCCTACCTTCGCACCTTTAGCTACTACTAATGATCCTTTATTGACCTTCTAGATACTGTTTGAGAAGGTAACTATGAAACCTTCACTACCTAGTTGTCCTGCAGAAATTAAACTTCTTCTTAAGTTAGGAACATGTCTTACCTCCTGCAGAAACTAGTCATTACCATTCTGCAACTTGATCTTTATCTTTCCTTTTCCAACAATTTGACAGGGCTCATCATCACCCAAATATACCTATCCAAAATCACCTTGAACATAATCTAGAAAATATTTTCTATGGGGTGTAGCATGAAATGAAGCTCCAAAATCTATTACACAGGAATCATTAACATTATCTAAACATAAGATTAAAGCATCTTGTAAAGTATTACTTGCAATATTAGCTTCCTTACTGTCATTTTCATTTTTGTCTCCTTCTTTGTTTTTCTGAGACCAACAGTCTTTCTTTAGATGACTAGGCTTTCCATAGTACCAGCAATCTTTCTTTCCTCTAGATTGAGAGCATCCTTTCTTTGACTTCCCTCGTGACTTCTCATTCCAAGGGCCTTTTCCTCTTTCCTTTGATCTTCTTCTGTTCTCCACATTCAAAACACTACCCGATGATGTTGGAGTCTCACCTGTGCTTTTCCTTTGCATTTCCTCACTTAAGATAACACCAACAATATCATCAAATACCAAGGTATTTTTACTAGAGACGGAGTTACTTACAACCATAACCAAGCTATTCCATCTTTCTGGCAAAGAACATAAAATCAAGAGAGCCCTAACCTCTTCTGCAAAGGTAATTTTTACCGAAGACAGTTGACTGGTAATTGTATTAAATTCATTTAAGTGCTCTGCTACAGATCCTCCCTCACTCATTTTCAAATTAAACAAACGCTTCATAAGAAATACCTTATTCGAAGCCAAGGGTTTCTCATACAACTTTGCCAATGTCACCATCAAATCTACAGTCATTTTTGCTTCTATTATATTGAATGCTACAGATGGTGCAAGGCACAATCAAATGGATCCTAGTGCCTTTCTATCTAAAATGTCCAACTCTTCATCTGACATTGTGGTCACTTTCTTTGCCTTTCCTTCCAATGGCCGCCACAAATCCTTTTGATACAGGTAATCCTCCATCTGCATTTTCCATAACTGATAGTTCTGGTCGTTAAACTTTTCAACCTTGAATTTGGAATCCTCCATTGCTCCCACTCAAATATGAGAGTCCTACCAATTTATAGAAAACCTTGCTCTGATACCAATTGATAGGGTTTCAAGCAGATCCGAAGCAAATATGAACTAACAATTATATGCAGATTAAAATACAAAAGATAAAGAAATAAAACAAGACACAGATAACACAGAGATTTAATGTGGTTCACCCAGAATGGGTTACGTCCACCATACACAGTCGTCCAATCTTTCTTATTATCCTGCAAAAATAGTACATCAACCTTACCATGCCTCAAGCATCTCAGCCGCTTATAACATGCATTTTTAGGGCAATAAACAAAGTCGGCCTTTTTAGGGTTTTTAGGGAAACAAACAAAGTCGGCCAAGGATACATGTTGAGTGTATAGTACTTTGCTAATCAGTTGCCACATTTCAACACATCATTCCTCTCCAAGGAGGGATAGTATATGAACAAATACAAAAGGTCGAAGCAGGATCTGACACAGAATCAGAGAAAACTATCAAACTTGTCTCAATCATCAAAAACCTATTCTCACCATATAACATACCAGTTCACGACACTTATAGAATCTGGGATGATACCTCTGAGACTGATTCCAATGAATATGAATGGGGTAGCTGCTCAAATGCTACTGAAGATACCACTGAAAATACTAGTTCTATATCCCTTTCTCAAGAAGAACATAACATAGAAATTAGACTACTTGAATCTGGACCACAGAATATCTATGACGTTAAGGAAAGCGAGCAACAACATTATGAACAAGTCTATATGGAAGATGATACCATTAGAGACCTCGATGGAATCCTTGACTTCTTTAACACCCAAACCAATCACAATGAAACCTCTATCCTAACACTTACAATAGCAGAACTTGATCCACCAAAACGATTCCTTACCACTTGTCTTTCCGGACCTCATAGACTGGGACAAACCCGAAATTCATGATATACCAATTTTCTTGAATGATGAATCCATTATCCATTACTTATGTACTGTCAACCCAGAAACAAACTCTACCAATGAACAAAATAGCGATGTCTGCAATCAGGAGGGTGCCAAGTCTCTCAGTCACAAAAATAAACCAAATAAAGGATCTAATGCTGAAAACCAATCAATGGCAGCTATGGATCACAAAAAAGTAAAAATAAAGGACGCATCTAAGGGTGAACACCTTTTTAAGGTACCTAAAGATGGGAGACTTGACACTCTTCCTGAACATTATCATGAGAGATCACCCATATTGATTGAGCCCACTCAATCAATCAACATTGGTACTATAGAAGCAGCCAAAAACATACACCTGGCAGATTCTCTAACAGAGGAAGAAAGATCAGAATTTATAAAAAAAATTAAAGAAAAGCAAATTAACTTTGCTTGGTCATATGCAGATATGCCCGAAATTGATCCACAATTAATCATCCATCACTTGTCTATGGCTCCAGGATCTAAACCAATTAAGCAAAAACTGAGAAAAATGAATCCACATGTGGCACTCATGATTAAGGCTGAGCTGAAAAAACTATTGGACGTCAGATTTATTCGACTTATTGACTATGCAGAATGGATTTCAAACATTGTGTCAGTTTCAAAACTAGATGGCAGTATCATAATATGCACATATTTTAGAGATATCAACAACGCATGTCCAAAGGATGACTCTTCTCTACCAAGTATCGACATAATTGTAGACCTCACAACAAGCCATGCAATGTTATCACTAATGGACGGTTTTTCAGGATATAACCAAATCAAGATCACTCCAGAAGATCAAGATAAAACAACATTCACCTGTCCTTGGGGAGCATATTGTTGGAATGTCATGCCTTTTGGCTTAAAGAATATTGGGGCAACTTATCAATGAGCAATGACAACAATCTTTCATGATATGATGCATACCTTCATGGAAGACTATGTGGATGATTTACTAGCTAAATCCTTCACCAGAGCAAAACATCTAAGCATCTTAGAAAAGATTTTTGAACTATTGGAAAAATCCCAAGTTAGGCTCAACCCTAAGAAGTGTGTCTTCTGGGTTACATCAGGAAAATTGTTAGGCTACATAGTCTCAGAAAAGGGAATTGAAGTGGATCCAGCAAAGGTACAAGCCATCATGGAAATGCCACCACCAAAGAATATCTACCAACTCAGATCTCTACAAGGACAACTCCAATCAATCAGGTGATTCATCGCTCAACTAGCAGATAAAATTATACCATTCAATCATCTGCTACATAAAAATGTATCGTTCAGATGCGAAGCCAAGTGTGTAGAATCCTTCTATCAAATCAAACAATATCTGATGAAACCACCAATTTTGGTACCACCGATTGCATGAAAGCCACTTATTCTCTACATTTTGACAACAGATAAATCTTTGGGGGCACTGTTAGCACAAGAAGATCAACAAGGCAAGGAACGAGTAGTATACTACATCAGCAGGACATTGAACGGCTATGAGCTCAATTACACATTTATTGAGAAAGCCTATTTAGCTGTGGTTTTCGCCTCTCAAAAATTCTGCCACTACATGCTAGCTCACACAATTAAGCTAGTCGCAAAAATTGATCCTCTCAAATATTTACTCAACAAAGCATCTCTTACAGGCCGATTGGCTAAATGGGTCATGATTCTCAGTGAATTTGATATCCACTACACGGAGTGAAGAGCTATCAAGGGAAAAGTAATAGCAAATCAACTAGCAGAAGCACCACTACCTGGTAAACAACCAATGGAGATCGAATTTCTAGACAGGGACGTTCTTGCTATCTCTACAAAACAATAGACCCTATACTTTGATGGATCATTTACCCAACACGGCTCAGGTGTCGGCATTGTATTCATCACTCCAGAAGGACACACCATACCAAGATCCTACAGACTTATGTTTCCATACACAAATAACCTTGTTGAGTATGAAGCACTTGTCATAGGAATCAAGATAGTTGTAGAATGGAAAATCACAGAACTAAAGGTCTACGGAGATTCACAACTGGTTATCAATCAAATCAATGATGACTATCAGACGAAAGATGACAAGTTGCTACCCTACAAAAGAATGGTGGATGACTTCAAACAGTACTTTGTACACATCAACTTCACACAAATACTAAGGTTGGACAACAGAGTAACCGATGCAATGGCTACTATCGCTTCACTACTGCAAATTCCAGAGCAACAATCTCGTTATGAATTCCTAATAGAGCAACTGTTTTCCCTAGCCTATGACAATTCTGCATCCCAAGTCATCTACACCTTAACTGGTTCAGACTCCCCCTTATATGGAACGATATATGAGTATCTTAAGACCAATATCCTACCCATTGACTTTTCCCGAAACCAAAAATGTAACTTTATCCGACAAGCTGCCCGTTATACCCTTACTGTTGATACTTTGTACCATCGAGCTCTAGATGGTACTCTTCTTCATTGCCTTGATCGTAATGAATCTGACTCCACTTTACATGAGCTTCACGAAGGTATCTGTGGCACACATTCCAGTGGTACTACTCTTGCTAAAAAGCTTCTAAGAATGGGATATTACTAGCCAACAGTGGAAAAAGATTCTTATCACTTTGCAAAGAAGTGTCGTAAATGCCAAATCTATGGCAATCTTATACATGCACCAGCACAGGAACTACAGTCATTCACAACATCCTGGCCCTTTTGTCAGTGGGGACTAGACTTAGTCAGCAAAATTCATCCTTCATCGTCAAATGGGCACAAGTTCATTATCATTGCAATAGAGTACTTTACCAAGTGGTTTGAAACAGTCCCCATGACCACAGTGACTGGGAAACAAATTGCCTCTTTTATCCTTAATTATCTGATCTGCAGATATGGCATTCCAAGTTCCATCATCACAAACAATGGGTGACCTTTCAAAAATTAGGATGTGAGAGAGCTATGTGAATGATTCAAAATCCAACATCATTTCTCTACACCATATTACCCACAGGGAAATGGTCTGGCAGAAGCATCCAACAAAACAATATTGAAAATTTTAAAGAAGATAGTCAATGATGCAGGCAAAGATTGGCATGTACAGCTCAATCCAGCACTTTGGGCATATAGAACTAGCATCCACACACCGACAGGAGCTACGCCATTCATTGGTGTATGGATCAAAAGTAATTTTACCCCTGGAGGTAGAAATTCCATCTCTTAGAGTCTCTTTGAAAGGCTTAATCCCAAATGAAGAATATCGAGTTAACTGACTGCAATAACTTGAACTTCTAGATGAAACATGCCAGTGTGCCTACACTCATCTCAAAGCATATCAGCAATGCATGTGCATAAGCTACAACCACAAGGTCATCCCTAGAAACTTCAAAATAGGTGATCTAGTACTCAAAGAAAATCCTAGAAATCAACAGGATCGGGAAAAGAAAGGGAAGTTTGAACCTAACTGGTTGGGTCCATATGTCATCATCTTAGCCTATGGATTAGGCACCTATCAACCGACTACCTCAGAAGGAGATGTGCTCAATGAACACACCAACAACATTCATTTGAAGAAATACTACACTTGAGCAGTCTAAATGCACGAAAAAAGTAAAAATACAAAAAAAATAAAAAATTAGAAAAAGCAAAGAAAAAGATGCAATAAAAACAAATGGTTAAAACCTGGCAAACAGGCGCTATTGTGAGAGGACGGATCCTCCATCTATTCTCATCAAGCTTTTGTATCACTACATCCAAGTCCTATCGGCCATTGACCAACACCTTTATCAAACTAAGCATTATCCAGGACATACTTAGCGTAGTCACTGTCCTTGTTTCTCACAAATCATTTCATCATATCCCACCATGGCTTGGTAATCACTGTACATATCCACGTTGGGCAATACCTTTAGCTAGGGGCAACATCGATCTGCATCCTATCCTATCAACATATCACGCATTGCAGCAGACTAGGCAAATCATGTCAAAACCAAAATTCAACAAAACATGAGGAGAATCAAACACGGATACATTTAACGGATTCACAACACATGATGGATGATTTTTTGAAGTAACAAATGTTTGCATCTTTCATGAAGTTTTGACTATTTTTGCATTTGAACTCTTTTTGAACTATTGGATCCTCTACATTTTCTCAACGATGCATCGAGCTAGAGAAAGTAACGAGGACTCCAATATCTTTTTAGTCTTTTATCTTGGAGGCGATCACTTGTACTGTACAAAGACTTGTCTTGAGACATGATTCAAAGCACATCACTGAAGACATGATTCCACTTTGAACATACAAATGGTTTAATCTTATCTATTTATCCACAAGCAACATTCAGGTCGTCTTGGTTCACTTATACCTCAACACTTATGCTATCTTGCAACATCAAAAATCATGTAAATTTTTCTCAGGTCATTATGGTTCAATTATACCATTATGCTTGTATAAATTTTCAACATATCCCAACAAACCAATGCTCAATGATGATATCTCCAAAAGAAACAAAAACATGTGACTATATCGGGATGACCAATGCAGATTGAGGATGCTGAGTTAGTTGCATATCATTTTACAATTAGTTGCATATCATTTTACAATTAGTTGCATATCATATTATAAATTAGTTGCATATGATGCATCTCATTTTCAAGATACATCACACATCATATCATATCATACGTCTCATTTTCAAGATACATGTCATACATCCTGCATTATCACATCATATTCATCACATATAAAATCGCATAAGCATTGCATCATCATATAAAAAGCATCATCCATAACACATCACATGAGGATCAAAGAAAATGGTGTCATATATATATATATCAAAATGATCAAATGTACAAAATATGTCATGTTTGTGCCCAACACAACAAAATGATCAAGATACAATAGAGACAATGTCTCTCAAGTGTGACTATCTCCAGATGGTGATGGTTTCGAAGTAGATGTCCCAGCACCTGGATCTCCAGGTGGATCCTGCCGAATAGGCCCTGTCATGCCCCTGATCTCTATCCTCGACCCTGTCTCTCAGGATCGACTCGATCTTGAGGCTATATAAGTTGGAACTTGGTGCTCCCTGGGCACCATGTCCTCATAGTGCCTCCTATAGTACTCTGCATCCTTGGCTCTCAAAGACAACTCTCTCAAAGTGTCTCTCATCGGGCCACCTGCTGTCGCTCTCTGCAAACTCCCTGCAAGCTCCTCAGCTCGGCCTAACCGCTCCAAAATTGTATCCCACTCCGTGGTCAACTGTGTGATCTGTCACTGCTGTGCCAATAGTTGTGCCTGTAATTGTTTTACTTACAACTGTAGGGCCCTAATCTGTGCATCCTCCCGATGAGTTTGGATCCGAATCTGAAGGGGCACCTGGGAAGAAGTACTCCTCGTCCTTCCCCCTGACCTCAGTACTGGTGGGGGTAGCACATCAGTCCTCCTCCTCTAAGCTGGCCGTCTCAACTCATCAGTCCCTCCCCTCCCACTGCTGCTATCACCTCTCCTACTCTCTCTGAACCCCCCTGCATAATCGCCAAGCCTCCTCTCCCTCTATCCATCACAACCCGTCATACCACTCTCTCCACCCGAATCCTTCTATCCCCTCCACCTCTGTCTCCTATCCTCCCCCGATCTCCTCTCCCTCATCGACCTCGGCCCTCTCCTCCATCATCTCCCCCATCATCAAATCCTCCGTCACCACCTCCCTCCTCATCATCATCAAAAGCGGGATGCATGTCCACTGGATCTGATATCCTGGCCACCGCACGAGCTGCAAAAAATCTGGCAAACTCCTCTATCATGTCCGCATCTAATATCTCAGGGACATAGTCCCATATCTGGCCAGATAGCTGAACAAACTCCTCTACCACCGCTACACTATCAAGAGTGGGTCCCCAATCCGATATATCCTGCCTCCGTCGAGCATATAAGCAAGTCCCTTGTGGTATCCCCTGTTATCGTCCATACTGTCGCAAAACTCGAGTGGCTAGAAATCTCTCCATAATAAAGGGCATCCGCCCTATCAGATATCGGGTCATGAAAACATAAGGCATCTCCATCCCATCCTCTGCCCATACCTCACAACCTGTATAGGGTCACCAGATAGCCATATCAATATCATCTAGAACCCTCCTCCAGTGCTCTAGCTTGCCCAGCTTACACTGGACAACTATCCCTCGATATCTATACGCATATGCACACCCAACAGGCCTATCTCTGTCCACCAGTGGCCTGGCTGTGGGAATATTCTCCCAACACCATACCTATAACAGTGTCATTCCCGCTGATAAACTACCATACCCCAAATATACCACCTCATGCAAATCCCTGTATAAGTGGGCCAGCATAGCCGACCCCCATGCAAATTGGTGGCCCTGTGTCACCATCTCCTCTAGAACCAATCGCCATCCTACAGACAATCCCTTCGACCTTCGGTCGGGACATAAGAACCCACCTATGAAACCTTCCAGTATTGATCGAAGAGGAGCATAATCCAAATCCAAAAACTCCTGCCAAGGGATCTCCTATCCGCACACTGTATCATCCTGAAAGATCCAGCACAGTGCCTCTGCCCCACCCTCCTCCGACTGCTCATAGGGTAGCAATGAACCTACCACAAGAATTCAAAGAATCCGGTAGCAATCCTCTAGCGTCACTGTAATCTCGCCTGTAGCCAAATGAAAGGTATTTGTGTCACTGTGCCACCTCTCAGCCAACGCTATCAATAACCCCTGGTTCACAATAAACCGAGGCATATCTAATAAGGAGGTCAGGCCACACATATCAATAATGTCTTTGTCAGCCTGTGTCAATCGTGGTATCAATGCCCATGGTCTAGGAAAATGCTCACGCGACTGCACCACTCCAAGACGCTCCTATCAAAAAGCAAAAAAAGTCCAATATCAGTTTCCTCATCAAAACATAGATATCAAAATCACATTCATATCCAAAACTTGAAAACTTTGAACAAATCTAAAATCAATTTTCACATCCATATCAGCTTGTAACACAACTCAAGCTCTGCAATTCATATCCAACACATTCATATCCAAAACTTGAAAACTTTGAACAAATCTAAATCAAGTTTCACATCATATCAAAATCCGCATCAAATCTATAATAACTTGAAACATCGCAAATCCAATCAAGTTATGTTGTAACTCATATTAGACAACTTATGACAGCAGACACAGAGACGGA
Organism: Cryptomeria japonica; assembly: GCF_030272615.1. Classification (NCBI taxonomy): domain Eukaryota; kingdom Viridiplantae; phylum Streptophyta; class Pinopsida; order Cupressales; family Cupressaceae; genus Cryptomeria; species Cryptomeria japonica. Next base: position 2,627,966 of record NW_026728835.1, on the reverse strand, counting down.
CAATTCACACCTATCCTAGCAGAACTAACCTCAACCTACCAATTTTCTTCATCCAAAAAATCACACTTTACCACACAAATTTTCCCTATGCGCTAAACATATACTCATGCGCTAACCTATACTCTTCATGTGCTACCCAACCTACCCAACATAATTTCTATCTCGTCAACCTCTAGAGGAGCCTTCTGACCTAGTCCCACCCAAACCAAGTTCCATTCTTTTCACTTTTCAAGAATGTATTTATGTTCACATACTTGTAGTGTCCCTCGTGAATTTTCAATTATAGTGCAGAGTTCTTCACGAAGGACACCACCACATCATCTAGAGTCTATGCAATTCAATTTTTTTCTTTGATCCCATGGAGGCCAATAGTCCTTTGTCTGAGGAAGTGCTTCCTGAATAGTCATGGGGGGGAGAGGTAATTCTTGAAATCGCCCTTCTATTGGGAGATTGTGTACATAACCTCTTGGTCTTCTTGAAGCCGAAAAGTACTTCGAGTCCCCCAAATCTGGTTCCATGCACTATAGAAATTTTCAGATATTTCCTTCCAAATATCCTTCTATGCAAAAGCATCATTCTCATAATAGAAAAAAGGTGGCCCTTGCATGAACACATTGATTTCCTCCAAGCATGGCCCGATAGGTTTCCTAGGAATTCCAAGACCAGTTAGTCCCTCTGGACATAAATTAGAGACGTCACATCACACACTCCAGACATTGTTTATTTGTATTGCATACTCTCTATGTATTTATCACCCTTTAACAATTCCCTCTACTATTCTCCAATTGCTCTCTTCTAGGCAGCTGATGAGATTGTTTCCATGTCATTCAAGATAATGCCTACTTGCTTTCCTTCACAAAATTTACTTGCACACGAGTCTTCAACTTGTATCTTCTCCTTCTGCATAGATATAAATTATAATTCATGCTCAGATGATAATTAAATAAAATAAGTATTTGTAAAGAAAAGATTTAGTCATTGGATGTTACATATTATCTGATGGAAAGATCCTAGATCCAATTCTTGGAGAAAGGAAACATCATTGATAATACTTTTTTTAAATAACACTGAATCAAATAAATTAAAAATGTTTCATGTAATTTTTAAAAGTAGAACTCATGCAATGTTTTCATGCACTGATGGCCAAGCCGTCTAACCCACAACATTATCCATAATAGAACAAATCACCATAATAGGCTATTATAAAGTATCTATACAAAAATATGAAAGAACATTAAATTACCATTACAAACCAATAAACTATAAAATAGTGAAAATACAACCATAACCAAAAAAATCACAAATAGAAAGGGATAAAATAATTTCAAAATATTTAATTCACTATACCACATTACAATACACTAGGTATTCAACCTCTATGCCCATCGTCTGAACACATTTTAAGCTATCCCAATACCTGATGAGACTAGCGGGATAACTCGCATTGATCAGCAAGAAGAGAGGTCATCGACTTATGTTATCTCGATGAGTACGAAAAAATCAATGACAACACAAAATCATATTTAAAACCCTTTGTCATTGATGGAAACACTCATGAAACCACCAAAACACCAATATATATTTCCCCCTTTGACATCAAAGATAAGGACGTCTCTTCATCATTGTACAAACTCCATCAATCTCTACAAAATTTCTTCCGCTATCTATATCATCTCCCCCTTAGTGTATGAACAAAAATGAGAACCAAAATTGTTCTCCAAAAATATTCTACTCATCTACATATGTTTGTACAAAAACAAAAAAATTCTTACCCACAAAAACTAAGTAGCTTGTATGGTAGGGGGCATGATGACCTTGTGAACAAACTTGAGTTGATACCAAGAGGTCTTCCAATCATCTTACGTAGAGGCGAAAATATTGTATTGACTTTAAATTTTCAAAAGAATATCCTTTACCTCCCTACAGGTATTTGACACTTTCACCACCAAATCAAGCTTCTAAGAGTCTTCAAACAGTCTCACCATGCTGGTGAGTTTCAAGTCTACAACATCTCTTAGATGATCAAACCGTTTTTTAATTTTGTTCTTCTGATTAGTCAATGGATTTAGTTGCATGTACAAGTTTTCTATTTGAAGCCTTTTGTTTCCTTCTGCATCATTCTTCATGTCTATAGTATTGGATAGTTGTACAACTTGTGATGCTATAATATCTATGTGACCTTTAATGTCCTTAGTATATTTAGGCCATCACTTTTAAAACATGTATGTTGCCACTACATCTAATCACCAAAACTTCTAGTCTTTTCTCTTCCACCTTCTTCTCTATATCCTTCAAAACTTTGGCTTCCAATTTGAAAGCACATTCCTTAAATCCATTAAGCATCAATTGTATTTTCTCTGCACTTGAAAAAGACTAATCCAAAAACACTTCTAGACGTCCTTCATGAAGGACTTTCACTGCATCATTAATAAGTTATGAGCCCTATATTTGGGACTTAATAAAATTATTGTGAGTAGAATGGTGAAGTATATCACCCAAACAAATCATATGCAAGGGAGACAATCACTTAAGTTCCATCTGATCTTGAGACATTGATTCCCACTTTAGCATGTCCCATCCTAAATATCCTCTAGGCATTTTTTGCTTCGTGCCCACTTTGATTCTACTCACATCATCTTGAAATATGCATTTTCAACTCCTTCCTCAACCTCTGTTCAATTTTAAGTCCTCATTGACACGACTAGGATGCCTTAGTTGCCCTGGTACTTGTGATTGGGACCTAAACTACGACCCCTCATTTCTTGCCTCATGTGTGCGGAAAAAAATTTAGCTTCATGTCAATCGGCTTGAAAAATTCAAACATTTGAAGGGGTCTACCTACAATTCAAGTGATCTCTTAATTATTAAATCAATTCAATTCCAAGTGAATAAGCAATCAAACATTCATCAAGCATTGAAGGAGAATTCAAGTTAAAGCACAACATTCATGATCAACATTCTGCATGACATCCTAAAACCTTGTGTGAGGATTCAAGAAATATTCATCAAGGTATCATGTTTAATTTCAAGCATTTTTAGATTAGATCTATCCTTTCCCTCAAAAGGAAAACACTATACTTCAAGGTTAATTCACAACCCGAGGTTTGACCTAGGAAATCCCCCATCAACAAACCTATTTTCGTCATTTTGTGTGTAGGAAATTGATTCAGGAGTTACGTGTGAAGAATTTGGCAAAGTAAATGATGAAAATCAAACTCAAATTTTGATGGCATGAAAAGCAGAAGACTAGGCCAGTTCACACCTCCTAGTCCCAAGAATTTTTGACAACCTTTTGATAGTAGATTCTGTGTACCATCCCAATCCAAAAGGAATTCATTTTTTCTACATCCAACAGGTGGAGGATCTGGTCAATCTGCACCTCCTAGTCCCAACAATTCTACTTGAACACTTTGTCACAGGAGAAGAGATATGACTTCTAGGTCTACTAAGGAGATGCTTACTATTAATCATATGATAAGAGAAATGAGAAGAAATGTGAATACTACGAGCTAACAAGTTGTGTAATGTTGGGTGATTCATGCTACATCATGGATTTCATTGGCTAGCAAGTTGTGTTATGCAAGGTGATCCATGATAGAGAAGATTAACAAACAAAACCATTTGTTCACAAGGCAATCCAAAAACTTTACTATAAAATGGTTGTTGTAGTGACACAAAACAAAAAACAACAATAATAACCAACACTTGCAAAGGTGTAAACAACAACAATGATCACACTAACAATCCATGCTATTCCAAGTAACCTTTAATGAATCTCAAAAAAATGATAACCATGCCCTAGGGGGTGCTATGTAACACAACACTTCTAGTTTGAGGATATAACATAAATGAATTAACACGAGAAAAAAGGAGAGCTCATATGCCTCCCCTTAAGATGTCAACATACCTCTAGGTTGATATTTTAAGGTAGATAGTGATCAAGGATAAGCACCTTCAACACCAAGAAGATACCCTTAATAAACATACATGCATTCCAAGCTAGGAAGAAAGATCCTTGTACATGCCTCATTACTATAAGAAAGGAAGAGATAGTTGTAAAAGAGATATTTTTTAACAAGTTTAAAGGGGTCATTTTAAAGAGGGAGGAAGAGATCTTTTCCTAAAGATGTCTACCTCCAAAAATAGAGGAGATATTTAATAAAGATATCATCTTTTAAATTAAGTAATGGGCAGGAGATTAAGACTACAAACCTTCCATATTGCTAGGAAATGGTATTCTTGATGAAGGATTGTACACTTTCTATCACTAAGGAGAGATCCTTCATAAAATACATACCGTTTCAAGAAAGAAAGAGGTCCTAATGAAGGAACACACACGTCCAAGCAAGGAGAAAAATCGGATTGAGGACAATTCTATGCAAGAAAGGATATCAAGTTATAAAAGATAAAAATCAACAAAGGTAAAATGGATCCTTAAAAAGAGGAACAATTGAAAACTATTATTCTTTCTCTACAATGTAGAGACAAGAAGAACTAGGTTATTACATGAAATCGTACGTAGTACCATGAATGACAATGAGCCCCTAATAGGTAATTTTGTCCTAATTTTGTTTATGGTTTTTTCTTCAATTTCTCAAGGGGAGAGTAATAAAGTTGGCTTTAAGAAACTCATACAAAATTATCTCTTGCTGTGATTAAAATTTGTTGGAAAAGTCATAGATATATTAGACAACGGGGGAGGGGATGTCAACAAAGGAGGAGGATAGAAACCTAGATCTTCTTCAGAAAGATGTAATGTATATTTCTCATGAACCTCCACACTTCATTGCACACATCCTAAATCATGTCTATTGCATCCATGTTTATAATTAAATGTGGTATTTAAATCATGTCTAGAGTAGTCTGTTCATTCATATTTTCAAAGTTTAAAGATCCTCAACCATCATCAAGACATGTGTTGGAAGAAGAGGTTGGAATAGATTTAGAAGAAGCTTGAATAATTGACACATACAACTCCCTTGAGACTTCATATTTGGATAGAGGGACCTTATATCAAATTAAGGAAGGCATGAGAGTGATATATGTATTAGTGTAATTATTATACTTTTTGAATATTTATCCTTAGTATAATATTGAAAATAGTATCTTATACTAATTAGGGAGTCGTAATTAGGATATATTTCCCCATTTTTAGTTGTTGATCTCATTATTTAAGACACAAATGATTTTCATCATTTTTAGATATGAAATAAGAGGAATTTGAGGTTGCATCATCCTATTCCCATTTTCTGAGGACTCTTGCCAATTGTTTGACATAATGTCAGCAAGCTAAACATTCTGATTTTGAGTCTAATTTGGTGTTAGATCATCATAATTTGATTGTATATGCATTCTTGGCTATCATTATTTCACTTGCAGTCAATTGTAGTTGTACATTTATGTGAAATATGTGATGGTTCACCTCTATATCAAACTGAAAACTTCTAAGACAATAGTCTACATAACACGCAATAGTAGTGAACAACATAACACATAGATTTGATAGCGAATATTCCTTGTTTTTTAGTCATCATTGGACAAGGGATATTACACAATCATGCTAAATAGATTTCAAACCCCATAATTCGTAGTCGTCATTGCCTCAATGCTTTGCTTCGGCCTGAACTCAAATGAAATTCAAATTTTAAAAAATAAATAGACATTGGAATGTTGGTTCTATGATATAAAGCATCTTTATAACATGTACCCTGGCAATTGTAGCTACAACATGTGACAAAATTACTCTATTATTCATCCTATGATAGATGTTCATACCTTGTTCCAAAACTTCCAATTTCTCTGAGGCAGTCTATCAAATAGTCGGTGTGCCATTTCAAAGCTCCCATTTTCACATAGGCTGGGGGATGTTGACAGAGCTTTACACCTACGCCCATGCCAACGGAGAATTAGAAACATCACTATCTGCAGGTGCAAAATAGATGGGTGACCGATACTAATGAATGAAAGAAGGGGAATGAAGCCTATTGGTCTTTAGCCCCCGGGAGTATGCCTGTATTCCATGAGCCAACATTGCTCCCATTTTCGCACAGGCTGGGGGATGTTGATAGAGCTTTACAACTGCCCTATTCCATGAGTCGACATCGCTCCCATTTTCACAAACCTATTCAATGAGCTGACATTTATTGGACCTGGCATTAATCGGTCAAAATAGTTCACGTGCCTCATCCAAAACCTGGAGTACACTTACTCTGGGCAGGAGTACGCTGCTGGGGCGGCAACGTGAGAATCAGAAGAGGCCGTGAAAATGATGTTTGAAATGTCTTGGTCTTTTTTTTTTTTGAAAGTAATGCCTACGGTCATCGGAATTTTGACGAATGCGGGCACTTTTTGTAAAAAAGCACAAATTTCACTGCCAATTCCTTCTCTGTTGAAAATAGATTTTGAATTATCATTGGAATTCTGATGAATGCGAGCAATTTTTCAAAAAAAAATCAAATTTGTTCACAATATACCTTCTCCGTCGGAATTTTAGGCCAAATGTATTAGTGTGGTCCCGATGGTGGAGACTATGAACAAGGAAGGTGATGAGAACAAGAATGTGGCAAACCTGGAGGAATTGGGAGCCAGTGGGGTCAGTGCTCCTATTTTGGATTTGGCTAAGATGGTGGAAATGGAAAAAGTTTACTTGGTGGCGGGGACTGTCAACAGGGAGGGTGATGAGAAAAATATTGATATCCCCCATGGGATCCTAACTATTGAACAACTAAAAAACATCTGTACTGATGTTATGGATATTTTGTAGAGGATTGAAAACCTAGGGTTGTTGCTAGAAATGAAGGTCATTCTTGAGGAGGTCAAGGTTCTGAAACATAGGGTGGAGGCCAAGGATTCCCAGATTGCGAGTCTCAATAATTTATGCTTGCAGGTCCTTCACAGTTCGACCTTGACTCTCTCCCACCCGAGAGAGCGTACTGCGGACAACGATGCTGACAAATATGAAGCCAGGGAACTTTACAAGTTCCTCTATGATGATTGGAAAAATGTCATTGATAGGACTACGGTTTTCAAGTCGACCCCTTAGGTCTTGTGTTGTTTTTTGTGTTTTGGGATGCTTTCCCTTGTTCCCTTTTGTTATGCTCTTTTTGTTGTTTCTAGTTTACAAAGACTCTAGTTATGGATGTTTGTTGTTATAGTGTTGTTTATAGTTTAATCTATGCAAAGGATTAGTTCCCTGGTTTTCACTCCTTTCTCAATCAAAAACATTCAAAGACTAAACATGTATTAATCAAATATCATTTCTTGAGAGAAAAAGTCAGTGAAGAGGAATTAAAGTTGGAGTATGTGTCTATAAAGGAATAGATTACTGATATTTTCACTAATCCTTTACCTGCAGATACATTTGTTTATTTGAGAGACAAGTTAGGGGTATCTACCCCTCCTGATGGGAATCAGATGCATTGAGCTACATCAATCCGGTGGACCTTACAGTCTTATCTCGTTGTCTGGATTGATGAGTTCGTGTTGCTACTCTGTTGGACTAGTCAGTATGTTTAAGGGGGAGAGAATCATTATTTTCTTATCTAAGTAGAAGAGTAAGTTTGGTTTTATGTTTTGAAGATCTTTGGCATTGTTGTCAAAGGGGGAGAGAAGCAAGTGAAAAACTATTTTATTTACTTGATCTTAGGGGGAGTTTTTTGGAGATGTTTTCTTTCGTTGTATTGATTATTTTTCACATTCATATGTTGCCATCAATGTCAAAGGGGGAGATTGTTGGACATTGCTACTGCTAAGATATGTTGTTGTCATTGATGTCAACATATTCCTATGATTTATTGCTCTAATGTTTGCAAATTGGCTTATTGGGATCATGGTTTGGTGTATGGAGTATTTCTAGTGTTATTATATCTTTTTGTATTGGTTTTGGTGATCTAGGAAGCTTAATTGATCATATCATATGATTTGGTTTGCAGTTTGTTTTTCTAATTAGTGTTTTGCAGAGTTTAGTTTTTCCTCTAGTATACTCTATTATGATCATATCTTGAGCTAAGTTTTTGAGAGATTGTTTGGGATGGTATTGTGTATCTTCATTTCATACAGGTTGTGATTCGGTGCTCCGCGAGTTATGTTTCTTCATGACAACTGTTGTTGTTTGAGTGTTCTTGAAGTTCAGATGTTGAGCGATGAAGATTTGATAAGTGGTGTTGGTACATCTGTTACTGATGACTCTAACATGCTTTCTAGTGCTTCCTAATAGTTTCCTATTTGTTTTGATGGTCCGCATTCATCTCTGTGCGTGTTGTTGGTGATTTTGTTGAATCGGTGATGTTCTTCATGTTATGCAATTTTCTTGGTGGTGTAGCGTGTTGCGGTTGATCTTGGCGTGATTACCGGTGGTGATGATCATTTGGAAATTGTATTTAGGTCCATGATATGTCATGTATATCATTATATTGTTCATGTGGTCGATCTTTCTATCGTATGATATAGTTTTGTAATTGTGAGTTGAGGGTTTAGCCGACTTTGTTGTCAAGGTTGATGAATTGTATAAATAGGTGATATAGTCATGTAATTTAGGTATCGAGGTTGTGTCTAAATTATCAAAGAGTGGTGTATGAGAGAACAAGGGATTCATCTTTTGTGTGGTGTATTGAGAAGAGATTGGTGTTGTAGAGCAGACATGTGTGCTTAAAGAGAACTGTCATCAAGCATTAGCAGATGTTATTATTGTAGTTCATTCCTTTCGAATTGAAGTCCAAATCTTGTTGTAAGTTAGTGAGACTTCCCTAAGGGTTGTAGCCTTCTGGGTTATTATATCTTGAGTTGTAAGCTCTAGGAAGTGTGATTGAATGTTAGTGCATTCCCCTTTGTAATTATTTTCACATACTACTACAGAGCATCATCTTATTGTGGGTAGGTTCCCACCATGGTTTTTCCCTTAACCGGGTTTTCCATGTCAAAATTTTGGTGTTGTGTGTTGTACTATCAATTTAATTATCTTTGGTGTTGCTGCAATTTATCAAAATTGTATTTGTGGTTGAGTTTGTAGATCCGGTAGAAAACTAATTCACACCCCCTCTCAGTTTTCCTTCATTGTTATTACAAACACATTATACTTCTAATGCTCATCTTAAATGTTATCATGATACTTCTAACCCTCATCTCAATACTTCTAATCATCATCTTAATATGCCATCATGATTCGCTCTCTTGCAGACAACAAATATACAAAATATCTAGTTGGTCTCAATCAAGGCATCATGAAATCAAGGCACTACATTCAACCAAGAACATTAGTATCATCACTATGCATCATCAACATGCAAATGCAAGCATCAAAGACACCACACCACACTGTGGGTTTTATTAATGCCAATACAGTATGTTGACACCATATATGCAACATTATCCCCCTTTGTCATTCATGGCAACACATTTACTCATATCCCCCTTTGACATCAAAGGAAAAGAGCACATGATCCTCTTTTGAAACTACATCATCACACATGCTTCTCCTATCAGCATACACTATTTACTAGCCTATCAAAACTACATCATCACACATGCTTCTCCTATCAGCATACACTATTTACTAGCCTATCAAATAGGATCATTTTTTGACAGTATTATAATGTTTAAATCCAATGATGGGAAATTATATCATTTCTAGGTTGGCCTATGATAAAAAAAAAAGTTAGGGTTTCATATAGGGTAAGTGCACAAAGATGGTGGTAAAAAAGGGGGGTATAAGTGGACACTTTTTTTTTCTGAAATCAGGTGAACCTGAACTTGGAGGCAAAATTTGAAAGTCATCCACTCAAGATATGAAGATAATCAAACACAAAATATTGTAGTACTTTGAATCTAGTTTCCAAACTACTAAACATTTTCAATATTGGACAAGATTAAGGGGGTCAAATCCTTCGCGCACGAAAAACAAACCCTGATTTTTTCAAAAAAACATAATAGTGTCTGACGTGCGCGTCAAAAAAGTCATAGTTAGATTTAGTATTTTGACAAATACTTTGGCAGAAAGATAGTTAAGAGTTAGCACTAGAAGAAGTGTATATTTTTGTAATTTTTTGTTGAGTTTTTTTTTTTTTTGATTTTTCTAATCGAGCACATCCTGAAAATTAGGTACCTGTTAGGGCGTGAAGCATAAGTTGCACTAAAAAAATTGAAAGTGCAATTTTTTTTTTTAAATTGTAAAGAATCAAGTTCACTATAATAATATATAAAGTTTTTTAAATTTGGATAATTATATCAAAATTTATTAAAAAAATGGTGCACGTATGTCTGTGAGAACTATGGAGACACTCGTAAAAGAAATTCAATAATAATATGTTATTGTTGTTCAAATTTTAAAAAAATTATATGGTTAGAAAGCTCAGAGGATGGGTGAGAATATGGTGGAAATTTTAGAAATACCCACTTGATGATGTGTAAACCTGATGATGACAAAGTTGAGAAACCAAGTTGATAAAATAAAACACACCAAAAAGGAGGGAAATGGAGGGAAATCAAACTTCCAAACCAAAGCTTTGTCATCCAGGCCTATTTCCAAGCCTAAACAGACAGAAGTGCGTACGGGGTACCTATGGTATAAAAAGAGCGTACGAGGTACTTATGGTGTAAGAAGCGCGTACGTTCTATCTTAACTATAAAAAGTACATACGTGCTATTTTTACTATAAAAAGAACATACGCGCTATTTTTACTATAAATAGTGCATACGCACTAAGTTTGTTTAAATTTTGGGAGTGTATAATATGATATTGTATATATATATATAATGTGTATATACATATAATATATAATTTATATATAATATATAATATATAATATTTATATATATATATATATGTATATAATAATATATAATATATTAAATATATATACACACACATATGTGTGTATGTATGTGTATTGTCTCCCTCTCTCCCCCTCTCAAGCGCGTACAAGGTGTCTCTCTCTCTCTCTCTCTCTCTCTCTCTCTCTCTCTCTCCATCATCTCTCTCTTCATCTCCCTCCAATATATCTTCTTTTTGTTTGCATATATATAAGGTGATAAGAAGATTGACAAGGTGGTCAATTTTCTTTTATTTTTAAAGAAGATAGGATATAACGTAGAACGTTTGAAGAAAATGAACATATTGGTTTCTTTGGATCGTGTGGATGTATTTGTTGGATAATATTTATGGGTCGTATGGTGTATTAAGGGGTCATATGGTGTATTATGACCCCTTAGGTGTCCTGATGGTTCATATGGTGTTCTATGATCCCTTAGGACACCATATGACCCCTTAGGACTCCATATGGTGTCATTATGGGTCATATGGTGTCCTAAAGGGTCATATGGTATTCTATGACCCCTTAGGATACCATATGATCCCTTACATGTCATTGGAGGTCATATTGTTTCCTAAGAGGTGATATGGTGTCCTATGACCCCTTAGGACACCATATGACCCCTTAAGACACCATACAACCCATAGCGACACCATATGGTGTCCTAAAGGGTCATAGGATGCCATATGACCCCTTAGGATACCATACAACCCATAACAACACCATATGGTGTCCTAAAGGGCCATTTGGTATTCTATGACCCCTCATGACACTATTTGGCATCATTATAGGTCCTATGGTGTGGTAAGGGATCATATAGTGTCCTATGACCCCTTAGGATACCATATGACCCCTTAGATGTTGTTAGGGTTCATATTGTGTTCTAAGGGTCATATGGTGTCCTATGACCCATTAGGACACCATATGGTATCATTATGTGTCTTATGTTATCGTATGACCCCTAGGACACCTTATGACCACTTAGGTCACCATATGGTGTCATTACGGGTCATATAGTGTGCTAAGGGTTCATATGGTCTCCTACGACTCCTTAGGATACTATTTGACCCCTTAGGACTCCATATGGTGTCATTATGGGTCGTATGGTGTCCAAAGAGGTCATATAGTGTTTTATGACCCCTTAGGACACCATTTGGTGTCATTATGGGTTGTATGGTGTGTTAAGGGGTCATATGGTGTCTTATGACCCCTTAGGACTCTATATGACCTCTTAAATGTCATTATGGGTCTTATGGTGTCCTAATGGGTCATATGGTGTCATTATGGGTCGTATGGTGTTCTAAAGGGTCATATGGTATTCTATGACCTCTTAGGACACCATATGATCCCTTAGGTGTCATTAGAGGTCATATTGTTTCCTAAGAGGTCATATGGTGTCCTATGACCCCTTAGGACACCATATGACTCCTTAAGACACCATACGACCCATAAGGACATCATATGGTGTTCTAAGGGGTCATAGGATGCCATATGACCCCTCAGGATACCATACAACCCATAACAACACCATATGGTGCCCTAAAGGGTCATATGGTGTTCTATGACCCCTTAGGACACTATTTGGTATCATTATAGGTCCTATGGTGTTCTAAGGGATCTCCTATGACCCCTTAGGATACCATATGACCCCTTAGATGTTTTTAGGGGTCGTATTGTGTTCTACGGGTCATATGGTGTCCTATGACCCATTGGACATTGTATGGTATCATTTTGTGCTTATGGTGTCGTATGACCCCTAGGACACTTTATGACCACTTAAGACACCATATGGTGTCATTAGGGGTCATATGGTGTCCTAAGGGGTCATATGGTCTCCTACAACCCCTTAGGACACTATTTGACCCCTTAGGACTCCATATGGTGTCGTTATCAGTCGTATGGTGTCCTAAGAGGTCATATAGTGTTTTATCACTCCTTAGGCCACCATTTGGTGTCATTATGGGTTGTATGGTGTGCTAAGGGGTCATATGATGTCTTATGACCCCTTGGGACTCCATATGACCTCTTATGTGTCGTTGTGGGTCATATGGTGTCCTATGACCCCTTAGGACACATGCATGGATCCCTAGGATACCATATGACCCTTGAGAATACCATTTGACCCTAGAGGGGGAGAGAGGGGGAGGAGATGGAGGGAATGGGAAAGAGATACACCTAAGAGAGGAGAAGAGTGAGATAGAGAGGTAGAGAGTGAGAGGGAGAGACAAGAGATAAATGTGTGTGTGTGTGTGTGAGAGAGAGAGAGAGAGAGAGAGAGAGAGAGAGAGAGAGAGAGAGAGAGAGAGAGAGAGAGAGGTGGATAGAGGGATTGGGAGAGAAAGAGAGACCTAAGAGGTGAAGGGAGGAAATATGAGAGAGAGAGAGAGAGAGAGAGAGAGAGAGAGAGAGAGAGAGAGAGAGAGAGAGAGAGAGAGAGAGAGAGAGAGAGAGAGAGAAGGGATGGGAGGATATTACAAGAGACTAGAGAGAGAGAGGTGCAAAGAGATGGAGAGAGGGAGAGAGTGAGAAAGAGAGGTAATGAGAAAGGGAGAGAGGGAGGGAGAAGGGAGAGGCAGAGAATGAGAGAGAGACACCTGAGAGGACAGAGTGAGATAGAGAGAATGAGGATGAGAGGGAGAGACTTTAGAGATAAAGAATGAGAGAGAGAGAGAGAGAGAGAGAGAGAGAGAGAGAGAGAGAGAGAGAGAGAGAGAGAGAGAGAGAGAGAGAGGAGAGAGAGATAGAGAGATAGAGGCAGATAGGGAGAGAAACTTAAGAGAGAAAGAATGGGAGAGAGAGAGAGAGAGATATAGATAAAGGTTGATAGCTAGAGATGTGATAGAGAGAAGGAGAAAGACTTGAGAGAAATGGAGCGAGAGGGGGAGAGAGAAAGAGAGTTAGAGGGAAAGAAATACTTGACAAAGGAAAAGAAAGGGAGGGGGATGGAGAGGGAGAGAATGAGAGAGAGAGACACTTAAGAGAGGGGGAGAGAGTGAGAGATAGAGATATTTGAGAGAGGGAGAGAAAGAGAGGGAAATATGAAAGAGAGAAAGAGGGTGAGGGAGATGAGAAAGAGACGGAGAGATACCCGAGAGAGGGAGATGCCTAAGAGACAAAAAGGTAGGGGTTAAGGAAGAGAGAGGGGGAATGTAGGAAAGAGATGAGAGAGATAATGTTTATATGAGCATGCTGATTGCTGAAATTTTACTGTCTGAAATTTATAAAAATACTCGAAAAACTAGAATCTGCATTATAACTCTTAGAGATCTGGAACCACTCTCAAACATCCTGACAATATATACTTAAATGTTCTATTTTATGTATATATCCTACTGAAAAACCTAATGGAATACTAAATGAATTGCATTTTATTGACAGACAGAACCGCGTCTGCAGTTTTAGTTTTTAAACCACGTACGCGGTTTAGCTTTGGTTAGGCTCGGCAAAACGAGCCTAAACATGTATGGGGTTCTTTAAATTTGAAATACCCCGTGCTTGTTTTGGTGTTTTTCATGTTGTTTTTTTGGCGTGTCCACTTTTCTGACCACCATCTTTGTGCACTTATCCTATATAAAACCTTTTATTTCCTCATTTGAAGGATCGACAAATTTAGCAATTGAACGAGCCTCTTATGAAATGAAAGTACGGGTTATGTGGAGTCTTCATTTAGCAAATCAAGCATCCATCAAGTCTTCATCAACCATTTTAATCATCAATTGAAGCTTTGAAGATATTTAAGAATAATAGGAGATCACCAACTGTTGATTGGCTTGTACCTCTCCCTTAGGGTTTGGTATGGTTTCATGTTATTTTCATATCTTTATATAGTTTCACAATGCTTGCTTTCATATTTACATGCATACTTTAGATCCATTATTGCATTTTTTATTTAAAGCATTTACATTCAATTTACATTCACTTAGGGTTTTATGCTCATAACGTAGGATGGAACTCTAACTCTTGCATTTTAGCTCATTTAGGATTTTGTAAGCACATAATATTATAGAACACACACATTTCACTACATTATTGGCTATTTGTTGAGGTGTAAATCTCCAAAACAAGGGGTTTGACTAAGGAAAAACCCTATGTAGCCACCCATACACAATTTCACAACTTGTAGGTACATTTACAAGATTTTAATGGAGCTGCGGACTTTCGAGAAGACAAAACTCACAGGCATAGTCTTAGATCCAAAAACAAGCTCCATATCACTATGACTAGGGCGCCCGATGCTCTGGTCCTTTGTATTTTTGTGCAACTTTTGGTAGTTTTGCAGATCAAGACTTGAATTTGCGAATTCCAAAGGTATAGGTCAGCTCTGCAATAGGGACCATGGCATATGGTCCAACTCAATCAGACTCAAATTGCAATGTCAAGTGCACATCCAAATTTCCTCTTCAGTTCTATACTTTGTGTCTCAATTTCAATTTTGTATTTCTCTATTATTGCAATTTACATAGTCATTTTCATTTATTTCACTAGCCTAGATTGTCATTACTTTGCATTTAGCCCATTTCCCTTTCATAGCAACAAAGGAATAGGAACCCTAAAAGTATTCCTTGACTCTCTTTTACAAGAAGTAGTCAAAGTGAATCACTTCCTTAGGTTCTTCCGTATTCCAATGTGTGGAGGATAGTGAGGTAAGGTCCTAAACTACTCAATCCCATTTTTCACCATCACAACTAAAAAAGAGAAAAACATATGAATATATTGAAACAATTTAATAAAATACAACATGGGATCATTTTAATTGCAAGAAATTCTTAAACTTTCTTAAGAGCACTATCAAACAAATGCGGAAAGGTCCCATACAACAAGTAGGTTAATTCTCCAAAACTTGGAGCTAGAGCTTATCCTTTTCTTGCATGCTTAATTTTTTCTTCATTTTAGAAAACCCCTTCCTATTTAGAGAGAATTTAACAATTAAACCATCTTCACACAATGTAAAAGAGAACAACAAAAAAAAAGAATTGGACTACCTTTGACAAAAAATCTTCTCACATAATGATGGGAACAAGCTCTTCATTTTCACTTTTTTGGAAGAGCTACTTGTCTTAAAGGTGGAACTTTATGAATTTGAATGCCATCTATTTTGGAAAATTCTCCTTTTTCCTGACTATCTTCATATCCCATGAGATTGTCCTACTATGAAAAATATGCATATATAAACATATTTATATTTATAAAAAAATTATGGAAAATGGAATATATATAGTTGCAAAACCATAAATGTGCATATATATTGTTTCAACTACTACAACTACTACCATAATAAATGCATACCACTTTCATTGTTAAAAAAAATCACATCAAATCCTTATATAAATTAAGATGTTTGCAGCTATTTGCAACTACAATTCTTTTAGTTTGATGTGCCCTTGTAATCTTCTTATTCCTCTTTTTCAATAAAAATGAAACTTTAAATAACATTATAAGTACATAAAATTGTCATTTTATTATATTTTGGAATGTTTGAGGTAAATGATGAGGTGAAATTTCTTTGATTTTACCCTACAGTAGGTATATAGATCTCAATGCAAGATGGGTGTCAAAATGAAGTGATGCTATTGCTAATGGATAACATCTCCCAAAATGTAGCATATGCACTATATAGATCTCAATGCAAGATGGGGGTCAAACTAAAGTGATGCTAATGGATAACATCTCCGAAAACAAGGATGAGAACTATGGTGAAGGGGAGGAAGGGGGTAATTCTGAGAACCCTCACTCTAACCCTAAGGGTTCGAAAAGCGAGAATGAGGCTCTAAATCCTAAGGAGTATGACAACCCTAACGCTGAGGAGACTGAACAGAGCAAGGACTCTGCGGACACCATCTTGGACACCGCCCGCAACTGCACTCTTGAATTCTTCAATTTCCAGAAATGGGTTGTTGAAAACATCACCAGTATGCAGGGTAAGCAAAGGGAGCTGGAAGATAAGATCAATAAGCTGATTAAGATTTCTGACTCTGGGAAACAGAATGAGGATACAGAAAATAGTGAAGCGGAGGAGGAAATGGAGATGGAGGACTGGCTGGAGAAAGATCTGATTAAAGGGGACCTGAAACATTTGGAGGATGTTATTAGAATTATGAAAGAGCAGGTGGAGGAGGACAAAGACAACGTCAACACCCGGATTGACCGTAATGAGAAGGCATTGAAAAGCCTTATGAACCACAGCCTCCAGGTCCTTAAAGTTTCTTCCCAGAATATGAATGCTCTGGTGGATTATTTGGAAAAGAAAAATCAAGATAAGAACCTGGTAATTATAGAAGATGCTCCAACTTCTAGCCCTACCCACCAGAACCCTAGGCATAGAACTAGGCAGACCACTATTGAGAAGGACACCAAAATGAAAGAGAGTCAGATTGGATAGGAAAACAACGACCTGAGGGAAGCGGCCAAGGCAATGATGCTCTTGGTACAGAATGCTGAGGAAACTATGAAGAGTTTTTAATTATCTTGTAATGTTGGGCTTGGGGTCAATTTCTTGCTGGCCTCTTGTTGTCCTTTTCTCTGCTGCTGGTTTTTTTGCTGGTCTTTTGCAGCTGTCTTGTTTTGTTTCCTTCTTGAATATCTTTTGAATGTAATTGGGTTTCGGGTCCCTTAAAACCTATTTTTACTTAATCAAAAACATCTCCCAAAATGTATCCTATGTACTACATACTATCATAGCAAGCCAAAATTGGAAACAATAATGGTACACACTCTGACATGCTTGATTACTCTACCCCTTCCTATCTAATTGACGTGAAAGGAGATAACATAAAATGTTAATGGTTGATCCCAAGGGAGTGTTGGAGAAGCATGACCAAGAGATACACTGGTCACCATCAATGCTATGGTAATAGTTGAGGCCATTCATTATTGTGCATTCACTTATCCTGAATTTTTCAAACACTACCATGATTTGGCTACAAGGGTCACAGGAGGAGGTCAATCCCACTCTAGATGCACCTATGAATAGGACAAGTGATAATTTTGTTCTATATGTATTTCATCTTGATAATAGAACATGTGGTATGATCCAATATGTTGATGAAAAAATCTAACAATTAAATCCAAAAAATTACTAATGATCTTCAAAACTATGGAAGCCACGTGAATTTAAAATAAAATAAATTAATGTGTGACACAATTGCCACATTCAATTTGAAAACAACCTCAACACTCAACTATACAATGTAATTCAATACTTAACATTATCAATGGGTTAATCCATTGACAACTTAGGGAGATTTTTTTTTTCACAAATTTCTTCTAGAACATGCATTTTGGGAGGCATCTGTTGGGGTACAAGGAGACTCGATGTGCAGGGATATGGATAAGACAATCATAGTGCAAGCATAAGAGGAGGTGGTACATTAACTGGGCACTGACTACCTAGGCGACAGATTGCCCCTACCATCCCTACCCTCTAAGATTGCACCCAACACGAAATGTACGCTTGTCATAATGTACGCTTGTCAATGTTTATTAGATCCCATGCATAGAGCCGCCCCCATTGCCGTAATTTTATTTATTTTTAAATTGACTTGTTGCCATTGCGGGGTGTGTTTAACCCTACACCCCTGCAGGGAATTTGGGGAGGAGCGCTCCCAAGCCCACGGGGGCATTCCCATTTTTTAATAATATAATATAATAATTAATTAAATTAAATAATATAATTAATTAAATTAAATAATATAATTAATTAAATTAAATAATATAATTAATTAAAATAGATGTGTTTAATTATTTTTTTAAATAAAAAACATATATTCTATTTTTTAAATATAACTTATAAATTAAAAATATATATTAAATCAATACAAATTATAAATGAAATACAATTAACGAGAACAACAAAAAGGCATAATTTAAATAGTAAAAACTTAAGCAATCTCAATGTAGTTGTAAAAAACATTCATCATGGAAAAACAAATTTATGGACATAAAGTTTTTCAACTAACTAGTGAAACAATTTTCGGATTTAATATTAGAAGTTATAAAAATGCAATTTAAAAAGCAACAAAAAAGTTTTACTACCAAAATATAAAAATTATAAATACAATAAATAAGAACAAGATAGAATAAAGAAAAAATTAGAAATGTAAAGGAAAAAAAATATTAATCACTACATAATCAAGCTAAAATATGGGTTGAAAATAAAATAAAATAATATTAATATATTTATAATTTATATAACACAAATAGGTTTTCGATGTAAAGGAAGATTTTATTGGATGATAAATCATACAAATAATGGTGATATTGTTTAATTCAATTATGCTATATTAACATGGATGATAATTCCATCGTCACCTGATTGTACTACAATGTACACATCAATTATAGGTTTCATCTCTAAAATAGAACAAAGAAAAGCTTATCAAAATTAAAGAAGAACAAAGAAAAGCTTATCAAAATTATTATGATGTTATGATACACTAGAAAAGTTTTACTACCTCCTGGGAAATAGATGGATGTGACAATTGTATAGTGTTAATTGACAAAGAATATCGTTAATTGACAAAGAATATCATCAAATGTGGAAGTTAGAAAAAGAAAATTACAGAGAAAATTTCAGTATACAATATAGAAGGAAAACTAATGCGAAACATTGAATTGTCAAACTTTGATCCACAACTTCTTATTGAAACCTAGAAGTATGGAAATTATATACCATTATTTACTTTCAATAAATCTTATATAGAAGAATGTATAGATGTATAGTGGCCAGACTAAGTTATTTTGAATGATTCTTATGTATAATTTTATAAAATTTATCTTTTCAAATAGTTTTACAATTGTATTGTAAATGAGCTTCTATAATTCCAAATGTAATTGGTGTTGTGTATTATTAAATGATAGTAAATTTTAATTGTATTAATTGTTTCCAAAATGACTTATTTACTCTATCATATGCACATTTCAAAATGTTCATAAATTAATTTAATTAAATAAATTATTGATTTAATATTACAAAACATTCAGATTAATTATCTATCTTCATCTATGTTTTGTAAAATATCCAAACTAAGTTAATATGAATAATTCTTATGTATAGTTTTATTAAATTTTATCTTTTCAAATAGCGTTACAATTATATTGTAGAGGACCTTCTATAATTTGAAAAGTAATTTTTGTTTTGTATTTTAAAATTATAGTAAACTTAAATTATATTAACTGTTTCTAGATTGACTTAATTTACTATATCATATACACATTTAAAAAAAAATCATAAATTTATGAAATTAAATAAATTGTTCATTAATATTACAAAACATTTACATTAATTATCTCTCTTCATCTCTGTTTTATAAAATATTTTAAAATGTTAAAATCATATTAATTAATACTTAATGCTTACAAAAATTAGAGATGGATTAAACTATATAGTTGATTAAATATTAAGAACGTGGAGTAAAAACTATATAGTGAAATTTATCACACCTCATTAATTACTATTTCAAATGATATAGATAAAGTTTATGTGGTTTAATATTCAATTACGTTTATGTTTAGGGTTTAAAATTGTTTAGTGTTAAGATTTGAATTGGTTATTATTTTAATCCCAAATTTTTTGTTTGTGTTGCATGCCAGGGGTTATAATTCAACAAAAGAAATATGTTAAGCCATAGGACCAACATAGTGATCTTTAAAGAATCCATAATGCAGAAAGAAATGCATATTTGTCTTCTAAAAGATTTCTACAAGAGGGAGGGTTAATCACTTATTGACCACCAACTCTTAGAAATTTTAATCAGTTCTACAAAGATCCCGAAGTTATAGAATTAATTAGTTATGAATATTGTGATCCAACAAATGTACAATTTGTTCCAAGAGAACTTTGGTTTTTGTCACCTCCAATGAGACCTGAAATTGATTATCAAACTATAATCCAACAAAATGGGTAGCTTTATTTAACAACAATGCTTAGAGGATCATAGATGAGTACTATTGGCCTATCAAGCCTCCACTACCATGGACAATTATTTCGTCTACAATTTGCATCTCAATCGAACATTACATGGAAATGACAAGTGATAGATAGATGGGGCCCACAAGTAGTTTTCCTAAATATACTAATTCTAAGATTGTTAGAGAACAAATTCTAACATGGACACAAAAAATCTAATAATTCTATCCAAAAAGAAATGAAGACACTGACACCTGGTATCTGCACCGACACACCTTTGAGCACCTATATTGGTTCGACATCATCAATCCTAGAACTGAAGATTTGAATTTGACAAATGTCATCTAGCCTAAAAATGACATCGACTTTTAGTAGAAGTACTGCAAGTAGAATTTAAGACCTCATTAGTTGTTAGTTTGATTTTAGAATATGTAATGATTTGTGTATAAAAAGAAAATATAAGACTTACTTATTTACTAGATAGATATTTTATTTAGCAATCATAATTACATTTACAAATATATTTTCAGATCTATTTTTGTTTATTTTGTGTAGATTATTATGATAGTTATAAGAATTGTCAAGTTAGATCCATGATTATTTTATTTTTTTAAATTGACTTTTCAATTTTGTTTTGTTCAATAGTTATCTCATCTTAAAATTAGAACACTAATTATTTAATTTATCTATTTGAGAGGTATTTTTTAAAAATTTCTATGGTACTCAAAACTTTAAGTTTAGACGTTACAATAAATTGGGATTTATTATCTGAGAAGAACATATATGTGTGGTTACTAAGAGGTTGTGGTTTATAAAGTACCTCATGAATATTTTCTTCCACTTTGTATGTTTGTTTGCTCAATACATAAATTCATATAAAGGGCATTACATAAATAATAATACTAATCTGTGTAAAACGAAAATTAAATTTATTAACTATTGAACTTATTTTCATATAGATTAATGTTTTTATTAAAATATTTTAAAGAGTTCAAATATAATTGGCAATATACATTTATGTGAATTAGATTCATGTCTATATTTTTCTGTTCGTTTTAATCATGACATTTTTAATATAGGTGGCATTTTATCCAAATGTAACTTCACAAGATCTATAAAAAAATTCACATTCTTATGTATTCATTGAGGTTTATTCTTGAAAATATGTATATATTTTGAATTTAATTCTTTAAAGTAAAAATTGTTGAAGCTTCATAAGTCAAATGTTGCATAAGTTAAACTATGCATTATACCAAACCAAATTGAAGCAAGTAACATTATACCAAATGGAACCCTAAGCTTATGCCAAATTTAACCTTAAACCAAATTCAAACTTAACCCAAATTCCAACCTAAGAAAAAATTAAACTTAACAATATATGAAATTGACCTTAAACCTTAAAGCAAAAGGAACCCTTTTCTAAATAAATTTCAACCTTACTATTCAACATTAAGTCAAACTAAACCTTAATATTAAGTTTGGATGCTGATGCTCAATCTTCTTTCCTTCATAATATTCCTTGTCTCATTGATGAACAGATGTATGTTTCCCTTTCTTCCATTCCTTCGATCTTGGAAATCAAAAATGTTGTTTTTTCCTGTGATGGTAACAAAGCTCCCGGTCCAGACGGTTTCCCCTTGTTCTTTTTCCAAGATTTCTGGGACATAGTCGAGAAAGATGTCTCCAATGGGGTCAAGGAATTTTTCGGGGATAGAAGACTTTTGAAAGAAATCAATGGTACTTTCATTGCTCTCATTCCCAAAATCCAAGGTGCAGACTCTATGGACAAGTTTAGACCAATCAGTTTATGCAACTCTTTTTATAAGATTATTTCCAAGGTTCTTACCACCAGAATTCTGGTTGTCCTTCCTTCTCTAATTAATCATCAGCAAAATGGCTTTGTCCCTGGTAGACAAATTCTCGACTCGATTATAACTATCCATGAGAATATTCATTCTCTTGTTAGGGCCAAGAAGCAGGGTCTCATCCTTAAGCTTGATCTCTCCAAGGCCTATGACCAGGTTGACTGGCCTTTTCTTGTGAAGGTTCTAAGGGCTTATGGTTTTTCCACAAAATATGTTGACCTTTTCAGCCTGCTTATTACTTTAGCCTCTTTTGATGTTTTTGCTAATGGTTCCCCTTCCCCCTTTTTCCAAGCTTCTAGAGGACTAAGGCAAGGGGATCCCATTTCCCCTATCATCTTCATCATTATGGCTGAATGTTTTGGAAGGTCCATGGAAAATATGGTTATGCAAGGATCTTTTAAGGGACTCCAACCTTCTTTTTGCTGACCTTATTTGCTCCCATCAATAGTTTGTGGACGATACTATTATTATGGGGGAATCAAGTATCTCCGAAGCTAGAACCCTGAAGAAAACTATTTGTAAGTTTGGCTTAGCTTCTAATCAACTCATTAATTGGGTCAAAAGTGAAGTTTTTTTCATTAATACTCCTGAGAGAAGACAACAAAGAATCAACAGAATCCTGGAATGTAGGATTGTTGATCTTCCTGTGACTTATCTTTGCCTCCCCATGAGCATTGCACCTCCTGATCCTTTTTGGAGCTCATTAGTGGATAAATTTCATAAAAAAATAGCTGGTTGGAAAGGAGCCCTTTTGAGTCAAGCTGGAAAGCTTCAACTTCTAAAAGCTTCTCTTCAAAGCATACCGATCTATGCCCTAAGCCTTTTCAGAATTCCAGTTAAGTATGCTGATGCAATTGAGAAAATTCAAAGAAAATTTCTATGGTTAGGGGTTGAGGACAAGAAAATAATGTCTCTTGTGTCTTGGGATCAGGTATGTAGACCGAAAAGTAAAGGAGGTTTGGGCCTGAGAAGAATCCAGACCTTAAATGAAGCTCTCTTGTCCAAGAAAGTCTGGAGAATGTTCCATTCAGATACTGAATGGTGTAAAATATGGCGAAGTAAGTACTCTCTTCTGTCCTCTTCTCTTTCTTGTTTTATCAATTCAGAAATCAGTATTAATGGGTCCCATATATGGAATCATGCCTCTAAGTGCAGAGAAAGAAGTGCTAAAGGAGTTATATGGAAAGTTGGAAATGGTAGGATAGTTAAATTTTGGGAAGACCCCTCGCTTTTTGATAAACCCTTGACTGATTTCCCTGAATGGGCACCTCATGCTCCATCCTGTATTAGAATTTTTGGCACCTTAGTTGAAGGGTATTGGTCTGGCAATAAATGGCAAAACATTGAAAGTATCCATCCAAGCCTCATAAAGCTCATAAAGCTCAAGATCCACTTGTCTTCGGTCTGGTTGAACAAAGAGGAACACTCCCTCATTTGGAAATATGAACCCAAAGGTATCATTACTGTTTCTTCAATGTATGGTGTTCTCTCCTCCACCCCTCCTGATAATCCTTTCTGGTCTAAAGCATGGATTAAGGGTCTGACCCCCAAAGTCAACTTTTTCTATTGGACTATTATTCAAAATAAAATCTTGACCCTAGATAACCTCAAGGGTAGAGGTTTTGTCTTTCCTAATAGATGTGCTCTGTGTCTTAAGGAGGAAGAGTCAGTGGACCACCTAGCTCTCCACTGTTCCTTTTCTGCCTCGATTTGGGAAAGACTTCTTAAAAGTTTTAGCATTGATTGGGTGTTTCCTAAAACTATTAGTGAGTTGTTCTACTCCTGGAATATTCATTGGTCTAACTCCTTTTTGAGATCTGTGTGGTAGCTATCACTTCCTCACATTCTGTGGGGATTATGGAAAGAAAGAAACAATCATATCTTCAGGGACACATCCCTCAATCAGGATATTGTGTTCCAAAAAATACAATGGCCAATTGTGGAGAATATTGGGATCATTGGGGGTCCCTATTTTTCAACCAACCCCTTGGAATCTAAAATTTTAAGTTCCTGGAATTTGAAGAGTGTTGGCAGCTCTGACCCCAAGCAAAACAAATGAGTTGAAGCAAGATGGTAAACTCCCCCTCATGGTTGGTTCAAAGTCAATTTTGATGGTGTTGCAAAAGTCAATTTGGGCCATGTGGGTTGTGGAGCTATTCGTAGAGATGACAAAGGTATATGCAAGGAAATGATTGTTGTCCCAATAGGGAGTCAAACAAACCACAAAGCAGAAGCAATGACAGCTCTACAAGGAATTCTCCTTGCTAAAAAATGGAATTGCCCCATCATATGGATTGAAGGGGTTTCAAACAACATCATTAAATGTCTCAAGGGGACCTCTAAGCCCTCATGATCTATCAATAATATTATAAAAGTCACTAGAGACCTTATCAACACTTTTGAAAAAAGTTACATATCTCATATCTATCGTGAAGCCAATGGGTCTGCTAATTGGGTAGCCAACGTGGTGGTCAATAAAGATGAAATGATTACATGGATGGGAGAACAAGGATTCCTTGAGGATATCAAACTAATCATATTTAATAATGAAACAGACTAAATGGAGTACTCTGAGTTATTATAATATTGTCAGCACCATTTATTATAATACTAATTCCATCAGTTCCCATGCTTTCTGGGTAAATTTGGTAGCTCCGAGAAAATTTTTGTCTAAAACTCTTTGCAAGTTTCATTTTTCTGCTCTGAACAGCGAAAACATGGGCAGAAATAGACATTGATACGAACCTAGAAGCTGCAAGGAATGGAAGCAGAAGGAGGAGGTCTGGAATATTTTGCAGATGGGTGGGTTTTCTTAATTTATGGAGAGACTCCATGGATGGGATGGCACAGTCACCAGTTTCTTCTGCAAAAACTGGAGAAAGGGCACTTTGAAAATGGGAGACCAGTTTGTTGTCATAGATGAAGATCTTATCGCACAAGCCACGGGACTCCGAAGGGAAGGAAGCAACTTCTATAGAGACAGAAAAGTGAGTAAGGAGGCCATTGACAGATATCCTAAATCTGACAAGGAGAAAAAATGACTGGTGAAGCTAAGTAAAACTTACTATCCCCCTAGGGCTTTTGTTAAACCTTGGAGGGAGGTCCTCTTTGTTATTATGCACTATATTACATTGGATGGTAGATTTACTAAGGTATACGGCTACCATTTTGTTTTGCTGAATCATTTTAGGCATGATGAGAAGGTTAACTTTCCTTATTTTTTGTTATGCTCTATGAATGCCACCATTAAGGCCTATAAAGAGAACCCTATGGGGGACACTTCCATGCATCAAGGCTTAATGGTTCTTATTTACAACCATCTCAAGGCTAACCAGATTGCCCGCCCGCAGCCCTCTATTGAGTTTGAGGAGGATGGGTCAGACTCTGTTTTTTCTATGGATGAGGGTTCCGATAGTGACCCAATGAGTGACTCTGAGGAGAGTTTGGATGACTCGGAATTTGAAATTGGTAAGTAGAGGAAATACATGAAAACCAAACCTTCTTCCTCAAAGGGCAAAAAACCTAACGGCAAAATCCTCCAGATTAGCTCCTCCTTGGAGGAGGAGGTCTCTGAAGACTCAGAGAGGGAGAAACCCCAGGGTTCTCTAAAAAAGAAAACTAAAGTACATACTCAGACTAGAAACAAGCATAACAGAAAGGTGGAGAATGTGAAGGAGCTGGAGGCTCATAAGCAAGAAAAGATCTCGAAAGTTGAATAGAACCTAGAGAAGGTGATCACTGGAGAGGTTCATAGGGTTGACGACACTGCTACTGTTGGTGACCCTCCAAAAAAGGAACAGGACAACTCTGGTAAAATTGATCTTCCCCCGAACCCTCCTCCTGAGGGTATGAAAGGTTTTATGGACACCATGGAGTGGTTAATAATTAGTTACAAGAAAGTTGTGGATGACAACAAAAAGCTCAGCCACAGAATTTAGATTCTAGAAACTATCAACGCTGGGGAAGGGAAGACTATGGCTAATTACATTGAGGATCTAAAAAATACTATTGCAAAAGCTGAAAATATAGGAGACTCCTTCAACCCCAGATTTGAGAAAATAGAGAAAGACCTGCTGGAGAGGAAAACTCTTGCTGATGCTATGGATCAAACTATATCAGGCATTGTCAGTAAAGTTAGCAAAATTGAGGATCGCCTAAAGAGTATTGCAGAGAAAAGCTTAGACATCCTGAAGGTTTCTGCTGGCAATACTAAAACTCTCATCAGCAAATTGGATGAGGAGAAGGATACCCAGGATATTGACCCTGACACAAAAGGCACAGGAGATTCTCAAGGACCCAAAACTAGAACCAAAGGTAAAAAGAAAGAAAAGAAGCCTAATAAGGACATGGATGATCTCAAAGCTATTGCGGCTACCTATGACCAGTTGGTGAAAAAGGAAGAGGACCGTCTAAAGACTATAATTGTGTAGTGCCTTCCTAGTTTCTTTGTTGTTTCTTTCCTTTGTTGTCCTTTTGGTATGCTGGCTTTTTTGCCAGTCATTTTGTAAGCAGTTGTTATGTTCTGGGCTCTTTGATGACTTATCTTAATTTCCTATGTTAAAGGTTTTGGGTCCTGAAAACCTATTTTTCTTAATTAATCAGAACATAAAACAAACTAAACAATAATTATAAGCCTAATTAAACCTAACCCTGAACCAAAACAAACCCTAATCATATTAACATTAAATCAAAGTCAACCCTAACCTTCAACCAAATTGAATCCAACTAATAAGTCAAATAAAACCTGAACCCTAACTATAAACCAAATTTAAGAACCCTATCCCTGAGTAAAATTCAACTCTTACACTACTTGTAAAACAAATTGTACCCTAGTAAATAAATTGTCTTTTGCAATATATACATTCCCTAAGGTATCACAATGTCACTAGTCGAGCATAATTCTATTACATCGCATATCCATCTAGAAAACCATATACTATCATCTAACTAATTATTCACTTCCCATACAACTATGATAAATCATCATCACACATACATAACTCTATCACATTTCATACTCTTTTAGGTTTATTTTAAAATTATCAACCAAATGTTCCTAATACCCATCTTTATTGATTAATCACTTAAACCCATCATGAATCTAAATACATTTTATCCTTCTCGTATATAGGGAACTATATTATTTACTTAAGCACAACCAATACACAACTCACCAAGATTACTATCCATATTCATATGCAAGATTATAATAGAAAGCACTTATCTACTTCCAAATAGGATTCCATGCTACTAAACAACTTCAAGAGTCATATGATACTACAAGAATATACATAATCTAATATTCCAATCACCTAATTCAACATAGAGTCTCATTCCAACATGACGAGCAACTCTACAATATAGATCTTATTACAAGGGCATAGTTCCACATCATCAAGCCTAAGTACATAAGTGCGCATGGAACTAGCATATAATCTCTTTTTCTACATCCCGATCTAATGATTAATAATACAATTTACATAAGCATATATTCATATCCCACATTACAAGTCATCATATATAGTAATATTTCTAGTACATAGAAATAAGCACCATAGGACATGCATATTGAAAATTCATATATTCCATATAAATCCACAACTACTCATTTGTTTCCATATCTTAAGATAACTAATATTGAAGATTAACATCTTATGAATCAAATCATACATGACTATTAATATATTCACTACCAACCACAAGATATACACAAGACATTACATTCATATCTCTCAATCATTTAATTCCAATCTAAACAAGAACTACATATACATTTGAATATCCATTTACAACAATCTTATATAATACATCTCATTATAAAATCAATTTGCTACAAGTCCTATTATACATGTTCTCAATATACCAAATACATAGTCTTCTCTACAATTGCATCCTTCATTTTGTATGATATCAATTCTAGTTACATAAAATATGCTCCAAATAATCCATTCATATGATGAGATGAAATAGATCCAAATCCACGCACGCTAACATCCAAGAAGAATAATATCTCAATGGTAGAAGACATCAAACCACTTGACCATGTGGAACCAAATAGGAACCACCCCCCATGCTAGGAGATGACATAGGGTACTAACTCACACTCATGACCTAAGATGACACCTAACAACCAAAGGAACAATATGACATCACAAAACTCCAACATAAATATACAACTTCCAACCACATCACAAGGCTGAATCAAATCAACCAAATCTCCAAAGGCATAATAAAAAAATAAACGCATATCGATAATGGAAATATGTGGGGTAGATTGTCATAACATGCTAACCTAATGTGGCATCTGTCTCCACCTTGGAGTCACACAAGGGAGATCAGGCTACCATTCCAACGGTCTTTCCAATCTAAGATCACAAAACCATCTCCCTAGGTCTGTCCAATTGGAGAATACAATAACATATTCTTTATCTTGGTTAGGAGAATTCCTAGTTACCCAAACCCACTAATCAATTATTATTGTTGTTATCACTTGAAATTACAACATAAACTCTTCATGTGGTTCCATAGGTCTAGACCCCCTTCCTAGAGAGCTAATGCTAATGACCTTGGTCCTACACATGCAAGAGCCCACTCTCTAAACCATGGAACATAACCATAGGATAGAACATAACAAGATACATCATAATAACAACATGAAGGTCAACATAAAAGATAACCATCATCCTTCCCCAAAGGATAAACATCAAGAAATCAAGCTATAAGCTCATAATGCCATAATGCAGCAATAAAAAGAGCCTCAAGAATGTAAAATACACATAATCAAGGAAAACACATGAATCCAATAACATAGAATACTCCTCTACAACAAGGCACATCATATCCTCGTGTTAGAGCTGCAAATAAACCTCCTCAACGACAATGACACACTCAACTTGCTGGAGCAAAATATCAATACCTCAATGGACAAGAGAAAAACCACTTGTTGAAGCCAAAATGGATTCATACATATCACAATTGAATAGAATAGTGCCCAAAAACCACCAAATATGGTAAATTAAGCCTCTGGAGTAAAAATCAAGCCAAGAAACACAACTGAGAACTTCAAAATTGACCCAAAAACTGTCTGATATTGTTTTGGCACTTTTTTTATTACTCTTGTGCTTTTGTTACCCATAGTGGCGTTATTGTAGTCTATTTTAGTGCTTTTGTACCTGGGTTGCAACATTTAGAAAATGGAAACAAGAAATAATCAAACATGCCTAGATTTGGGTAGGGACACAATCAGGGTCTTCAATTGACCTATAATACCTAAAAGACCATCACAAGGGAAGAATAGGGTTTACATGAGGTCAATAAAATCATATGACGAAGAATCTGACTTCAACCGACGAATACTTGCTCAAGTAAGTGTCACGGAGACAACCATATCAAACCAAAACTTAATAAGGAATCATCAAACATTAAGAGGACCTACAATAGGATTCATAAGGACAATACAATCCTCCACAACACAAAAACCACATAGAACAATCACAAGCATAACATAATCATAAAATCACATATCAAAACACTCATTTTCTATCACTGGATAAAATTAGAATTCCAGATTTGAATGCAATATTTCCTAATTTATTTTCTTCAATCAAAGAAATAATAAATAACTTAAATCACTCCTAAAAAATTTCCAAAACAATATTTTGGCAAACACTTGAAGACAATCTTTCCTAGAAATTAAAAACTGGGAATAAAACATTTAGATCGAACCTAGAAATGAAGCAAAGGCAATGAAAAGTTGATGAGGAAATCTCCCAAATCCAACAAGATTCAAGTGCAGTCAAAAACCAAAATAGAAATACAAATCCTTCAATCAATCCAAAAATTTCTCTCGAAAAGCAACCTCTCGTGAATGCACAGGAAACCATAAAAATACCAGAAATTAAACCTCAAAATTTTAATACCAATCAACCAATCAGAATATTTCTAAAAACCATATATTATACCAACCCTTGCAAAGTTTGAGGAAGAAAATAAAATAAATATATTATTGACCTACCTCCCACCATTCAACCAATTAGATAAAAGGGTAGGTAGATTAATATTATTTAAAATTAGCCAAAGAGGGGTAGAAAGATAATTAATTAAATAATTGTTTGCAACCCCAAGATAGGTCATTATTCATGAATAATAATATTTATTAATCCAATAAATAATAGCCCACAACATTAATTAAATAAATAACCATGGATAATAATATTTATCCATTAATAAAATATTAATGCCTTGCTAAAGAATGTTAATTAATTATATATCAAAAATTAAATAAATAGCCATAAATAAATAATCCAAAAAGGCATCATTAAAATAAATTAAATAAAATAAATATAAAACCCAATAATTGACAATCGATAAAATTCAATTAAATTATAAATAAATAAAAGTCATTTTACAATAAATAATAATTAAGCTCTAATTAAACAATAAATCAAATAAACATTAATCAAATCAAATCAAAATAAATATTGAATAATTAAACAATCACACATCTCCAAATAAATAATCATAGAGTCACATCACCCTACGCCAACAAAAGGGACAATCACAACTCAAGACTCTAACATCAACTTGCACCGTGGCGTAACTAGCAAGGTATGCAACTTAAACCTAGAATGTGAAGGAAACTATGTCATCTTTGACAACTTGCCATTGGTATAGAGACACACTCAGACCTGTGAAGCCAAGTGGAGTCGATGTCTAGTACCTACAAACTTGCATCCAACACTAAACACAACATATACAATACATATGCATCATAATAAAAAGACATGTGATAGAGAATTGTGACATCATATCCCGCTCGCTATGAGTGATATGACATCATCTCTACTCACGAAGACAGTCACACAATATAACATCAAATCATCGCATAAAACCATGATCATGAAATAGGGTTAGTACCATTATAACATCATGTCATATAATCCACATGAAAACCAGACACATATAAATCCATGAGTCATATCATTTAACATAGATCCACATAGAGTATCTAGCATCATCAATACCATCTAAGCATGAATCATATGTCTAAATAGGTCTATCAATGCATAAATTAAAATGCAAGTCTATGAGAGGCACTACATCCTCCCCCCCTTGGGCTCGACTTACTCCTGGAAGTTGCCAAGGGTTAAGTTGAAAACATACACACATAAACACAAAACTTCTTAATCTAAACATTTCCTAGCTCAAGTAAGATAATGACTACAACAATTCCCTTTCTATGCTTCGATTATCCAAGTAAATACGCTACATAAGAGATAAAACAAGTCATAAGTTCTTACTAGTTACAATAAGCATGATAAATCATTGAAATATCTTCAAGAGAACCTTATTTAACCATATTTTGAAAGACAAACTATAATTCATGTATCCGAGTTAGCATCTATAAGAAAGAATCACAACAACTCACATCATTCAAACATGACAACACTTCTTTAATCATCTAGTTGAGTGCAATTAAGAAAATAAATATACGTGTTGCACAATTTAATACACATAAACACATCTTAAATAAGCCATCTGCCGTAAAATTTTATGAGGAAATTTCGAATAAACTTCCTTCAAGAGCAAATAAAATCAAGAGAATCTCGCATTTACCAGAAATTTGTGTTCTATAGATCTCAAAGGAAAGCAAGATTGTAATATTCCACTTGTCAATCCCTACCACGCTTTTTCTATGCTACTCTGATGCGGGCACTTATGCATCTATCATCCAATCAATTATTCAAGGCATTCTAAATTATTCACTTTGCATGATATATATACATAAGCACTCAATGAAGATATGAAATTAACAGTTTCCTTTGCTTTTATCTACTTCATATATTACAAATTCCTCAATTTGAATACACTTCTATCTTTCAACTTTCATAAAATCTTACAAGTTACCAGTATATTTTATCCCATTAACATGTTTTCATTTACTCAACTGATATTAGCATTACCTAATTTGTTCTTTAAGCTAGTACACTTCTATGCGGTGTCCTCCCTTGCACACACTATCAAAGGTTCCAAGTGAACATGATAGAGACAACACTGACACAGAATGAGGGACCACTATGGACAATAAAGAGGAAGTCAAAAGGAAAGATCCTCAAATCCAATTATTAAATCATGAAAAGAAAAAAAATTTGTTAGCAAAATCAATCAAGCAATAAATTTTGACAAGTGCCACCACAAACACAAACAAACAAAAGAAGAAATTAGTGGCCAAACCAAACACAAGAGATCCAAAATCAAATTGACCCCAATGATAATTCACAAAATAAAAAAGTAACTCAAGACAAACTAACCAACTCATTCCAAATCTTCTTCACGAGGTGACCAATATTAGTCATACCAAAAGGGAGTAACCACTACACAACACACAAGGGTATAATGCCTTGATTGGGGCATACAACAACATATTATTTATCTTGATTAGGGTAATTCCTAGTTACCCAAACCCACTAATCAATTATTATTATTGTTATCACTTAAAATTACAAAATAAACTCTTCATGTGGCTCCATAGGTCTAGACCCCCTTTCTAGAGATCTAATGCTCATGACCTTGGTCCTCCACATGCAAGAGCCCACTCTCTTAGCCATGGACCATAACCATAGGGTAGAACATAACAAGATACATAATAATAACAACATGAAGCTCAACATAGAATACATAACAAGGATCATAAATCGAACATCACAAAAGATAACCATCATCTTTCCCCAAAGGCTAAGCATCAAGTAATCAAGCCATAAGATCATAATGCCATAATGAAGCAATAAAAAGAGCCTCTAGATTGTCAAACACACATAATAAAGGGAAACACATGAATCTAATAACGTACGATACTCCTCCACAACGAGGCACGTCATATCCTCTCATTGGAGCTACAAATAAACCTCCTCAACAACAAGGACACACTCAACTTGCTGGAGCAACATACCAATACCTCAATGGACAAGCACAAAACCACTTTCCAGAGCTAAAATGAATTCATGCATATCACAATTGAATAGAATAGTGCCCCAAAACCACCAAATATGGTAAATCAAGCCTCTTGAGGAAAAATCAAGCCAAGAAACCAAACTGAGAACTTCAAAATTGACCCAGAAACTATTTGATATTGTTTTGTTACTTTTGTTACTAATCTGGCACATTTGTCACCAAGAGTGGCACTATTGTATCCTATTTTAGCTCTTTTGTACCTGGGTTGCAACATTTAGAAAATGGAAACAAGAAATAATCAAACATGGCTAGATTTAGGTAGGGCCACAATCAGGGTCTGAAACTGACCCAGAATACCTAAAAGACCATCACAAGGGAAGAATAGGGTTTACATGAGGTCAATAGAATCATATGACCAGTAATTTAACTTCAACCGGCGAATACTTGCTCAAGAAAGTGTCACGGAGACAATCATATCAAACAAAAACTTAATAAGGAATCATCGGACATTAACATGACCTGCAAAAGGATTCACAAAGACAATGCAAGCCTCCACAATACAAAAATCACTACATAGAAAAATCACAAGGAGACATAACCATAAAATAACATATCAAAATACATTTCCCATCACTGCATAAAATGAGATTTCCAAATTTGAATGCAAGCTTTCCTAATTTATTTCCTTCAATCAAATGAATAGTAAATAGCTAAAATCACTCACAAAAATTTCCCAAAACAATCTTTTGGCAAATACTTGCAGATAATCCTTCTTGAAAATAAAAAACCAAGAATAAAGCATTCAGATCCAACCTTGAAACGAAGCAAAGGCAATGAAAAGTTGATGAGGAAATCTCCCAAATCCAACAAGCTTCAAGTGCAATCCAAAACCAAATCAGAAATCCAAATCCTTCAATCAATCTAAAAATTTCTCCCCAAAAGCAACCTCCCATGAATGCATAGGAAACCATAAAAATACTAAAAATTAAACCTCAAAACTTTAATACCAATCGACCATTCAGAATATTTCCAAAAACCATTATTATACCAACCCTTGCAAAGTTCGAGGGAGAAAATAAATAAATATATTATTTACCTACCTCCCCCCATTCGATCAATTAGATAAAAGGGTAGGTAAATTAATATTATTTTAAATTAACCTAAGAGGGGTAGAAAGATAATTAATTAAATGATACTTTGCAACTTCAAGATAGGTTATTATTCATGAATAATAATATTTATTCATCCAATAAATAATAGCCCGCAACATAAATTAAATAAATAACCATGGATAATAAAATTTATCCATGAATAAAATATTAATGCCTATCTAAATAATGTTAATTAATTAAATATCAACAATTAAATAAATAGCCATAAATAAATAATCCAAAAAGGCATCATTGAAACAAATTAAATTAAATAAATATTAAACCCAATAAGTGACAATCAATGAAATTCAATTAAATTATAAATAAATAAAATCCATTTTACAATAAATAATAAGTAATCTCTAATTAATTGTGAGATAAAGTAATAATGCAAAAATGTGAATCACGAAGTTTCATGCGAACAAAGTCGCTCCTACGCAGAGTGATGAGGAAGGAAAGTGGTGGGTGGTTTTGGGAAAGAAAGCCAAGAGGCGTTGGAATTCTCAGATGCTTTCTTTAGGTGCTAATACTATACCTTTAGGAAATAATGGTGGACCTATGTTGAGCGACACCAAATATGCGTGTTTCCAGCCATCTCTCCCCAACTCATCTAACATTGTCGATTGCTCTGTGAGAAAATTCCATGATTACAGAAAGATTTTAAATAGTAGATGGTTAAATTCAAGTCATTATGATTGTTCCCAATCATGCTTTGATACATATTTGCAGCCGCAAAGGCTACCACAGGATACTCATTGTAGCCTTAGGGCTTTTCCTAACCCTCTCATGAATTTTCACCATAATCAACCAAATAAGGAATCCAAGATAGCTTCGCCTCTTGAGTTAGCTAATTCTAAACAAGTTGTAAAGCCTGAGCAACACCAGGATAGGAAGGTCATTAGTTTGAATTTGAATCTTATGCAAGATTATTGGAATTTCTATAACAATAAGGATATTATTGCCTATTGGAATGGGCAACACCAAAACTTTGAAGAAATGAAGGAATGGTGGAAGGAGGAATTCTCTAATCAAGTAAGTATTTTTGACCTAGGTTATAACTTCTTTCTCATTACCTATGCTAATTTGAATATCAAAAAGTAAATTTTGGTGATTGGAGTAAAATTGATTGAAGGATATATTTTTCAATGTTTTGATTGGATGCCGAATTTCAATCCTAAAACCTTGAAACCTAAGAAATCTATGAAGTGGGTAAATATAGGCCCTACTTCACTCAACACACTGTCGGACTAATCGGTAAGAACATATCAACCGGGTCAATACAAAAATTGATAACTCATCGAGATCAAATCCAAATGCCATGAAACTAGAACACAAAAAGGATCACGTACACAAGGGAATAAACCTAAAACCACCACACTAAAGATGGAAGATGAGTTGGCAAAGAAAAGATGAAGTGGAGATGGAAGATGAGTTGGAAATGAATTAAATAATTTAAGAAATCATTTAATATTTGAGACTATAGGATAGAAGAATAACCATTAAATATTAGATATTTAATTGATTGATTAGAAGAAAAGGATAAATGAATTAATTAATTAAATATTTCAATTAAATTAATTAATAGAAAGACAAGAAATCAATTAAATAAATTAATCTTTTCAAATTAACTATTTAATAGAAGAATAATTATTAAATAAATACAAAATATTTATTTAATCGCTCATAGCCATTTTTATGTGTATACATTTTGCCCCTCTTTGAAATGATGTCGAGACAACATTGTTTCAAATATTAAATCAAGTCTTGATAGTGCGCCTGATGGAGATAAAAATCCTGATTGTGTGCCCCCTTGGGAGATTGATCGTGAAATTGTTGAAAATTTTGGATAAGTGGTTGATCTCATGATAATTGAAAAGGTCCGTCAATTAAATTTATTTGTGAAAAACAAATAAAATTGCCCTACTCAAAAGCATTTATTGCCCCATTCAAAATGGTAATTATAAAATTAACCTAGGTTAATTTTATTCTCATTTGCATCCTTGTCAGCTTGTGGAGTGAAAAGAATTGTCTTGGTTTTGGTGGCAAAATGGTGATTTCATTCGAGAACCATCGATTTGAGCGCGTTCAATGATATCAGTGACCTCTTGACTATGGTTATCCAGTATGTACCTTATCCCATGTTTGTTTTCAACTTGTCATACCAATTTCCTTTCCTTTTGGCACGTTTTATGTTTTGTTTTGAATTTTTTGATTTTCGATTTTGCGTCTTAGTGCTTTTGCTTTCTTGGTTTGCGCTTTTTCTTTGTATATTTCCGCTTTTGTTAAGTTAGCGCAATTGTTTGTTTGGTTATCGCTTTTGCTTGGGATGTTAGTGCTTTCATATAATTCACGATTTTGTTTTATGTGTTCACGTATATGTGAAAACATTTTGTGCTTTTGATTGATTTAACGCTTTTGACGTGTCAATTAGCGCATTTGTTGAAAAGATTAGCGCTTTTGAATGATTTAGTATTTGTGTTTAATAGAATAGCGCTTTTATTGAAAAGGTTAGTGCTTTTGCTTTAGATGAATTTGTTTGATTTTGTTCATGTTAAAATTCTTTGAGATGATTCGATTTAGGCATTTTCATGCACAAATGTGATTGATAGGTATTCAATTGATGTCTTGATTGATATAAATTTTGATAATGTTGATTGATAGGATAAACGATTGATTGATTTGATTGGTAGATTGATAGATTAGCTCTAAGAGACCGATTTAGTTTCTGATAAAGAGCATAGCAGAGTTTGATTGAACTCATTGATTGATAGTTTTAGGTTGATTTCATAGCCTGATTTGCTTCATTGAAAAGATTTATCAATTGTTGATGTGATAGATTAGCGATCACTTTGATTTGATAGATTGATGATTGATAGAGATCAAATTCTCTTGTTAAACAGGAGAAACATGATGTTCTCCAGTGTCAAGAGAAATTCCCAGCCATGCACCATTTAGTGCCAGAGCTTACCTAGGCTAAGATTAGACATATAGATGCCTGTTGATTATGCCATTTATTATTAATGCCTGAAATTACCCATAATAGGGGATTGTTGATTGCTTTAGCAAAGAGATGGCATAGAAAGCATAACACTTTCCACCTGCCCACTCGTGAGATTAGTGTGACACTTGAGGATGTCTACAGGATTCTCCACATCCCCGTGACTGGTGAGTTAGTCTAGTATGATTTTCAAGATTGCAGAGGGACATAGGCTTGCAGAGCCATATTTGGTGATGAGAGCGTTTCTAGAGGAGAGATCCGATGGGAGGATATGATCATGTACTACGAGACTCTCCTAGTGATTCTTGCAGGTTTGATTGGCGGATTCATCTATCCGGATAGGAGATCTCAAGGTTTTGTTGTTGGTTGGGGTGAGATTTTTCAGAGCATGATGCAACATTAGACTCAATATGTATGGGGTGTTTGCATGCTTTCTCATTTGTATCATGATCTTCATCAGGTTGTTTTCAATGATAGTGATAGTTTGTTTACAGGATGCACACTTTTACAGATCTGGTGCTGGGAGCACATTGTCATTACTTGACCTATCCATCATAGAGTTCATGGTGAGAGGTATCCATATGTCTATTTAAATGTAGGTATCCTCACTCAGCATAAGCTGGGTAAGATGGAGTATTGGTGTTGGGTTCTAGATTCACTAGATAGCATCATTTGGAGACCTTATATTGATTGTGAGCCATGGATGGATGATGCACATACATTACCATATATTCTACAAAGTAGATATCTCATTTGTAGTACTCCATATTTTATTGAGCGGCATTTGATGAGTCTCATTTTGAGACAGTTTGGTATCATGCAGCACATGCCTACTCGTGTCACTACATATGCACGATGGTACAAGGATAAGCGAGATTGGGGACCTTCTTTGTCTTTTGAGATAGCACACACAATTTTTTTGGTTACTCCTAGGGTGGCTTATGATTTGAGATTACACATTCTAGATCTTAGGGTGACTGTGGATTATGCTCAGTACATGCTTGCACACCCTTTTCCTTGGAATATTGATCTAGCAGACCCTCCTCCCAGCTCAGGAGATGAGGAGGATGATTTAGATAATCTTATCATTAGGAGGCAAAGATGGAGGTGAGAGCTTAGAGCTTCTTTAGAGGTCGACGATGAGGGAGATGAGGGAGGAGATGGAGACGGAGGCAGTAGGAGACCCAGACGGAGAGGAGGTCGATTGAGAGTCTGTGGAGGACCTTTTAGACCAGTTGGCAAGGTTGGGAGACCATTTACCATGGGTGGGAGAGATGCAATATGGATTAGAAGGGATACAAGCAGGGTAGGTATGAGATCAGTGAGAGGATTACCCTCTACAGGAGGAGGCAGGAGCATTGGACTGGATGGGGGTTGCATGAGAGGCATTGATTTTGGTCATATTCAGCCAGACCCTAGGGTTATTGCAGCTCATGGTGGAGAGGAGGAGGATTTAGAGAATCATGTTCCTCTCATTAGATGACGGGTTCTAAGAGCTACTTGGGCTGAGATTCCAATGGGTGGAGATGAGGGGATTTAGGATCATGTTCCTCAGTAGGATTTTCCAGACTAGGATACTTTGGATAGTATCAAAGCACAAATATATCAGCTTAGAGCATAGGTGCAGACACTCATGACAGAGAGAGACATGGCTGCTAGGAGACAGTAGGATACTCAGGGTATTTATTATCACATTCAACAGGTTAAATCTGGCACTCTCTTAACTGATATCGTCATAGTAGTATTTCTGGTCGGGAAGGAGACATCACATTGGCGATGATTATATGAGGAATTAGTCACAAAGAGTCAGAGAGCAGGTAGTTATCATACTACTATGAGGATGGATAATAGCAGTGGTGGAGTCATGGGACATCCTTAGAGGAGTGGTGATCATGGGGGACAACCATCTGGAGGATCTTCTTGCCCACAACCACAAAGACTGATAGAGGCAGGTGGTAGTGGCACAGGACAACCTTGACTTGATTTATATTGATGAGGCACTTGTATTATTGATCTGATATCATTGTGTACTTGGACTTTTTATTGTTTTATGATGATCTATATTTAGACATGGACTCTATATGATTCTCTTTGGTTTATTATGCATGTTACTCTATATGATGATGATATATATGCATTGATTACATGGATGATGTTATCATGATCTTTCTTTACTTTATTTTCATGAATACGATGCTCTATATGATAATGCAATGATGATATTTATCTATATGATGTGATGATTATGAAATGAAAATGCATTTGATTTTTGATTTTGATGATCATGGGTTCAAATGAAAATGATTACTAACTTAAATGATGCAAATGCAATGATCTATATGGGAATGCTTATGAATGTTGATTTTTGTATATTTTTTATGTGTATGCATATAATGATTTGAAATGCAACTAAATGAAATGAATCATGATAATTTAAATGATTCTAAAGATGAATGCACCTACAATGATCAAATGCAAAAAATAAATTGTTTGTCCAAGTATACTCAATTTTTATTAATGATCGTTGATCTCTAAATGGAATGAAATTCTTATAATGTAACTGACAATGAATTCTTATAATACAGATGAATAATGAGCTAATCTTAAAATGATCTAACTAAAATGATACTTCCATTCTTCATATGTTGTCTTGTAATAGTGCTTGATTTCATCATTGAGCTTTAAAATGTTGTAAGAAAATACAAGCAACTTGACATAATGATTCAAGCTGAACTGAGTATTTCTTAAATGGATTTTGATATAGCAAGTTTATACAAGCAACTTGATATAATGAATCAAGCTGACCTGGGTATTTCTTACATAACATACAAGGATTATCTCCTTTCATGCATGACTTGGAACGTCCTCCTTGATCTTTCACTGATATTATCCTTAGACAAGTACATGCCTTAATAAGATATAAACCATAGACAGAAAACAAAGAAAATAATCATGCCCCATCATAGCTTCTCTAGTCATGGATATCATTGAGTCGCATAGAGTACATGATTAGAAATAAAATCAAGATATAAACACTGAATCTTGTATGTCATTCACATGTTCTCATGGTCATTAACTGATATAATCATCTTGAATGATGATTGATAATATTGTATTACTTGCTGATTGATTGTTTATTTTCTGAGTTGCACGATTCAGTTGTTAGAAAATGCCTTGATCTTCGTTGCTATGTTGCTCATTATCTATTTCAAAACCCTGGGTGTTTTTGGTTTTTCTAAATTCTTTGAATGTTTTGGATTTTCAAAGATTCAAAAGATCACCTTAGCAAAAGGATTTAGGATTTTTTCCCTAGTGAAAACAAAACTTTATTATGGATGTATGAATTGATCAAGATCCAAACCATGGCAGGATATAATAGCAGATTGATTGATTCTGATAAAATCTAAGACACTGACTACGACAAGTATGTCAAAGATTGATAACTATTGGTAAGCTATATATTTTCTACTAAATGGTTTAGAGCAATGAATTTGAAAGATGAAATGGATGAGCTAGGATAGATGGAAGGGATAGATTCGATTAGGATGGAGTGGATAGGTTCACAAAGTGATATCATAGATAGAAGGACTCACTTTTAGTTAGTGCCTATTTACCAAGTTTTCACCATCTAAGTTTATTGCATTTTTTTCCATATTTTGATTTTTTTGTCTTCTTTTGTTTTCACTGTTTTATGCTTTTTAGGGATTTTTTGCTTTTCTGATTTTTACTAATTTCTTCAAAACTTTATATGCTTTTTATTGGTTTTTTCCAAGACTTTATATCTCAAGCATAGAATTTCTTAAGATGGATAGAATTGATAGGTTCATCAAACCAATCACCTTCAAGGGTAGATAACTTGTATGCTCCTGAGCCATATGTTGCTACTATGACAAAAGGACCTAACCAATTTGGTTCAAATTTACCCTTCTTTTCTTGGTCTTGATGATTTATCAGATTCTCCCTTAGAACTATCTCTCCAATCTGAAAAATGTGTGGCTTGACTCTGTCATTATAACTCCTTTCCATTCTCAGTTGATATGTCTTCAAATGATTTGTTGCACTTTGGCGACAATCTTGAATCAACTCGAGTTCTTGAATTCTAGAAACTCATTCTTCTTCTTCTAGTATAAGACCTTTCAAGGAAACTCATAGAGAGGGTATCTCTACCTCTACTGATAATATGGCTTCTGATCCATAGACTAAGCAATATGGAGTTGCCCCTGTTGGTGTGCGGATGTTGTTTTGGTATGCCCAAAGAGAAGGATTTAACTGAATGTACCAATCTTTTCTAGCTTCATTGATTGTTTTCTTCAATATTTTCAAGACAGTCTTGTTTGATGCCTCAGCTTGACCATTTCTCTATGGATAACATGGTATAGAAAACCTATGTTGGATATCGAATTGCTCACATAGTTCCTTTACATCTTGATTCTTAAATGGTTGTCCATTATTAGTGATAATAGTCATAGGGACTCCATAGCGACAAATTATATAATTCAAGATGAATGTTGATATTTGTTTTCCTGTCACTTTCGTCTATGGCATTGCTTCAATCCATTTAGTGAAATATTCAGTAGCAGTCAAAATGAACTTATGTCCATTAGAGGATGAAGGATTTATCTTACCTACCAAATTAAGGCCCCATTGAGAAAATGACCATGATCCTGCCATAGGATGCAATTCTTGTGCCGGTGCATAGATGAGATTCCCATGGATCTAGTATTGTTTTCATTTCTTGGCATATGTGAATGAATCTCTCTCCATAGTAGGCCAATAGTAACCTATACAAAGAATTTTCTTAGCCATTGTTAATCCACTTGAGTGTGTGCCACAAATACCTACATGAACTTCATTAAGAACTTTCTCAGATTATTATTGTTAAAGACATCTCAATAAAGTGCTATCTAGACCTCGCCTATATAAGGTATCAACAATAATAGTAGAGCGGGATGATTGAAGGATAAAATTTCTTCTTTGATTGTGGGATAAGTCAGGAGGAAGGATATTCTCTTTTAAGTATTGATAAGTCTCATCGTATAAGGATTGATCGGTTCCAGGTATATGGCAAATCATGTGGGTATGTTGGGATTTAATGGTAGGTTATAAGATATCTTCCACCATGAATTCATAATGTTGTTTAATTTGGCAATTCTGCAAGAGAGATGCTATTGTAGCCATTGCATCTGCTACTTTATTCGCATTTCTTGGGATCTGAGTGAATGATACTTCTTCAAAGTGTTCTTTAAAATCTTC
The DNA here is from genome assembly GCF_030272615.1 of Cryptomeria japonica. Lineage (NCBI taxonomy): Eukaryota > Viridiplantae > Streptophyta > Pinopsida > Cupressales > Cupressaceae > Cryptomeria > Cryptomeria japonica. Next base: position 2,585,040 of record NW_026728835.1, on the reverse strand, counting down.
TACCAACTATTTGTAGGGCATGAGATTGTCATCCTTACTTTGATAATATTATTTATTTGGTTGATGATAAGCTATGAATCACCATAGACATGTAATTCCTTTATATTCCATTCAATAGCCATTTTGAGCCCAATATTCAATGATTCATATTTTGGAGTATTGTTTGTGCATGGAAACCCTAGTCTATATGATTTTGGAATTGTGTGTCCCTAAGGTGTGATGAAAAAAATTCTTGCGCTTGACCCATATTGTGTATAGGAACCGTCAAAGTACAACTCCCAAAAATTTGTACTTATATTCAGAATGTCTACATCAAGAAATTCAGTGTGCAATGGTATGTCATCTTGTAAGGGTGCTTCAGCTAATTGATCATCAATGACCTATCCTTTGATAGCTTTTCGATAAACATATTCTATATCTAACTCACTTAGTACCATGACCCATTTTTCTAGTCTTCCTATCAAAGTTTAGTTGTTCAACAAATACTTTAGTGGATTTATTTTTGCTATCAATTTCACATAATGAGTCAGCATATAAGGTCACAGTTTCTGAGTTGCAAATACAACTGTTAGGCATGTCTTCTCTACTGATGTATAGTTCAATTCATAGCCGTCAAGTATTCTACTGATGTAATAGACTGCTCTTTATTTACCTTCTTCATCACGTTGTGCTCAAAGAGCTCCTAATGATACATGTGTCACTAAGATATAAAGAAACAATGGTTTCCCTTTGATTGGTGATACAAGCATTGGAGGATTCATGAGATATTGTTTGATTTGCATAAAAGCCTCTTCACACTTTTGATCCCATTTGAATGGAACATTCTTATGTAAAAGATGAGTGAATGAATGACATCTATATGCTAATTGAGAGACGAATATTTTGATGATCCAAATAACGAGGATATAAACAAAGAAATCCATGAAGAAACAAGGGGAGATAAAACAAGAAAAGAACATGATGACACAAAAAGAGAGCGTAGTGATAGAAGAACTTATGAAGAGACAAGGAGAAACCGTATGGATAATCCTTTGTTAAATATCACTCAACAAATTCAAACTCTACAACAATAAATACAAGATATTCAAAATGGAACGAGTTCCAATAAGTATTCACTGGAAGATATCTACCTGTATCCTTTTGACAAAAGTTTAAATATGATACCATTTACACAGGATTGCGAAATCCCTAAATATGATAAATACGATGGGAAATCTGATCCTCAAGATCACATTAGGGAATTTTGTACTATGAGTATGGAATTTGCAAATGATTAAACTTACCTGATGCATCTATTCCCTAGGAGTTTAAATGGACAATCAATGGAATGGTTATCAAGACTACCATCTGGAATCAAATCTTTTGAAGAACTTGTGAATAGATTTATTTTACAATACTCCTACAATGTAAGAAATGAGATAACAATGTTGGATTTATGCAATGTTAAGCAAAATAATGGTGAATCTTTCATAATCTTCTTACACTGATGGAAATGAATGTTTAATAGGTATCGAAAAGATGTACCTAATCAAGAAAAAATAGACATATTCATTGATAATATTATCAGTGAATTGAGTTACTGTCTAAAAATGCAATGTCCTCCTTTTACCAAGATGATTGAAAAAGGTCTAAAAATAGAAGACGCAATGGTAAAGAAAGGAGAGCTAAAGCCTACAATAATTCCTACAACAACAACAACAATAACAATGACAAACCCAAATTCTGGTCAAAGAATAGGAATGCCATCAATGGAGGAAATGACAACAATAATGCTACAAAATAGCAACCAATATTTAATCTATCAAGTCAAATACCAAGCAATAACAATCAAGAAAATAATAAATCTAGGTCTTTCTTCTCCAATCCTTGGAGGAAATTCACAAACATTGGAGAACCCTTGGAATCAACCTAGAAAACTCTTCTTGCGAATAAACTAATTATTTTACTAGAAGCAAGAAGTTATGAACCACAAGTTAAACCTAATTGGTGGAACGACAATCATTTTTGCAATTACCATCGAAATAAAGGGCACCAAACTAATGACTGTCAAAGATTGAAGCACCTTATGCAAGATTTAATCGATAATGGAACTATCATAGTGGATAGTCATAAGACAAACAAATCACATCTAGCCTTAAAAACTCTGCTTCCAAATTATGAAAAAGGTGAACAATCTAAATCAAAAGATGAAAAAGGCAAAGGCAGAGCGAACTACACTTATACGTATGATGATTTGGTAAATGTCATCATCGTTAAAGATAACACACCTTCAAAACCAATCAACTTCATTACAAGAAGCAAAGCGAAGGTTACATTTCTGGGTATAATAAATGAATCAAAATCCACTTCACGATTATATAACTTAGTGGAACAATTGCAAAGAATACCCACTCAAATATCAATTTTACAGCTTCTCAAAGTTTCACCTATGCATAAGAAAATTTTGGAAAAAGCTCCAACGGAAACAACAATTTGAAAAGACTAGATGTAGATTAGTTCCAAAACATGGTGGGACATCTTATAGCCCCTCATTGCTTATCATTCTTTGAAAATGATGATGCATCCTTGCAACATCCTCACAATGCTCCCTTACATGTTGAAGTCACCATTCACAAAACTCGTGTCAAACGCGTACTCATAGATGATGGAGCTGGCTTAAATATTTATGCATTAAGTTTAATAAAGGCTTTGAGATATTCAGAAAATGTAGTAGATCCAAATAAGAAAATAACCATTAAGGCTTATGATGAAGAAGAGAGTTCTTCTAAAGGAATTGTGGTGTTACCAATCAAAATAGGACCTGTGTAATGGAATACATTATGTTAGGTTTTAGATTTGAATCTATCCTATAACATTCTTCTGGGAAGACCATGGATTCACAACATGCAAGAAGTTCCTTCTACATATCACCAATGTGTAAAGTTTCCTCATGAGGGACAAGAAGTCACTATAACTACAGACTCCAGCTAATATTGCAATAATATGAAGCCAACACAAGATACAAGAGTTCCACATACCAAAGAATTAGTCTATCCTACCAAAGAAATTGAAGAAAAGCTATGGGAAACCTTTGAGAAAAAGCTCAAATTAAATGATGAAGATATGGGAAAATATTCCTTACATAGCTTGCCACTTTCACCTAAATCATATGGAAATCCTACAAATGTTCAATCATGGATCTCAGAAAAATAAGTAGAAATGTTTAATGGAGCATTTGTTAGAGCTGGAACACTTGCAGAAGAAACTGAAGACAAGGATATTCTTGATTGGTTTTACAAAGATGAAAATGAAACTATAGAAACAACTGCAGAAGTCAATATTCCCATAGAGAAATGTGGAAATAGTTATAAGATCATTCTAAAAATGAGATATGAAGGAAAATGACCAATTGGTAAATGACAATAAGGTATTTCAGAACCTATTTGTCCTCACTCGAAATCTAAAGAAGATAAATTAGGACTTGGATATCCAAATTCAAATCAAAAGCAATACAATTATCAACCGCAAAAGTGGAAAAAGAAAGCAGTCCCTAAAGAAGAATCATGGCAAGAAAAGCTACACCAAGCAGCAGAAATAGTAGCCAATAAGCAAAAATAAGAAGAATATGATAAACAACATAAATAACTTGCAATCAAAAGAGAAGAAGAATCTTGTAAACAAGTTCAAAGAATATGAGCAAGTGCTGAATCTGAGCAAGATATTTCAAAAGCAGTGAAAGAAGAGATGGCCGATATCAGAGAACTATTTTCACCATACAATATTCCTGTATGGTATAGTGGTGTAATCCTAGACAACGGTTTAGAGACAGATTCAAATGACTATGAATGGGGTACAGATCTATCATCTAGTGTATCAAGTGAAGAAAATAATGAAGAGCAAGCAGCTATCACAAATTATGACTTGTCTTTTGCAAACCAAAGGATAGAGTTAGAAAGAAGACAAGAAGAACTCAGAATTTAGAGAAAAGAGGCATATACAAGACAACGAAAGAAAGAGGATGAAAAAGAAAAAGAAGTGACACCACAAGAAACACAAACAATTATAGATCAATTATCAAGAAATATCAGATTTCTACCAAATGATGAGCAAGACGTACCAAGGTATGGAAGAACCATAGAATAACTAATAGATAGTCAAGCAGGATTGACTATTAGTCCAAAAGAAGCTGAGTTTGAGAGAAGACAAAAGATAGGAAAAGAATCCTCTATGTCATGTACACAAGTATGTCAACTTCAAAATACAAACGAATCTATTGAAATTAATCAAGAAGAAACTCGCAGTATTAAAGATGTATGTGTTGATATAATTCATTCATTTGAGGGACAAACATCAGATGAAGAGTCACTTGATTGTGAACCACAAAATACCAATACAGATTTCGTTAGAACTAATTGGAGAAAACTTGGGAGAGACTATCCTCGAGAGCATTCTATCTATGACATTACCTACTCTATACCAAATTATGAATATTATGTCATGAACCTTGAAGCACCTAACAATGACGATTACTATGACTTACCCCTTCTTCATCCAGAACTAATTGATTGGGATAACCTAGAAAACCCTGAATTGGATGTCTTTCCCAATGACCATGACTTAGTTGTGTATCTTAATGTTGTCGAACCCATAACACCTAAGATATCTTCCATCATGAAATCAAGTAACATTTCTTGTAGTCAGGAGAATGCCTAACTTTCCAGTCGCAAAATTGAAATAAAACAAGGAAAAAGACCTAGTGCTGAAAACCATTTCATGGAAACAATAGATCAATAAAGAGGAAAAATAAAGGATATATCTGACGGTGAAAAAATCTTTGAGGTTCCAGAAGATGGAAATTTTGACATCCTCCCTGCATATTTTCAAGAGAGATCTGCTATTCTAATAGAGCCAACAAAAACAATAAACATTGGCACACCAAAAGATCCTAAGATACTTCATCCTGTTGCATCATTATCAGATGAAGAGAAGAAAGAATACATAGAATTCTTCAGACAAAGACAAATAAATTTTGCTTGGTCCTATGCAGACATGCCAGGACTTGATCCCGATCTTATCATGCATCATCTCAATGTGGATCTAAAAGAAAAACAGTTAAACAAAAGCTAAGGAAGATGCATCCACACATCGCTCTCCTTATAAAAGTTGAGTTAAATAAACTATTGGATGTGGGTTTCATAAGACCTATTGCCTATCTAGAATGGGTTTCAAGCATTGTGCTAGTGCCAAAGCTAGATAAAATCATAAGTCTGCACTAATTTGAGAGATTTGAACAAGGCATGTCCCAAAGATGATTTCCCACTACCCAATATTGATATAATCGTGGACTTATTAGCAGGACATGAGATATTTTCATTAATGGATGGATTCTTAGGATACAATCAAATAAGAATTGCCCCTGAAGATCAAGAAAAGACAACATTCACTTGTGCATGGGGTACTTACCATTGGAAAATTATGCCATTTGGGCTTAAGAATGTAGGAGCAACTTATCAAAGAGCCATGACAACTTTTTTTAATGATATGATACATACATTTATGGAAGATTATGTAGATGATATACTTGCAAAATCTCATACAAGGAAATAACATTTGAACATCTTGGGAAAGATATTTGATAGGCTCGAACAATATCAATTAAGATTAAATCCAAAGAAATGTGCATTTGGAGTAACCTATGGAAAAATTCTTGGGTACATTATATCAGCTCGTGGAATTAAAGTATATCCAAAAAAGATCAAAGCTATCATGGAAATTGAGTTACCTAGGTACATAAGTCAATTGCGTTCTCTACAAGGGAGATTGCAATCAATCAAAAGATTCATCTCTCAATTAGCATATAGATGTCATTCATTCACTCATCTTTTACATAAGAATGTTCCATTCAAATGGGATCAAAAGTGTGAAGAGGCTTTTATGCAAATCAAACAATATCTCATGAATCCTCCAGTGCTTGTATCACCAATCAAAGGGAAACCATTGTTTCTTTATATCTTAGTGACACATGTATCATTAGGAGCTCTTTTAGCACAACGTGATGAAGAAGGTAAATAAAGAGCAGTCTATTACATCAGTAGAATACTTGACAGCTATGAATTTAACTATACATCAGTAGAGAAGACATGCCTAGCAGTTGTATTTGCAACTCAAAAACTGCGACCTTATATGTTGACTCATTCTGTGAAATTGATAGCAAAAATAGATCCAATAAAGTATTTGTTGAACAACTAAACTTTGATAGGAAGACTAGAAAAATGGGTCATGATACTAAGTGAGTTTGATATAGAATATGTTTATCGAAAAGCTATCAAAGGATAGGTCATTGATGATCAATTAGCTGAAGCACCCTTACAAGATGACATACCATTGCACACAGCTAAATTTTGTAGAGCTGGCAAGCCTTACGGTGGCAGAAGGTCACACGAGTGAATGGGTGGTGATTGTTTTCTCAGCTGATATATTGATGGATGAGATGCATAGACTACTCTAGTAGCTTGAGAGAGATCTATTTGGGCTTGTTCAAGTCTTTCTAGAGCATTTAAATTTGTGATATAATAGTATGGATACTCCATTAAGGTTGCGAGGTTTAAAAAGGCAAATGGCTTTTTCAAGCGAAAATAAGGATGATAGGTTGAAAGGCATTCTTGTCTTCCCTCATGATCTGGTTATAAGGGTTGTTTGGTGTATCTTGGGGGGGGAATATACTAGTAATGAAGATAGAACTAGGGTTAATTCAGAATTAGCAGCTATGTTTTTCGTTGTGGCTCTCCATTTTGAGTCTGACAAAGAAATGGTTAAAAAATTGTGTCTAAGTGTGTTTAAAAAGAATCTCTTGGGAGAATTGCATAAGTTTGTAATCAATGTGGCAAAAGACCTGACTGTTATGAAGATGAGACACTATGATCATTTCATGTGGAAAAACAAACTAGTGCCATGGTTCACTATTTTAGAACTTGAGGACGAGAACAAATTTGAGGAAAGAAAAATGTAGCACAATCTCAATTTATTGATGTGGATTTTGTTGGCAATTGGCACTCATTTGATTGGTTTCAATATGTTGTCATTGATGGCAACATGTTCTAGCTTTCATTCCTTGGTTTGGTTGTTTATCAGAAGACATTTCACCACCACTGGCACTGGCACCGAAAGGTATCTTCACCTGCAGGAAGGATTCTTTGGGTACCGGCGTTGGAGGCCGACATGACTTCATTAGGTTACCGGTATTGGAGGCTGATATCATTTGGGAGATCCATCAATCGGCAATTTATTTTAATATTCATGTAAATATGTAATGAGCTGACATGTATATTTATTTTGTAATTATCTATGTATGTCGACATGAGGCATGAAGGATTGTAAGGGTATATAGGTCAGTTGATTAGATCATTTTGTGATATGTATGAAATGTGTTGAGGGATATGAGAGTGATATTTTGTAATGAGATGAATATTTTAATGCAAATATTATGTAAGAGGTTATTCTGGTAAGGGTTTAGGGTTTCAAAACTAGAACAGTTAGAGCTTGAATCAAAACTCTATCAGGCATAATAGATGCATTATATGATTTCAGTTTTATGATTTCTTATTCAAAGTGACTGTAGTCAGTGAGACTCCTTTGTGATGAGCGGTGTGCTCTAGGTTGTAAGCCTTCCTGCAAGTGCATGCCCCCATATTTTGTAATATCTTTTCATATGGCCAATGGATTGATATTGTGGGTCACAAATCCCACTGTGGTTTTTCCTCTTTGAGGTTTTCCACATATAATTCTTCGTGTTATGGTATTAATTTGTGTGGTTGGCTTATTGATTGCTTTAATTCTTACAATCATGTCTATGTGACTACAACTTGTTTCGGTACCTTGTCGAGCTATAGGCCTCAATCATTTTTGCATGACTTCAAGGGATAATTTCAAATGGATTTCCTAACTAAGAACTATAAGATAGAGGCTACTTGATTCACCTCCAAAAAGGGGACAATCTTTGTGCAAGAGAGATAGTAACTGATGCAGAGTGTCTTGGAGCCTTGTTTGTTTCACCTTCCTGGGTGAATTGTCCTACTCATCCCTACAACTACTCAATTCCTTCATATGGTACTTGGTAAGGGTTATGACAATGAGACCTCCAAGGTCTGAACCTTCTTGAATTTCCTCCTAGGTGTAGCCAATGTTTTTTGGACAATCAACTCCTCCACTTGAGGTTTTCACCTTAGCTACTCACACTCACCTCTCCTGGGCTCCAACCACTCCTGCTAGGATCTTAACACACCAACTCTCCTTATGGTTTCCCAATGCATTAATAAGGTGTCTTCATTTTTTTTTTAAGTTTAAGACTCACCAATTCCATCACCATGGTTTCTCAAGCCTTCTAGGTCTCTACCGACACCTAAATAGGCCTAATTGCATTAGCCCTCCTTAAGCGGTTTTGGGGGTTTAATTTGCAAAAGTCCCAAACATGCCTAGTAATAAATCATATTTGGATACCCTTTTAAAAGTTGTAGAAAATACTAGAAAAGTGCATCTGGTTTATCCGTACAGGTGTGGTTTCCAATGCTACACTATTTTGTGGGGTTTTAGGCTTAATCGGTGGATTAACAAACTTGGTCTAGAACCTTTCACCAGTCAAAACTCCCACCCTAAAAACCTTGGGAACCTTCAAGGAAACTCTGAGGGCTTTCCATAAATATTCTACTTGGGCCAGCATCAATTACCAAGTGCTCACAAATCGCATTTTGCTTACTGTCTTAACTCACCTACTCTTAGCGGTGAGCCTAGGTCTTCATTGTTTCTCCTCCTCCTGGACCTGAAACATCACACACCCTATTCCAAAACTATATAAAGACCCTAACCTAAAATTCTTAATGATTACAACATGTTCCATCAAAGAATGCCTAGGCTAGAGCCATTTCTTGCTCTTAAACCCTAGTTGCAAGAGTTTTGCTCCTAGTTGCAAAGAATGACAAAAATCTTCACAACCTGGAACAATCAAACCTGAAAATCAACCTTATTGAAAGAAAATACAATGAACATACAAATATGGCAATGATTTTACACCGTCCAGTCCGTACTGGACCGTACAAGCAATGAAAAACAAGAGAAAACTATCAAAAACCCAGTGGAAACAAGATTGTTTCACAAACCAGAAACTTGCTCTTGCATTTCCAATCCTCCAACCAATAAAATGAAGTGAAATTTGGATTATATCAACTATTTTATTCAGTTAAACCAACTACCTAACGCCCATATCCAAAAAAAATGCAACTTTTGCAAGAAATTACAAAATGTTGCTCAACAACTTTTGACAACTTTTGCTCTAGGATGCAATTTTGGATTCTATTGCATTCTAAGACTCTTGAAGGTCCTGAAACACCTTAAAGGACCTAAACACAACTCAATTGAATCCTAATCCATGAATATATTCATCTAGAGTATTCTCCTGTGACCTACCTAAGCAACTCACTTCTCAAGCTAGCAGCATCCTGAGCACAATTGACTCAAACCAAAATTTGGACAACTCAACCATAGCTCTATTAAGTCCTCAATGGTTGGTCCATTATTACATCACACATTAACACACAAACTAACATAAAATAAAATCTTATATTCTCGGAGTGCTAGGTGCCCTACACCATACTCCCATGGGTCAAAGAACTCAAGTCCCTTGAGTTATAAGGTCTGAAATCTCCCCTCCATGATGAAGTATATTTGCCTTTGACATCCACATGGCATCTGAATCTGGTAATCCTTTCCACTTAACAAGATAGTTCTTGTAAACTCCCTTCCTTGTCTTTTTTACTATCCTGGTATCCAAGATACTCTCTAACTCAACTGGTTGTCTAGGTGGCAAATCCATTACCCAATCTTCATGAATCGATGATGTCATGTCTTTCTAATTAATTGGTGACTCTCCTTTGTATGGATAGAGATCACATACATTAAAGATAGGAGATATTCCCAAGGTAGGTGGAAATTCAACCTCATAGGCATTCTGCCCATACTTGTGCACCACCTTGAGAGGTCCAATTTTCTTCATCATGACCTTGATAGGCTGCCCTTTTGGAAGTCTCTCCGTCCTGAGGTATGCCAATAATAAGTCTCCTACCTAAAATGGTAGCTTCCTCGTTTTATCAACTTGAACCTTCTACTACTTGGATTTTTGTTGTAAGGACTGCCTTACCTTATCATGCACCTCTTTTTAATGCCTTCTACAAAGTTCTCCTCTTGTGCACTCTTGGGTGCCATTGAACTGAGATCTCTGAGCTCTAATATTCCCTAGGATGGAATCCATACACTATCTCAAAAGGACTTTTATCGGTGCTATGGTTCACTGAATCATTATATGCATATTCTGTCCGTCCAAGTACTAGATCCCAAGTCTGCCCATGTTGTTTGGTAAGACATCTTACAAAATTACCCAATGACCAGTTAACTACCTCTGTCTAACCATCTAATTGATGATGATAGGCAGATGTAAAAGATAATTTGGTGCCCAACTTCCTCCATAGTGTCCTCCAAAAGTGACTCAAAAACTTTACATCTCTATCACTCACAATGCTAATTGGAAGACCATGAATTTTGACTATCTCCTTGAAGAAGAGGCATGCAATATAAGTGGAATCATTGGTGTTCTTGCAAGGTATGAAATGTGCCATTTTTTTGAACCTATCTACTACCACATACACACTATCAAATCCTCTAGGTGTCCTAGGCAAGCCTAACACAAAATCCATGCTCAAACATTCCCAAGGCCTCTGAGGTATGACCAAGGGCTGATATAGACCTGCATTGCTTGAGGTTATTTTTTCTCTTTGGAAGATGGTACATTGCTCTACAAACCTTCTCACTTCTAATTACAACTTGGGCCAATAATAAAACCTACCAACCTGCTCCAAAGTCCTATCAATGCCAAAATGACCTCCTAGACCTCCTTGATGCTTCTCTTGAATAATATTTTGTATCATAGAACATTGAGGTATGCAAAGAAGATGACCTTTGAATATAAAACCCTCTTGTACCATGTATTCTGAATAAGAGACATATGAGGTATTAGAAAAATCAATACAAACATTATATATCTCTACAAAATACTTATCATCCTAGTAGAGTTCTTTTAACTCACTCAAACCCACACTTTGCAATTGAATCTCATGCATGGTCATGATTCTCCTACTTAGTGCATCAGAAACTTTGTTGGTTTTCCCTTTCTTGTTTTTAATGGTGAATGTATAAGATTATAGTTACTCAACCCACTTTAGGTGTCTTTGGTTCAACTTCTCTTGCCCATTGAGAAAACTAAGAGCATGGTTGTCAGTGAAGACTACAAATTCTTTGGGCAGCAAGTAGTGACACCATTTTTTCAATGCTTGGACCATTGCATACAACTCCAAGTCATATGTGGAGTACCTTTTCTTAGCTTCATTTAAATTTTCTGAGAAGAAAGCTATAGGATGTCCCTCTTGGCTTAAAACTGCCCCTATTTCCCTTTGGCTTGCATCACATTCTATTGTAAACAACTGATTGAAATCAGGAAATATAATGGTTGGTAGCTCTGCTATCTTGGTTTTGAACATCTCAAACCCCTTATTGGCTTCCTCTATCCACTTAAAGTGACATTTAATCCCTCCTTTAATAGTATTGAGAATAGGAGCACAAACATGGCTAAAGTTTCTCACAAACTTCCTATAAAAAGATGCCATTCCATGACAGCTTATAACTTCAATTATGCCCCTAGGGATAGGCCAATTAAGTATTGCTTCTACCTTACTTGGATCCGGTTTTAAACATCCATGAGAAATAACAAAACCAAGGCATACCAGCTCTGTTTTAAAAAACTCACATTTTTCAAGGTTAATCTTGAGTTGAGCCTCCTTCAACTTCTTCAAAACCATCTCCAAATACTTGAGGTGTTCCTCCTTGAACTTGTTGTAGATCAGAATTTCATCAAGGTATACAATTACAAATATACCAATAAACTCAACTAAGACTTCATTCATGAGCCTTTGGAAGGTACTAGGTGTATTGTTGAGGCCAAATGGCATTACCAACCACTCATATAAGCCTGCATTGGTTCTAAAGGTTGTCTTCCATGCATCTCCAGGTCTGATTCTGATCTGATGGTAACCAGACTTTAATTCCACCTTGGTGAAGTAGCTTGCACCTCCTAGATTGTCTAATAGGTCCTCAATCCTTGGCATATGAAACCAATACCTTATGGTAATCTTGTTGATTTCTCTGGAGTTTGTGCACATTCTCCATTTGCCTCCCTTCTTAGGCACTAACACAGTAGGAACAACACATGGACTCAAACTTTTCTTGAAAAACCCTTTGTCTAAGAGTTCTTGCACTTGTTTACTAATCTCTTCATTTTGACTAGGTGTGATTTTGTAGGCAACTTTGTTCAGTAGATTGGCCCCTGGTATTAAGTCTATTTGATGATTTAGATCTCTCATTGGAGGAAAGGAATCAGGTAAGTCATCCCCTATCACTTCTGCATAATGTTTGAGTAGTTTTTGCACCTCTTGAGGCACTTCACTCATTAGATCTGCCTTACCTTCTTCATTAACTTTCAACACTATAGCGTGGCCTTGATGTCCTTCTTGTTTCAACACTTTGAGAAAATATTTTCCACTCATCAACATCACACTTGAGCCTATTTGTTTTTCTTCCATTGGTTCAGGTAGTGGATCCGTTTGATACTTTTTCCCATTCTTGGTGATAAGATAGTTGTTCTTCTCCCCATCATGGGTAGATTTCACATCATACTGCCATGGATGGCCCAACATCAAATGACAAGCATCCATAGGAAATATGTCACATAATGATATATCCTTGTACTCACCAATTTCAAAATCCACCCATGCTTGTTCATCAACCAATACATGTTGACCCCGGTTGAGCCATGACACCTTGTAGGGTGTGAGGTGAGGTAATCTTTTTAGTTTGAGTTTGTCTACTATTTCAATAGAGACAATATTCTCAATGGAACCTAAATCTACAATCACTTTACAAATCTTTCCATGTGACCTACAAGTGGTCCTAAACAAGCTTTTCCTTTGTGGTGGCTCTTGAGCTTAGGGTATCTTGAGCACTATTCTCCTCATCATCAAATTTTCTCTCTCTGTAACTAGGCCTGCTTTGTTGATTGAAGAAGTTACACTCTGAGTGTCCTCTTCTTGCAACAATTGAGTTCTTCTTTCCCCCATGTATGAACTTGTGGAGCTTGAGGATTTTCCCGGGCACTTACTTATGGTATGCCCAACTTGATTGCAATGATAACACCTACTGGTGAAAACTGTATTTCCTCTACCTGAGTTTCCAAACCTGCCCCTAAAATTGCTCCTTCCTCTATAGGATCCTCTAAATTTTGATCTTTGAGAGTCTCCACTACCTTCTTGGCCTTGCTTCTCTTCACTTCTTGATGATTGCTGCCATCTACCAAGGTTCCCTCTACCTCTGAAATTATTTCCTCCCCTATGTTTCTGATTTTTCTCACTCCTCCTTTTGATCTTCTCTTCTGCCCTTAGGGCCAACTGAAAACACTTATGGATGGTGTCTGGTGTGAGGATACTTATTTCATCTTGTAAATTTTTTCTAAGGCCATTCATATACCTGGACAACTTCTCCACCTCATTCTCATGCTTCCTAGCCCTCAAACTGAGCTTATGGAACTCTTTTGTGTATGCATTGACATCTAACCCCCTTTGTTTCAGATTTTGTAGTCTCTTATGAATTTGAACTTCATAATATCCTTGATGTAATTGTGCCTTAAGTCTGATCTTCATATGCTCCCATGAAGTTATCTTCTTTTTGTCATCTTGTATCCTTTCTTCTTGCATTATATTCCACCAAACCAATGCTGATCCTCTCATTCTTGATTTGGCCACATTAACTCTTTTCTCTTCTGCTACATCTTTGTAATCAAAATGATTATTGAGAGCTTCTATCCAATCTAGCAACTCTTCTCCATTGAGGTTTCCTCCATATGTGGGTAATCCATCCAAATTTTCCTTAGAAATGGATTTTACTACATCTAGGAATAACTTTTGGTCTTGAGGCATAGCTACTGCTACTGGTTCCTCTCCATCTTCCACTTCTTCATCAATTTCATCACCCCATTCTGTCTTAACCTTTCCCTTCTCCTTCTTTACCTCTCTGGTTCCTCTGCTTCCTTCTGCATCCTTCAATCCTTCTATCATCTCTGCCAGCATCTGCCTGATGGCTTCTGGAGTCATTTCCTTTGGAGGCATTGAACTTGCTTATGATTCTTCACAATCTAACATACACCAAATATTTCAAAGAATGGATCTGATACCACTCTAATGCAGAGAGTCTTGGAGCCTTGTTTGTTTCACCTTCTTGAGTGACTTGTCTTACTCAACCCTACAACTACTCAAGTCCTTCCAATGGCACTTGGTAAGGGTTATGACAATGAGACCTCCAAGGTCTGAACCTTCCTCACTTTCCTCCTAGGTATAGCCAATGGTTTCTGGAAAATCAACTCCTCCACTTGAGGTTGTCACCTCAGCTACTCACACTCACCTCTCTTGGGCTCCAACCACTCCTACTAGGATCTTAACAGACCAACTCTCCTTATGGTTTCCCAATTCATTAATAAGGTGTCTTCATTGTTTTTTTAATTTTAATACTCACCAATTCCATCGCCCTGGTTTCTCAAGCCTTCTAGGTCTTTACCGACACCTAAATAGACCTAATTTCATTAGCCCCCCTAGAGCGATTTTTGGGGTTTAATTTGCAAAAGTCCCAAAAAATCCTAGGAATAAATCATAGATTCGGACACCCTTTTGGAAGTTGTAGACAATAGTAGAAACATGCATCTGGTTTATCTGTACAGGTGTGGTTTCCAATGCTGCATTATTTTGTGGGGTTTTAGGCTTAACAAGTGGATTGACAAACTTGTTCTAGAACCTTTCACTAGTCAAAACTCCTACTTTAAACACCTTGGGAACCTTCAAGGAAACTCTGAGGGCTTTCCATACATATTCCACTTAGACCTGCATCAATCTCCAAGTGCTCACTAAGATATTCCACTTAGACCTTGGGAATCTTCAAGGAAACTCTGAGGGCCTAGGTCTTCATTGTTTCTCCTCCTCCTGGACCTGCAACATCACACACCCTATTCCAAAACTATATAAAAACTCTAACCTATCATTCTTAATGATTATAAAAAGTGCCATCAAAGAATGCCTAGGCTAGAGCCATTTCTTGCTCTTAAACCCTACATGCAAGGGTTTTGCTCCTAGTTGCAAAGAATGACAAAAATCTTCACAACCTGGAACAATCAAACCTGCAAATCAACCTTATTGAAAAAAAATACAATGAACCTACAAATATTGCAATGAGTTTACACCATCTAGTCCGTACTGGACCGCACAAGCAATGAAAAACAAGACAAAACTATCAAATACCTAGTGGAAACAAGATTGTTTCACAAACCAAAAACTTGCTCTTGCATTTCCAATCCTCCAACCCATATAATGAAGCAAAATTTGGCTTATATCCACTATTTTAGTTGTTTCAACCAACTACCTAACACCCATAACCAAAAAAAATGCAACTTTTTCAAGAAATTGCAAAATGTTGCTCAACAACTTTTGACAACTTTTGCTCGAGGATGCAATTTTGCAGTCTATTGCATTTTAAGACTCTTGAAGGTCCTCAAACACCTTACAAGACCTAAACATAACTCAATTTAATCCTAATCCATGAATACATTCATCTAGAGTGTTTTCCTGTGACCTACCTAAGCAACTCACTTCTCAGGCTAGCAGCATCCTCAGCACAATTGACTCAAACCAAAATTTGGACAACTCAACCATGGCTCTACCGAGTCCTTAATGGTTGGTCCATTATTACATCACACATTAACACACAAACTAAAAGAAAATAAAGTCTTACATTCTTGGAGTTCTAGGTGCTCTGCACTAGCAACTCTCCCAAGATACTTTCCATTTCGTGCCCCCATTAGCATTTGGAGTTGGCTAATATGGCATTGAGAATCCATTGTGTGAGAATCAATGGTCATATTTTGATTAGCTATTGGGTGTGTACCTGAGTCTGCAAGCAAATGTTTTCTTCTCTAAGCCAACTTTTGTAGGGTTAGTGGATTGTGCTTGAAGTCATTATACATCTTGTGTGTTTACTGTGTTTTCATCCTTGAAACTGAAACTGAAATACTGAAATTGGAGAAAACAATCAACAACGTCAAAAACTCAGTGATCAAAACTTTGTCCTTGTCAAAATGTGGTCTCTATCAGTGATCAAAACTGTCCTAGTCAAAATATCATCTTAGTTAGTGATCAAAACTCTAATTGTGTCAGAAACTCATCTCTATCTAGTCCTCTGTCATACGAGTCTGATGAATTATCGTCTAGCTATATACCTGTTGTTGTATGAGTCTTAATTGGTCTTGTCAGAATTGTCGTCCTGTTCTTCAGAATTGACGTTGTGGTCCTACAGAATTGTCGTCTGACCTTAAGTATACTATCATATGAATAATCATTATCCTCATCATATTTTTGTCTAGAGGACACTAAACTGTCATGCGAGTATAGGCAGCAACTAGTACGAGAAACTATTTGTGTCGTCTGGGAGCTGCTAAATTGTCGTCTGGGTCTTAATACTCTATCATACGAATTTATGATTTTGTCAGTCTAGAAACTAGTCTATTTACACACTTTTCTAGAATTGTCATACTTGCCTAATAATTCTACAATGAGCGTAAATCTGGTCATCATAATTCTGAGCATAAACAATCTTGATAGTGTACCCCTGTCGTTGTGTTGCACGATTTTGTCGATCATCTTTCAGCTAGTTCAATCAAACTTGTCAAACTAAGTTAATTAGATCACATCTTATACAAGATAGATCGTTCCTAAAACCAGACTGAGTCTTAGTCACTTCTCTCAAATCACTACGTTAAACGAACAACTAGCTTCAATTTGATATTGAGATCTGCATCACTCCTAGCTCTCGGTCACATCGGTTATAAATTCCCGTTCAAACCAGAAGTTCTCGTAAGAAAGATGCCAAAGGTAAAGGACAGTCCTTTTCATTACAGAAGACCTCATTTATAACAAACCTTCATCATCAAATATACCAATTTTTTATCAATCCTTATCTCCCACCATGTCTGGAGAAAGGCAAGAAAGAGAAGCTCCTAAACACGATACTTATGACAAAATCAGCACCCATGCTAATGATAGTGATTCCTCATCTAGTGAGTCTAAAGCCTCTGAACCTACAAAAGTTGTTATAAATAACTGTCAAAAGGATAAAGATTTCCAAAAAATGATGAAGATTATCATGGCTAGAGAAAAAGAAGATTATTTTCTAGAGCTAGCAAAACAAGGTGCTAAACTTCCCACTGATTATATCATTGAAACCCTTATCACTAAAGAGGAAGAGACACTCTTAGTGCTGATAAACAAACAATTACAAGTGCTATAGACTGAAATCAAATAAATGAAAAACAAGGATAAATAATCTACACAATATTCTTTAGACATGATCTACCCGTTCCCTTTTGACAAAAATCTTCATATGCCTCCATTTCCTTCAAGAGTTGAGATTCCTAAGTTTGACAAATATGACGGTAATCTAGATACTCAAGACCATGTCAGAGAATTTTGTGCTTTATGTATGGAGTTCATGTACGAATAGATGTATCTCATGCGCCTTTTCCCAAGGAGTTTAAGAGGACAAGCTATGGAATAGTTTTCAAGCCTACCTATAGGAATTAAATATTTCAAGGAATTAGTTGAATTGTTTCTCCAACTAGTCACTATGATCGAGCTTTGCAATACCAAACAGAAAATAGGAGAACCTTTTCTCACTTTTCTTCAACATTGGAGAAAGATGTTCTCTAGATATTCACGGCCTATTCTAGATTCTGAGAAGATGGACATTTTTGTCAATAACCTAATCCCTTAATTGAAATACAATATCCAAATTCAAGTGTACCCTTCATTCAACAAAATGGTAGAGGAGGTTAAAAATGATAATGGGTAGGGTAAGGAGGGGGATGATATCCCGGTTGTGGGCAGTAATGAGGATTTGAATACTCAAGGTCTGTGGAAAGAGGATCAAGAGGACAAAAGGGGAAAATCCAATGATTATGTTGGAGAAAATGAGAGTATTAAGGGTTTTTGTGATATCGTCAGCATAATGGTGAAAGACATAGGCAGCCTCAAGAAGGATATGAATGTTGTCAAAAGAGCCATGATAGGCGACAAACCTCTGTCTGAAAATTTCAAAGAATTGGCGGTGGCTATTAATAATGTTGAAGCCATTGAAAACATGGTGAGTAAAATTATTGAAACTAAAAAAAAGGTTAAGGAGATGGAAGGAAATAAAGAGGTGAAAGCGATGGAAATTGCTATGAACAATCTAGGTAGCAGTGTTGATAGGATGGAACTCATAGTAAAGAAGATAGATGAACAAAACTTCCAGATTCTCAAAGCCTCAGTGGACAACATGAACATTTTGATTAACAGATTTGATAACATCAAAGATAAAGAGGGTGACAAGGATCAGCTAGATAAAAAAGGTCACGAGAAGAGGACTAGAGCCAACACCAAGAATAAGGGCGACATCAACGGTAGAGAGTTGGATGAGTTAAAGACCTCTGCGAACAACATGAAGCAGATGGTGGTCCATGCTGAAGATATCATGAAAAATATCTAGTTGTCTCGGTCTCGGTCTTTGTCTTAGTCTTTGTGTTGTTTTTTTTCTTTCCTTTTACTGTCTTTTTGTGGTTCTTAATGTTAAGTATGTTGATATCCCTTTTTGTTTGGGTGGGATCAGTTTTTGTTGTTGGAGTGATCAGGCACGGTTCTTTCAAGTTCTATTGCTCTCCTGATTTGTAAAAGGTTCAGGTTCCTTTCAAAAACCTGTTTTTACTTAATCAAAAAAAATTGGTAGATAGTGCCCTCGTAATGGAAGATGTTCTTATAAAGAAAGGGGATATATCACTTTGGAAAGAAATGCAACAAGGTTCTAGTTCCAAAGAAAAGAATAAATATTGGAAATACGATAAAGATAACAACAAAAATGTTGTTAATGATGGAGTGGTGGACATTATTAAACCAAAATCAAAACCCACAATATTTAATCTGGTTAGCGGCACACAAGCCCTCAAAGTAGCTGAAACTGCGGTGAAAAACCTTTTCAAGAAATCAAAAGAGTGGTTTAAAGAGAAACCTTGGCTTTCAAATCCTAAACACGATTTCACTCCTTTGGAGGAATCATATGAATCAACTCTTAAAATTTTATTGGCAAATGATCTGATAACATTTCCTACCAACTCTAGACCATATGATCAAGATGTTAAACCCAAATGGTGGAGGGAAAATGAGTACTGTGAATATCATCGAAACAAGGGTCATACAACAAACAACTGCATGAAACTCAAACACGAGATTCAAGACCTCATTGATGCTAGCAAAATTGTTGTTGGAAATGACACGACTAATGTTGATCATAAAGCCTTCAAAGATCCTTTACTTTCTTATGAACAAGGTGATTCCTCAAAATTTAAGGGAGGTGCCAAATTCAATCACACCTATGCCAATAATGACAATGTGATCAACATGATTGAATCTTCCCAATTTGAGTATTGCGACATGATCATAGTCAAAGAAGGTTACTCTCAAAGGAACTAGTTCCTCAACTCCTGATCAAACAACATCAAACCTACATACTTCTTCAAACAGACAACCAAATATGATCATGACTAAATATAAGTAGTTGGCTTCATCATCCTCTCCTGGTTACAACATTGTCAAACAATTAAAGCGAACCACCACTCAAATCTCCATTTTTGAATTGCTTAAGATCTCTTCTGCTCATAGAGAGATCTTGGACAAAGCTTTGCTCACTACTAACATCCCTACAGATTTAGATGTAGATCGGTTTCAATATATGGTGGGTCACTTGACTTCGCCTCATTATCTCACCTTCTCTGAAGAAGATGAAAATTCACTAAATGACCCACATAACCAGCCATTACACATCAAAGCTATGACCCATAAACACCGAGTCAAACGTGTTTTGATAGATGGAGGTGCTGGGTTGAATATTTATACCTACAGTTTACTGACACAGTTGGGATTTTTTGAACATGTCATTGATCCAACAAAGAAAATAACAATCAAAGCTTATGATGATGAAGAGAGAACCTCTAAAGGTTTGGTACTATTACCAATCAGGGGAGGACCTATGGAGAGATATGTTATTTTTCAGGTGCTTGACCTTCCTCTTTCCTACAACATCTTACTATGCAGGCCATGGATTCAGGAAATGCATGCAGTACCATCTACCTATCATCAGTGTTTGAAATTTCCTTATAACAGAGTTGAAGTCAGTATTCTTGTTGATAGAAGTTACATCTATAGTGCATTACAACAATGTACTGATACCTTTGTTCCTCATAATAGAGCAGCCTCTGTAGCTGAAAGTTCAGAAACTTTGATGAAAGGCTTAGAAAAGAAATTGAAACTAACATGTATTGGCATGGATGGATACAAGATAGAACCTGTAATTTCACTAATGTCTCATCCTCCATCGCCAAGACAACTTTGAAAACCATCTGAGACTATGAAGCCACAAAATTCAACTCCAAATGTCATTTATGGTGGTATTTTTGTACAGTCCTCTACTTCCCTTGCAGATGAAATAGAAGAGGAGGTTGTTCTCAAATGGATTTTCAAAGAAGATAGTGAAAACAAAGAAGTGCAACATTGTGAGATTTCCCCTGAACAATATGGTCCAGGCTCTAAGATGATTCAATGCATGGGATATCCAGGTACCGGTCCTCTAGGCAAGTGTCAAGAAGGTATTGTTGAACCTATTCAGCTACAAACTAAGTCTGCAAATGATAAAGTTGGACTTGGATACCATTTAGAGGAGTCATCATATCATAAACATACTTCTCATCATCAATTTAAGTGGAGGAAAAGGATACTACCTTCAACATCACAGGAAGTAAATACTCAGCAAACTCAGGAAGAGTATGAAAAAGAACAAGAATAATTGGCAATAAAGAGAGAAGAAGAAGCTTGTAATCAAGTTCCAACTGTATCAATAGTGATATTACAAGGAGTAGAAATCCCATAAGATATGAGAGAAGAAATGGAAGGAATTAAAGGGTTGTTTGCACCACTGAACATTTTGGTCACATACATAAGTAGAATGCAAGTAGATGATTCAGAAACAGACTCAAATGAGTATGAATGGGGTCCAAAGCCTTTGTCAAATGCATCTACTAGAGAAACTCCTAAAAAACCTAGTGATACCATAGATGAAGCACAAGAGATAGTGCGCTTAAAACTACAAAAGGAAATAGAGGAAATCAAACTAAAAAGACAAGAAGACTATGAACAAAAACTGAAAGAAGAAAGAACACAAGAAAACTCTTCACCTACTATATCTCCCTTTAATGAGATAGATAAAATTAGGTATGGGACTACAAATGAAGAATTGGAGGCTACAGAAGCAGGATCGGTCATTAGTCTAGAGGAAGCTGAATGGAAAAGACGACAGAGACTAACAAAGTCAACAACGTTATGTCAACAATTATGTCAACTACAAGTGATCATTGAACCAAATCATGAAGGAACTTGTAGCATCAAAGATGTAGATATTGGTACTATACATACTTTCACTAAGCCACTTGAAGATGAGTCAGAGGATTCATCTTCTGACTCTGATCACTCTGAAATAAGACCTATTTATGACATTAGCTATTTGACACCAAACTATGACTACTTCGTCATGAATGTTTAAACTTTGTTTGCTGAATCTGTTACTGTTGAACCACGATATGTAGTCTAGTCCAAAGTAGAGGACAGTGCTAGTGGTAGCTCTATTGGATTATGTCCCCTAAATAGCAACGCAAACTTTGATAATCATGTTATAACTCTTCCTGGTCTCGAGATGCTTATGCAAGGTAGTCTTCTGGGACTCAACTTGTCAGTCTGAGGTTGTGATGATAATACCATGAATTCCCTTGAATCTGTTAAATCTTTATCCCCAATACATCCTAAGCTTATTGACTGTACTCTCCAAGATCAACCTTTGAATATTCCTACCTTTGAAAATGACTATACATTAGCCAATTATTTTAATGCAGTTGAACAAATGGACTCTTCCACCAGTGAAAAAAGTGAGATCATAACAGCAGCAAATGTCAAGTATCTTAGTCACAAAAAGAAAAAGAAAAAGAATAGTTATGATGGCGAAAACCACATTATGGCGGTGTCAGAATCAAAAATAATAAAAATAAAGGACGAACCTAATGGTGAAAACCTCTCTGAGGTGCCTGAAGGTGAGATACTTGACATTTTGCCTGATCACTTTCAAGAGCAATGATCAGTGCTAATTGAACCTACACAACTAGTAAACATTGGTACAGAAGAAGCTCAACACACCATACAAGTAGCTCAATCCTTGTATGCCGAAGAACTGGAAGAATTTGTTGATTTCTACATGAAAAAGAAGATCAATTTTGCATGGACATATGTTGATATGCTGGGTTTGGATCCTGACCTCATAATACATCATCTCTCTATCACTCCCAGAGTTAAACCTATTAAGCAAAAACTCCGAAAAATGCATCCTCATGGTGCATTACTTGTTAAAGATGAGATAGAAAAATTATTAAAATTTGGATTCATCAGAGTAATTGATTATTCCAAATCGATATCTAATATTGTACCTATTTCTAAACCTGAGAAATCAATAGGTGTTTGCACAGATTTTAGAGATTTAAATAAAGCTTGTCCAAAAGATGATTTTCCACTACCCAACATAAATATGATCGTGGAAATGACTGTTGGATATGAAATGTACTCTTTAATGGATGGTTTTTTCTGGAAACAATCAGATCAAAATTGCACTTGAGGATCAAGAGAAAACAACATTCAACTGTGCATGGGGAACCTTCTACTGGAATGTAATGCCCTTCAGCTTAAAGAATGGAGGTGCTACTTATAAAAGAGCTGTAACAACAATATTTCATGACATGATGCACAAAAACATGGAGGATTATGTTGATGATACTCTAGTTAAATTTATGAAAACGTCAACAAACCTATCAGAACTAGGTCCAATATTAGACAGGATGGAAAAATTCAAACTCAGATTAAATCCTAAGAAATGTGCATTTGGGGTTACATTTGGTAAGCTCCTAGGATATATTGTTTCAATGAAAGGAATTCAAGTGGATCCAGAAAAAGTTAAAGCTATCATGGAAATGCCACCTCCAAAGAATGTCAGTCAAATGAGAAGTTTACAAGGGTGAATCCAATCACTAAGACACTTGATTTCTCATCTAGCAGATAAGGCTCAACTATTCACAAAAGTATTATGGAAAGGAGTTATATACAACTGGGATAAAGATTGTGTATAGCATCTAAATAAAATCAAGGAATATATTTATAATCCACCTATATTGATACTGCCAATTCAAGGAAAGCTCTTGATTCTATACATATCAACTACTGATACATCACTGGGGGCACTTTTGGCACAATAGGATGAGAATAAAAAGGAAAGAGATATATATTATATCAGCAAGACCTTGGTGTCCTATGAGATGAATTATACTATCATAGAAAAATCTTGTTTGGCATTGGTATTTGCATCATATAAATTAAGACACTACATGCTAGCACATTCTATCAAACTAGTGGCTAAGATTGATCCACTCAAATATCTTCTTAGCAAAGCAGCACTTACAGGGAGATTGGCTAAATGGGTCATGATTTTTATAGAATTTGACATTGAATATATAGATTGTAAAGATATCAAAGGATAGGTCATTACAGATCAACTTGTTGATGCTCCGCTTGAAGACAATCAACCTTTGCACATAGAATTTATGGATGAATCCATCGTGCACCTTACTCAATAATCATGGAAAATGTTATTTGATGGGTCTTTCACTCAACAAGGTTCTGGTTCCAAAATACTTTTTATCACTCCTCATAGATATTCAATCCCAAAGGCTTACAAGATTATCTTTCCTTGCACAAACAATATTGCTGAATATAAAGCTTTGGTAAATGGAATCAAGCTAGCTATTGAATGGAAGTTTGTTGAGTTACACATCTATGGAGACTCTCAGCTAATTATCAATCAGATCAATGATATATATCAGACTCGGGATGAGAAGTTGATGCCCTATAAAAGAATGGTTGATGACCTCAAAAAATAATTTACCTTTGTATCATTTCAATAGATTGCTAAATCAACAAACAGTGCAGTAGATGCTATGTATACCTTGGCATCTATACCACAACTACAAGAATCTGAGTTCTGCTATGAATTCCTAGTGGAAGAGTTATATTATCCTACTTATGATTCTCCTATGTCCCAGATGGTATGTTCTGTTATTGGACATGATTCATCTCGCTATAGCCATATTTACTCTTACTTGCATGACCAAATTATCCCTGCTAATCTGACCCATAATGAGAAAAGAAACCTAATATGAAATGCTTCATGGTATGTCATCATCGCTAATGATCTATTTAGGTGAGGTTTGGATAGTACTTTTCTGAGGTTTCTAGAAGCTAAAGAGTCAAAACGCATGTTATCTGAAGTCCATGAAGGTATTTGTGGATCTCATTCAAATGGTCTTACTCTAGCTTGAAAATTGCTAAGGGTTGGCTACTACTAGCCAGATATGGAGAAAGATGCTATAAAATTTGCTAAAACTTGTGAGAAGTGTCTGATACATGGGAACCTCATACATTCTCTAGCAAGGGATTTAATACCTTTCATCACACATTGGCCTTTTCAACAATGGGCATTTGACCTCATTGGCCAAATCTATCCTGCATCATCTAATGGACACAAGTTTATCATATCTGCCACTGAGTACTTCACTAAGTGGCTTGAAGCAGTTCCGCTAATCAAAGCAACCAATAAACAAATAGCTTTTTTCATCCTTAACTATATCATCTGCAAGTATGGGATACCTTCTTCAATTGTGACTGACAATGGGGGGCAATTCAAAAACAAAGATCTAGATGAGCTCTATAAAAAGTTAAAAATAAAACAACAATGGTCATCCATATACTACCCTCAAGGTAATGGACAAGTTGAAGCATCTAACAATTTTTTTTTGACTATCTTGCACAGAATGGTAAACAAATCTACAAAGGATTGACATCTGCAGCTCAATCCTGCACTATGGGCTTATAGAACAAGTAGCAGAACACCTACTGGGGCTACACCTTTTTCTTTGGTGTATGGATATGAAGTCATCTTGCCTATTGAGGTGGAAATACCTTCCTTGGGAGTTTCTATGCAAGGTCTTATTACTGATAAAGACTATAGAATATCTAGATTGCAAGAACTCAAGTTATTGGATGAACGTCAGCAAGTGGCATTTGATAATCTGAGAGACTACCAAAAGAGAATATCTAGAGGTCATAACAAGAAAGTTTGACAAAGATAATTTCAAGTTGGTGACCTTGTTTTGAGAGAAAATCCTAAAAAATCAACAATTTCGAGACAACAAAGGGAAGTTTGAACCCAACTGGCTAGGTCCCTAAATCGTTACTGCAGTCTTTGGCTCTAGTGCCTATCAACTCTCAACATTGGAAGGAGTATAGCTCCGTGAACCGATCAACACCATCCACTTGAAGAAATTCTTCACTTAGTATTCTCTACTCCAGCAACCTGTATAGCTAAAAAGTCCTTTTAAAAAAAAAAAAAATCAAGAAAAGTACTCAAAAAAAAAGAAAAAAAGAAGAAAGAAAGGATCTTTTCCAAGCAGGTGAAATCCTGGTAAATAGGCGACTCTTGTACTCAAGCGCTCCATCTATCAACACAAATCTGGCATTTCCTATTTTCCTTTCCGCTTTCCTGCATCTTTGCTTTAGTGTGTAAATATCTTTTAGTCACTTTTGTGACATCCTGGTTCTCTTGGAACCCTCATGGCTTGAAATTGATCAATGTCATACTCTTAGGGTAATCGAATGGTCAATTTACATGTCCTAAGAAGTTTAACCAAGTCATCTTTCTGTTGGTAGTACCACGTCATTCACTCTGAGTCGGTCACATGTATCCAAACTACTGAAGAGTTTTATCACTGAGTAAACAAGAAAAACAAGACTACTGAAAACAATCATCAAACTATTTGAGATATTATTGAAATTTTATTTGTGTTTTGTCTTTTACATTGGTATTTTATTAATATTCCCTCTGAGTAACTCGAGGAAGTCTATCTTGACTAAGAGGAGCAAGGATTGGGGGCATAATACTTTTCTTTGTTTTCTGCTTGTAGGATTGATTATGATGATTTGGAAACATCTAACCAGCTGGGTGTCTGATAAGTACCTTCACATCAAGGTGAAATTGTCACACATACCTCAACTCTGCTTATTTATATGCTACAGGGAGGTTGGAGTCATTTCTTTATCTATTTTGAGGTAATTTTTTTAATGTGCAATTCGGATGCATGCGTAATTTGTCCAAGGATATGAATGATAAAAGGGTCATTGCGGACAAGATAATTGATATTGCATATGAAAAGGAAGGAACTCTATTTTGCCTATTTTGTTTGTAAAATGCTCAGTGATGAAAATTAAGCATACCAAATCCAGTGACTAAGTTTAAGTTGCATTCATTCTAAATTTTATGCATTTCAAGTGATTTCGGCATGATAACAATGATCTCTTTATCTTTTGAATGAGAGTTTGAAGAAATCGTCATTTCTCAGCTAAGTGGTCTCTTTTTCATCATCGTTTCTCCGATCGAGTACTTGTGTATTGAGATGTTAGTTGCATACATGAGCATCTTATATATATCCATAAATTTTATTATATATTTAATTGCATTCATATTATTGTGTGAAAAATAAACATTTGCATTACTAGTTACTCATTTTCATCATTTATTTTCATATGAAAAAGAAAAAAAAAAGGAAAAAAACATCCATACTAAAAAGATATGCATACATATAGAATAAAGCATATAGAAATGCATCTCATAATCAATCAACACAAGTACGATGAAATCAAATCAAGAGTTCATATATCTTATCATAATCTCAGTGTCTAAGAGTACAAATGATATCAACTATCAAATACAATGTCTCATCGGACCAACAATCGTATAAGCTACAAAAATGGGGTATATAACAAAATCTAGGAGATATAACAAATCTAGCTCTCTACCTCTCCCTCATCACTGGGTGGAGGAGGTGGTGCCTACTGACTAACGTCCTGTCTAGGTGCCCTACCTCCCTCATATTGGGCCATATAGTGAGAATACGAAACAACCTATTGTGCTACTGAGACCACTACACTATAAGCTGCAGCGTAATAAGTTGCACGACTCGTTTGATTCAAAAACCTCTCACTGAAGAGAATCTCACTCTGCTCTCACATCTGCAAGTTATCGATCTTGCTCTACTCTCACCTCTTCAAGTTGTCAATCTCACTCAGCTTTGATCTCAATGATTTGTCGATCTCCAGTTGTGTCTATGCCACTATCAACTATGACTGCAAACCTATCATCCTCATCCTCAAAGATCGTACTACGTCTGGTACTGCCTGCTCTCTCCCAACATCCCCCTCTTTGTCTCCCTTATCCTCTCTTTGCTACCTATCTTGCCTAGGAGTCACTCTCTCCTCCTCACCTCCAATCTTTGCTACCCTATAACTGCCAACCTCAACCCCAACAACTCCTAAGGATCCACCCTCCCCTCTTTGTCGCTGTCGACCTCCCGCTGCTACCCTATTGCTACTAGCACCAAGATCACCTCTTGTCCATCTAGGTACAACTGCTCTTTTTCCCTATACCTTCCCTCGTCCTTGTACTTGACCTGGTACCTATTCTTGTGTTGGTGCATCCTCCTATATCTCCTCTATAAGAGGTGCATGCTCTCTCAGATCTGTAAATCGAGGAAAAGGGTGTCTCTAAAACCAATCTCTATACTGGGGTAATACCCTCGTGTCTGCCACATCCTCTAGGTAATCCCATCTTTGCGTCTATAAACCTGCTAACTCCTGCATACTCAATGCATATGATAGTCTCAGTGGCCATCCTCGTCTCTCCTCCTCCCCATATATAGCATATGTTATGAACTCCTGGGATATACTCTACGGTCTCCCATATTGTCTCATTACCCTAGATACTACAAATCGCTCAATAATAGACACCAATCCGCCAATGAGAGGTCGAGTCATAAACATATCCTTCCTCTATGCTCTCTAATCATCCCATAGCTCTAGACCCCTATACGGTCTCCATATTACATCAATCAAATTATCCAACTGTCTCCTCCAATAATTAGTCTTGCCTAGGTGGGTCTATGTAACATTACCTGAATAACAACATACAATAGGCTGGTGCGCCTCCTGCAAATCACCTACAATAGGTCTACATACTGGGATATGCTCCCATGCTCATATTTGTAAAACTAACACACCTGTTGTCATGCTATTCCCCTCCCGATACACAATCTCATGCATCTCATGATACATGTGAGCAAGTAAATATCATCCCCACCCTAATCTAATTGGATGAGTCAATAACCTCTCAAGAATCCTACCCCAACCACATATAAATCCAAGTTGTCCTCTATCAGGCATCACAATACAACCAATCAGACCAGCCAAAATGCAAGCCAGAGGGTACTGTGCACCATATCTACTCATAAAATTGTCCCAAGTGATAGCGCGATCAAGGATAGTCTCATCATGGAATATCCGTCTCAAAGCCAAAATACCCAGTCATGGAGTAGAATCATAATCCACCTTATCTCCAACAAATAGAATCCTCAATATTCTGTATATATCCTCTGGCATGATGGTCCTCTCTCCAATTGACAATTGAAAGGTGTTATGCTTAGAATGAAAATGTTCAACTAAAGAGGTCAACATACCGTGATTCACACAAATATCAAGCATCTGTAACAAGTATCTGAATCCACACAAACCAATATGACCTCTCTCTGCATCTGATAAATTGTACACTAGCCTCATTATCAATGGAAATGTACACTGAAAATCAATATCTGGAAACTGAATTTGCAAAATTGAACATACAAATCGTCAGTACGTGATCAAATTTTTGCTAAGAATGTGATAAACATGATAAAGAATCCAAATATACCACATTCAAAATCAAAAATTTATCTTTGAACCTTAAAAACTACTTTTTTTTATACGAGTTTCCATAGACAAGCAGCAACTCGTACGAGAAAACAATACGACCCGCACGAATAAACATACCAATATGACAATTTACTTAAGGTCACATGACTAAATGGTTTCATAAGGACACTTTCATACGATACCACGGTGACTACCAAACGATAAACCCTACAATCCCATACGATGAAACACCAAGCGACATAAACTCGTATGAGAAATGGCAACGACCCACATGATAAAATGAATCACCGCGACTTTAAACGAAATTCAAAATGCAAAATTCACAAAAAAATTCAAAATTTGAGAAATACAAAGGCTAAAGATCGATCACTTATTGTCGGGGCATAGTTCTGCGGTCGATTATGACGTCTCTGGTGCTCGATACGATGCTCTTGAATCAGAATTGGCATTTTTCTTCGCATGAGGTTTTCCAAATTTTTAAACTTTGCGAGGTAAAAATGAATTGACAATGACACATTGAACCCCTTATATAGCCCAAACCCTAATTTATGAACTTGCTCCGATGGACATAAAACTCGTACCCTAAGCTAAATCGACTGTCCCGATTCCATTTTCGGGATTGAAATCAAAATCTAACATCAATTATCTAGTAATAATTTCAAAATGTTGAACACTTAGCACTTTCATCCTCAAGTCACTTTTTGAATCATTTTGTGCTCAATTCAACTCTGATCTCAAATTAATTCTTACATCAATCTTCGTGCTCAAATAATTATCATCACTATATCTATTTTATCTTTTCAAAATTGCCTCAAATTGTTGTGCCCTTGCTATCTTTAGATTTCTCTCCCGAGGGGCCATACTCATAACATCTTTTCAGTGATTATCATCATCAAAAGTTGAGAAATTTTTCAAATCCTCATCTAACGTTGAGAAAAAATCTTTTCAAACAAAGAAAAACAACTAAACCTTGTTACTAGGGGCATCTTAACTAAATCACGTTATATCAAGTTGAAATTATTCGATGTCAAATAAAGCAATCTCTAGGGGCATATCACTTTTTGTCCTTATCTGAATCGATTTTCAAATCGGTGTTCGGTTTCATCACATCAAATCAAGCTAGGCATTCTCTCTTGCTAATCATTTTTTGTTCAATCAAGTTTGTAATCGGTTATTTCGATTTGCTCGGTCGATTCTTGTTCAATCAAGTTTGGAATCAATTTTATCTCTTGCTTAGTTGATTCTTGTTCAATCAAGTTCGAAATCGGTTTTATCGCTTTTCTCAATCGATTCTTGTTCAATCAAGTTTGGAATCGGTTTTGTTTCTTCGCTCAATCTAGTTCTATCAAGTTCTAGATCGATGCTCATTACTTGATCCATCAAATTCAAGAACAGTATCTCACTCTGCATCGGTCCTAGTTCAATCAAGTTCAGGATCGGTATCGCTTTAATCAAATCTATTCAGTTTCATCGCTTCAAATCAAGCTAAATATCTCACTCTTCATCAGTTTGTGATCCATCAAGTTCAGAACTGATTTCTATTTGATATCAACTATTCTTTGAACCAACGCGTTAGTCACACATTAATTCAAAGAGGGGCAAATGTAATACCCTAAAAATGGTCACCTAAACCATGGGCCCCTAATCTCGACAACATCAAGGTCCTAACCAAAGTGCAATTAAATCAACCCTGAGCACCTAATTAATTAATTCTTCAATCATTAATGTTACATGGCAATAAATCACTTTATACTAACTAAATATTTAATTAATTAATCATTCCAAGTAAATCATTTTGATCAATTAAACCTATTTATTTAATTAAATATCCTAGCATATTTAATTAATTAATAAATTTGCCATTTAATAAAAAAAGGGAATTAATTTACAAAAAGAGATTAATCATAAAAAAAAGGAATTAAATTACAAAAAGAGATTAATCACAAAAAGAGGAATTAATCTGCAAAAGAAAGAGTTAAATTGAAAACAAAAGAAAATAATTAAATTGAGAGAAGAAATCAAACTTAAGATATTTCTTTTTCTAAAATTGAGATAACTTGAGAAATAAGAAAGAGGAATTAAATTGAATTAATTAGTTTCTCTAAAATTAAAACTCAAATCTTTTATTGAGGAAAGAGGTTCAGTTGCATTGAAATAGGTTTTTTTCTAAATAAAAATCTTGAGCTAATTTTATCTCATGTGCATGGACTAACCTATTTTTATCTCAAGTGCATGGAATCAACTAAATTTTATCTCCAATGCAGACTTAGACTTATCATCTGAATGCATTCAATCAAACTAAAATTGGAATCTATCTCAAGATTAACTTAATTTGATCTCTCAATTATTTCAATTGACCTAAATTGTGCTATTTCTTGGGGAATCTCAACTGCTCATTGTTAATTGATCTTGACCGTTGGTCTCTCTTTTGAGTCTCTATAAATTCATCCTCTATCTCTCATTCAAAACACCATGGAGATTTATTGTTACTGTGCAGTTTTTACTTTAGAGTCATTGAAGATATTGTGCTTTGAGATTATTGCATCTTAGTTTAGCTTTTTTCATATTTAGTTCAATCATGATTGCTTGAATTCATCTATCTTTGCGAGATTTTTCCAAGATCAAGAGCTCAATGAAAAGTACAAAATAGAGAGACAAAATATAGGACAAGAATAAACTGTATTCTCATCAAGAGATAAATGATCAATATATCAATAGTTGTTCTTATAATGAATATGAGTCTGCATATATAGGCAAGGCTATATGGATATGTGAGCACACAAACATGACATGTGGCTCAATAAGAAATAAGGGTA
Organism: Cryptomeria japonica; assembly: GCF_030272615.1. Classification (NCBI taxonomy): domain Eukaryota; kingdom Viridiplantae; phylum Streptophyta; class Pinopsida; order Cupressales; family Cupressaceae; genus Cryptomeria; species Cryptomeria japonica. The sequence continues at coordinate 2,553,086 of NW_026728835.1, read as the reverse complement.
GGTAGGAGAAATAATATAATATTCCACATGAGGTGGATCAACCACCGAAGGTGGAATTATCACTCCACAATAAGTGGATATGATAGAGTAATAACAAGATCACACCATAAAAGGTGGAAATCTCCTACAACACACTATCCCAATGTGGCACAAACACCCAAGTGTCTCATAACCAAACTACTATGAAATGCATTATCCTAAGTAAACTTAAGTAAGGTGTAATAATATCCAAGATGAATAAATAATTACACCAATACCCCCGCTTAAGTGAAACTTAGGGGAATGCACTTAAGTTTGCAATGCAACTAAGCAATGCAAGATGGGTCCCGACTATATGGCCATGTTAGGTACCCATGTACAAATTCAAATGCAAACCAATGCAATGAAATCTATCATAAAGCGGGGAAAGAGAGAAAAACCCAATGGGAATAAACACTCCCCCAAAGGAGAGATGAAAACTATACAAGAGAACTTTCATAGAAGTATGTGAGGAACAAAACCCCATGTGAGGAAAAATTCCCCCCCATATGAGAGAAGAAGAGAAGCCAAGTAGCCCCCCCTCAATGTAGAATCGGCACCAATGGTAGAAGCTCGAGAATGAATGAAGAAATTTCTCCTTGAATGTCGAACAACATTCCTCCCCTTGGGAATAAACAAAACCAAAGGTGTATCCATGAAGTCTCTCCAATCATGAAGGGAAGATGTATGAAAAAAACTCATGATGAATGAAGTCTCTGAAAAGTGCTCAAGTGTCCCCATGTCGATGTTGAAAGATACCCCCTCTAAAGGTGGTGAACTGATCCACACTACTGAAAAAGGAACTCCAAGATCTAGTGGTGATGAATGTAGAACAAGTCCCAAAGACTCACATGTCTCCTCAAAGGATAAAGAGACCTCCTCCAACTGATGTACATAAGAATCCACAATCATGTCAACCTCGAAAGAATGATCCTGTAGAGAATTAACAAGAGGGTCATAGTGTGCCCTTGTAACAATAGAAAAAGGATCATCTTCATCAAAGAGAAGATGAATATCATCAATGATGTCTCCCAAATTTGCAATGTAGGACTCCATAAACAAACCTGCAATGTCTGTCAAGTGATCATCCCATGAAACTAAAGCAGGAAGACAAGATATATCCTACTGCACTGAATCACAAGAAGGCAAAATTGTCGCACTATATGCATCATCAGGTGCAATAGATGATGCGATATCAATAGGAGGAAATGAAACACAAGGCTCAAAAACGGGGTCACATGTGAGAATCCCCAAGTTCAAGTACCCAAAGTTCTCAAAATATGAATCATCACAAGAAGTGTGATCATAATGTGTAGGATCATCATATGTGAAATCATCCTCATCAACAAAATCTTGAAAGGAGTATAACCTAGATGCATGATCAACCACCCCAGTCGCAATGATAGCTCTAGTCTCCAAGACTCTAATGAAAATTGATTCAGGTGTGAACTCCACAATTCTCTTAGTGAACACATCATTGAAGGAGTTATCCTCAATGGAAATAGTTCCTTTCCCAATCACATCCATGTATGTATGATTTCCCATCAAAATATGTAGCATGGTGAAAGGCTCAAATGAAGAGAACATAGACTGCAAAGATTTCATATTATGAGAAGCCCCTGAATGTAGAAGCCATCTCCCCGAATCATGACTTGTACTAGCACAAATAGATTTTCCTTTTCTTGTCCCAAAAGAATTAGTCTTCCCACTTGTAGAAGCCATGAATGCTTTCCCTTTCCCTTTTGAATGTGTGGAAGTGGAAGTTTATGAATCCTCCTTCTTGTAGGCATTAGGGAAATCAATGTTGTGCTTTTTGAGGATGTGTGTGAGCTCATCGATCTTCTTAGAATGGCAATGATGCTCCTCATGACCAAACTTTTTACAATAGGCACAAGTAGGTATCTCCCTCTTTGGTGAATTGTCCCTCTTGGAAGAGGATGAATCTCCTTGTTGTGGAGAAGGTGGTGCTTTGTCCTTAGGCTTTGATTGCCATTTCTTCTTGTTTGAGTTGTCCTTTCCTTGATTTTCTTTGTTCCCTTGATTTGCCACTAATGCTTGAGACTTAGAAGTCTTAATAATGCCCATGCTTATCAACTTAGTTTGTTCCATCATCAACATTTCAATGAAAGCATCAAATTTAGGCATTGTGTAGCTTGAACCCATTGTCATCCTATGGGTTTGAAAACTAGAAACAAATGTTGCATATTCTTGTGGAAGCTTTCCCATCAAATTGAAGATCAATTGAGTATCCTTCTTATCAATACCACAATCCATGAGTTATGCCGTCAACTATTTTGCCTTAGTGACATAATCTTGTATAGTACCAAAGTTCTTGGGATCTAACATGGCAAGATCACTATCAATTTTATATCCTCTAATCTCATCAACTTGACCATACAAGTCTTGAAACTTTTGCCAAGCATTCTTGATTAAGGTACATTTCTCAATATGAAAAATGAGATACTTTGATACATACTTTCTTAAGGTACCAATTGCCATGATATTTTTAGTGAGCCAATCCAAGTAAGCAACAAGATCCACCTGAGGATCAGTGAGAGCAACAATAGTTCCATCAATGTAATGAGTTAGTCCTTTTTCCATAAGTTTACTCCATGCATCAATTTTCCAAGTAGCATAATTATGAGGAGTTAAGAGAGGAAACTTAGGAGAGCCCATAGAAGAAAAAAGGAAAGAACACAAGAGAACAAAAGCACAAGAAACACCCCCCAAATTCACTCAATCAAAGTACCCCTCCCCAAAATGATGATTTTGGTACTTTATGTGTAGTGAGTGTATAATAGGCCACATGCAAACAATGGTAAGGTGGACTTCAGATTTTGTTTTACAACTACCCAAATAGGCTAAGAACTACAATGCAAAAGACCAGCAAGATAGATCTATGCAGCACAAGTGTCAAATTGGCCAAAAAAGACCATATTTTGAAAGTAAAATTTCTACCCAAAATCACTACAATTGTTAGGTCCCAGAGACAACTGAGAGGGGGGGGGGGGCTGAATCAGTTGTCAAATAAATTCAAACCAAAAACAACTTAACCAACTTAATGCTTAATACCGGTAAACCAGTTAAGTATGCTGGTAGATAGTGTTAACAGTTAATTGCTATAATGGTAAAGATTAATGCATGAAACTTAAAGACAAAGTCATCCACAACACATAACACCAAGATTTGTACGTGGAAACCCTGTAAGGGGAAAAACCATAGTGGGAAACCTTACCCACAATCAGATGATACTACTGCAGATAGTAAGTGTACATAAATGGGGTCTGCACATGCAGAAAGGCCAATAGCCTAGAGCTCACTGCTCAATCATAGAATAGGAGTCACGCTGACTATAGTTGGATGGTTAAATCCAATAAGAATGTACTGCACAAAATAGCATCTTCATATGTTAGATTCAGTACGGGTGTAATGCTGATATGCTTTCACAAAAGCCTAGCTTCACCTTCAAATGATGTCTTCGTGTATAGCTCTGCTTAATCTCGCATATACCTTCTCACAATTCTTTTTTGCATTCTACATTCGATCTTACAAATAAGATCTTACATTTATACCATAACCTAAGACCAATTTTAGTAGGTCAGCTCTACAAGATATTACAATAAAAACATTTTAGAAACAATATAATGTCTGATTCAATAACCGATTAAACATGCCAGCTTAAAGCATTTACAACAATAATTAATCATCTCCATAGCGTGCCATGCTGATCTGGAAAAGATAAACCTGCCGATGTAACCCTAGGTAACCCTGGACCTATTTGCTGGTAAAAGCAAATATGCAAATATGAATATACCAATGATTAATTCTTCCAAACAAAGTGTCCACATGATGTCTTCGACATTACCAGGTGTCTTCCATATCATTCCAAGTGCCAGCGATCATTATATCCTATCGGTGAACCATATACCAGTAACTGTGCAATAGTTACTTGCTTGTCGGTGAGTGCTGCTGGATCTCCAAAGTGCTAGTGTTTTAGTAGGTGTTGACATCAATGACAAAACCATACAAAAATACCAACAAAATGATATCATATTATGAAAGTAGAGGAAAAATTATGCACTTTAAAAAAATATGGAACCTAAAAAGGAGTTCATATGAGCCCAAATGGAGTCCCAGAAGTTGCAGAAACGAGGATTGGACAGGTACAGTCACCAAAAACTGAGATTTCTAAAAAATATGTCCATCAAAATCAGAAAATAATGCCACCACAAGAAAGTACACAAAAAATTAGCCCATTTAAAAAAACATAGCACCAAAAAAGGAGCAAAAATGAGCAAGATATGACCTTCCAAAGTTAAATTGCAAAATCGAAAAGCTCAACGAGAGGGGCTGATAAATTTTCAAAAAAATGATGACATCAACAAAAATGAGTTTAAATTTGACGGTCGTATGACCATCACTAGAACTTCACCTCCTTGCCTGTGTGGTGTTCGTACTGTACGGACTTGACACGTGTCACAACCCGATTGGTTGAAAAAGATGACGTGTCTGCTGAAGGTGCAAAATTTGTACATCGTGTGTCTGCTGACTGGACTTCTGTACAATGACCTGGCGTGATGATGTGGCTCGTACAATCGATTATGTGGGCTGCTGACTGTACACTCCATACAGGTAACTCGACAGTCCATGTCGCAGATGAGTTGTCGGTACTGTCAAACTGGACGGGCCACGTGGGAGGGTGGCGCTCCGGACAGGACAGTATGGTACAGTGATGTGGCCGAAAAGAAGGGTGTCGTCGACAACGCAGCTATCAGTCAGTGGGAAGTAGTAACAGACAGGAGGAAATAGGCGTTGGTGGTCGACGACAAGAAATCGGTCTGGTAGACAGCGGGAGATTGGTCTGATGAAGCAGCACGTGAGTCCGGTGGAGCAGCGTGCGAGAAACTCGTCGGCGGCAGTGAGAACATGGTAGTGCCGGGCGACGGGATGTCGAAGGTACAAGGGTCGCCCGAAGAGGACTCCGACAGGATGACTTCGGCGATCAGTGGTAATGAACACCGTTCGGAGGTGCAAGCGGTCGGTAGGTGCAGCAGAGTCCAAAATACTACGTAGGCTGCAAAATCTACATGGTTGTACGGTACAGGGGTCGGGGTAATATTCCCCCCCCCAAAAAAACAATAATTTATTAAGTTTTTTATTTTTTCTTTGATTTTTTTATTTTCAATAAACTTATACAATAAAAAATTTCTGCGGAATGATTTCTTTTATTTTTTTCACAAAAAATAGAATTTTTTTTTTTTTTTTTTTAAATTTCTAAAATCCATACTGTACCCACCCAAATTGGGCAAAAATTCTCCTTAAAGCCTGAAATTTCACTTTCACCAAATATAGGAGACTTTATAGTCAAAATTCATGGAAACGACCATCCAGACGTGATGGTGAGGTCAGATCTGGTCTAGGACGCCTCCAAAAGATACTGCTCCTCAGATCTGCCTCTTGACGTCGCAATAATGTCTCTCAAATATGAATCAATGATGCTCTAATGGCTCTAATACCATGTGAGATTTTTACAAGTTCAAGAGCTCAATGAAAAGTACAAAATAGAGAGACAAAATATAGGACAAGAATAAACTGTATTCTCATCAATAGATAAATGATCAATAGTTGTTCATACAATGAATATTTGCCTGCATATATAGGCAAGGCTATATGGATATGTGAGCACACAAACATGACATGTGGCTCAATAAGAAACAAGGGTAGGTAGGAGAAACAATATAATATTCCACATGAGGTGGATCACCCACCGTAGGTGGAATTATCACTCCACAATAAATGGATATGATAGAGTAATAACAAGATCACACCATAAAAGGTGGAAATCTCTTACAACACACTATCCCAATGTGGCACAAACACGCAAGTGTCTCATACCCAAACTACTATGAAATGTATTATCGTAAGTAAACTTAAGTAAGGTGTAATAATATCCAAGATGAATAAATAATTACACCAACAAGCTTAATATCCATTCATCTAGCTTAATCTTGCATCCATTTAGCTTAATTCTTGTGCTCATATAGATTAAATCCTTCATCTTGGTGTAGTCTAGTTACTGGTATTGCTTAGACAAATTTGAGAGCAGGTCTATACTTGCATCTTTTCAAAGGCAATAGGTTGATTTGTTATGGTTTTTATATTCATGATTATATCTATCTAACCATGCATGCAATGACTTAATTGAAGTGTTATGTCTTACAGCTTGCAGATACTTATTCCACTTTTCACACACACAACAAGGTCTCATCATCCCTCCCTTTATTGGTTTAGGAGGGAACAAAGCAGCAAATCTTACGAAAGTTTGCAGGTGGACTCCTCCGGCCAAAGGGTGGTTTAAACTCAAATTTCATGGGGCATCGAGAGGCAACCTGGGAATTGTAGTGATAGACTAGGTGTCATTATCTATGGGATGGGACGGTTGTAGCAAGATTCTCAAAACCTATAGGGATTTCCTCTAAGAATGAGGAGGAACTTGATTCCCTTACTGAAGGCCTCTTACTTTGTAATGACTTAGGTGTTAAGAATTTGGAAATAGAAGGGGACTCTGCATTAATAATTAATGCCTTAAGATCAGGCAAAACCCCGAACTGGGGATTAAACAATCTGGTATTGAGAGCCTCAGAGCTTTTAAAACAATTTAAATACTCCATGATTAACCACATCTATAGGGAAGGTAATATGATAGAAGACTCCTTAGCTAGTCAAGGAGCTAACGAAATTTGGGAGGAAAGAGTAGGTGTTGGTTAATTTGCTCATTGGGCTTTGGGGGGGTTTTTTCTTTAGTGGTTTCAATTATAGTGTCCTTTGTGGTCAGTTATATTCACGTTTGCTACATTGTCAGGTTACTTCTTCTCACACATTGTTTTGTTTTCCATGCCCTCACATTCAGAGGTTTATATGTATATATATAAGCTCATATTCTTTAGCCTTCCCTTTTGCTTTGTCTTTGGCTCAATGCTTTCCACTTTTCTATATATATATATGCTTTAATTTATTTTTGGTTCCACCTTTAAGAATTTATATATATTTGCATATATCTTTCCTTTATTCCCTAGATATTTTATTCATATATTTATGATTTTCGTGTGTACTTTTAGCCTATGTTGTCCCTTTAATGATTATCTTTGATCTCTTCGACAAGATAATAGTTGATTTAGTATGATCTCTTCCTCTAGTTAATTATATCTTATTATAGCAGAGGCATATATCATTCCATCCCTTGTAGGTTATGAACAGTTCATCATTCCCCTGACACTTCATAATAACTAGCATTGGGTAGGATGCTTTATTCCTCGCGGCTTAATTATGTAGAGATGGCAAGCCTTACGGTGGCGGAAGGTCACACGAGTGAATGGGCGGTGATTGTTTTCTCAACCTATTTTATGATGGATGACCTACATAGACCGCTCTAGTAGCTTGAGAGAGATCTATTTGGGCTTGTTCAAGTTTTGCTAGAGCATTTAAAATTGCGATATAGTAGTATGGATACTCCTTTGAGGTTGCGAGGTTTAAAAAGGCAAATGTATTTTTCAAGCAAAATAAGGATGATAGGTTGAAAGGCATTCTTGTCTTCCCTCATGATCTGATTAGAAGGGTTGTTTGGTATATCTTGGGGGGGAATATACCAGTAATGAATATAGAACTAGGGTTAATTCGGACATAGCAGCTATGTTTTTAATTGTGGCTTTGCATTTTGAGTCTGACAAAGAAATGATTAAAAAATTGTGTCTACGTGTGTTTAAAAACAATCTCTTGGGAGAATTGGATAAGTTTGTAATCAAAGTGGCAAAAGACCCGACTATTCTGAAGCTGAGACACTATGATCATTTCATGTGGAAAAACAAACTAGTGTCATGGTTCCCTATTTTAGAACTTGAGGACGAGAACAAATTTGAGGAAAGAAAAATACAATGCAATCTCAATTTCTTGATGTGGCTTTTGTTGGTAATTGACACTCATTTGATTGGTTTCAATATGCTGTAATTGATGGCAACATGTTCTGGCTTTCATTACTTGGTTTGGTTGTTTACCAGCAAACACTTCACCAGCACCGACAGGTATCTTCAACAGTAGGAAGGATTCTTTGGGTACCGACATTGGAGGCCGACATGACTTCATCAGGTTACCAGTATTGGAGACCGACATCATTTGCGAGATCCGGCAATCGGCAATTGATCTTGATATTCATGTAAATATGTAATGAGCCGAAATGTATATTCATTTTGTAATTATCTATGTAAGTCGACATGAGGCATGAAGGATTGTAAGGGTATATAGGTCAGTTAATTAGATCATTTTGTGAGATGTATGAAATATGTTCAGGGATATGAGAGTGATATTTTGTAATGAGAGGAAAGTTGTAATGCAAAGATTATGTAAGAGGTTATTCTGGCAAGGGTTTAGGGTTTCAAAACTGGAACAGTCAGAGCTTGAATTGGAACTCTATCAAGCATAGAAGATGCATTAAATGAGTTCAATTTTATGTTTTCTTATTCAAAGTGATTGTAGTTAGTGAGACTCTTTTCTGATGAGCAGCGTGCTCTAGTCTGTAAGCCTTCCTGCAAGTCCATGCCCCCATATTTTGTAATATCTTTTCATATTGCTAGTGGATTGATATTGTGGGTCACAAATCCCACCGTGGTTTTTCCTCTTTGAGGTTTTCCACATATAATTCTCTATGTTATGGTATTCATTTATGTGATTGGCTTATTGATTGCTTTACTTCTTTCAATCTTATATGTACCAGTTTATCGGTTGGTGAATGCAAGTTATAATAAGTTTAAAATTTAACATTCTGGTCACCCCCCCTCTCTTAGAGTTCTTTAAATCCAACAATTGGTATCAGAGCCTTGTGCCTCAGAGGAAGTTTAATAGCTTGAGGGAGATCCTCAATCCAGAATCTATGGATATGAGTTGGATATGACACTTGAGGTTACAGACAGAAAAATATATCACAGCAAGCACAGGATAGTTAGTCTTATGTTAGGTAGGGTTAATGAGATAATCACTGAAACCCACAAGGCATGGGTTCAATTCTTTACTGAAAACCCTAGTTTCTACACCTCACCGAAAGCTAAGAAAGACACTATAGACATCTTGGTTGAAGGGAAATGCAAAGGTATAATGGGTACCTCATCTACAATTTTAAGAGATAATAAGGCATTGGATGTAGAGCCCCGAGTAGAATCTAATGTATAGGACACAAAGGTGATACTGGCAGATTCACAGAGTTTACAGGATACAAATATTGAGGACAATAGTCCTTTGGATCAGAAGGTAAAGGTTGAGGACATAGTTCATAAGGAGCAACCAGTAGTAACTGATACTTCACCAAGTGGTGAATCCACCAGTGCAAAAGATGAAGCTATTCAAGTTAATCAACCATCAGAGGAGAAGAAAGAGGAATCCGACAGGGAACTGGTAGTGACCACATCATTGTTGTCAATTGACACCTCACTGGAAGAGCAAAATAGCTTAATTGAGATGAGTTCTACTGAGCTCGTGATGATGGCTGCATAGAAGATGGTGAAGGAAGGATCTATGGACAAAGGAATTATTGATCAATCAATCCCAATTTTGCTTAGACTTGTCCTAGAATGCCATTTTGACAAAGGAGCAAGCCCATCCGGCAAGCTCAAAATAATCACAGAGTACGTTTCAAAGGACTTTCAATATTTACAACAGATATCTAACCGACAAGAATTGAAGAGGTTTACACAAGCTAAGAGAGCTACTTTTGATCAGATGATTGAATCAGAGAAGAAAGAGATTACTGAGAAGCTAAAGTTGATTGATAATGCTTTAAGGCAATGTACTAATATTTACAGAGTATGCTGCAACACTGGTTTACTTACAACAGATTTAGATAAAGGGATTAAGGATACTAAGGAGAAAAATGTAGGTATAATCAATTCTTTGATGGCTCAAATTCTTTGACTGCATCTATTGATGGTCATATTTTGGTATTGGAAGCTCAAATTTCAGCTCTTGAAAGGGAAAAAGACAAAATTATAAGGAGAGCTAAAGGACTAAGAGGATTGGTGAGTCCCCGGTTGGACTCTTTGAGTGTACATAAGAAGGAATGCATTGATTTGGTTGGTAGGCCCGCACCAGCAGAGCTTAAGGATAAAGAGTCATATGCTCACATGCTTAATGGACTTGTATCTATTTCCAACACATTCAAATTTAGTTGGGATACTTATCTAGAGCTTTTGGAGAAAGCCTATCCATAAATTTTCAAGTATATTCATCTTCGATAAGGTATTTTGGGACACATTCTTTGTACAAAATTTCATTCTTCGTCCTGATTTTGGTATTTTTTTTGGAAGTGATATCAAAGGGGGGGGGTATAGGTGAGAAATATATTCTTTTCACTAGGAGATATGGAGGTATGGATTATTTTGTACAAATCATGATCAAAGATGGATATTCAGCTCGGGGGGAGCAGTCTCAGGGTGAAACTGACAGATGGAAAATATTATCATTTTTCACATGAGTGTTGCCATCAATGCCCAAGGAAGAGATTGTTGGCAATTGACACTCATTTGATTGGTTTCAATATGTTTTCATTGATGGAAATATGTTTCAGCTTTCATTCCTTGGTTTGATTGTTTAGTGGTAAACACTTCACCGGCACCAGCAGGTATCTTCACTGGTAGGAAGTATTCTTTGTGTACCGGCATTGGAGGCCAACATGAATTCATTAGGTTATCGGTATTGGAGGTTGACATCATTTGGGAGATCCGACAATCAGCAATTGATTTTGATATTCATGTAAATATGTAATGAGCTGACATGTATATTCATTTTGTAAGTATCTATGTAAGTTGACATGAGGCATGAAGGATTGTAAGGGTATATAGGTCAGTTGATTAGATCATTTTGTGAGATGTATGAAATGTGTTGAGGGATATGAGAGTGATATTTTTTAATGAGAGGAATGTTGTAATGTGAAGATTATGTAAGAGGTTATTCCGGTAAGGGTTTAGGGTTTTAGAACCAGAACAATCAAAGCGTGAACCAGAACTCTATTAGGCATAGAAGATGCATTATATGAGTTCAGTTTTTTGTTTTCTTATTCAAAGTGACTATAGTTAGTGAGACTACTTTGTGATGAGCAGTGTGCTCTAGGCTGTAAGCCTTCCTGCAAGTGCAGGCACCCATATTTTGTAATATCTTTTCATATGGCCAATGGATTGATATTGTGGGTCACAAATCCCACCGTGGTTTTTCCTCTTTGAGGTTTTCCACATATAATTCTTTGTGTTATGTTATTCATTTGTGTGATTGTCTTATTGATTGCTTTACTTATTTTAATCTTATATGTATTGGTTTACTGGTTGTTGAATGCATGTTATAATAAGGTTAAAATTGAACATTCTGGTAGAACACTGATTCACACCCCCCCCTTGTTAGTGTTCTTGGATTCTAATAGTTTTTTCATGTTAAGTGTCCTTGCTACAGAAATTGGTTTCCCCTCTAGCTGAAAGAAGAGGGCATTGAAGTTGAACTAGGGGAAGAGAAGCTTCCAAATGCTTCCTCTATTTGTGAACCCTCTGATAAGGCCTCTCCAAATGAGGACAAGCAATGCAAGAGGGTGAAGCCCTCTTCTTCAGGTTATTAGGTAGCTAGGGTTGGTATTGACCTATTTTGGTTTACTTTTGAGTAGCAGATAATACTATGGTGTTGTGATGTTCTTTGATAAACTTTACTTTAAGACTTTTGGTATAGGGATCCTCCCTATTTTGTGGTGTTATTTTGGGGATGTATGGCATTACAGCAAAGACTTGTTCTCTTAATGGTTACGATTTTACTATGTTTGGCTTTCGAGACATATACACATTATATGATATGGATAAAGTTTCAATGTTAAGGTTTAGATTTGATATTTTTGCATGCTTTTATGGATGTTATGGTAATGATAGTTTTGACCTGGTTTTTCTTTTGTAGACAAAAAATTAATCTTCGATGCAGGTTAGTTTTGAATTTTGTTGTTGGGTCTCTTGAGCTTTGCTCAGAGACTTCTTAGACATTTTATGTCTATTGAATTATGCATTCTCTCACTAATTTATTCATTGATTCGGATGTTTATTGATTCATATATTTAAAAATATATATGTATGTATGTATGTGTGTGTGTGTGTGTGTGTGTACATATATATATATATATATATATATATATATATATATACATACACACACACACAGAGATATATATATATACACATACATACATACATATATATGTGTGTGTGTGTGTATACATACATATACATACATACATATATACGTATACATACATATACATACATACATACATACATATACATGCATATATACATACATACATAGATATATATGTGTGTGTGTGTGTGTGTACATACATATATATACATACATATATACATACATATACATATATGCATACATATATATACATACATACATACATGTGTATATATATATACATACATATAAATATATATATATATACATACATATATATATACACACACACATACATACATATATATATGTATATACATACATATATATATATATGTATAATATATACATATATATATGTATGTTTGTATGTATGTATGTATGTATATATATGTGTATATATATATGTGTGTGTGTGTATATATATATATGTGTGTGTGTGTATGTGTTATCTTGTCATTCGTCCCTCATAACAAGAGTGAGTCGCCTTGCAAAAATTTTAGTTCAGTCTTTGTCTTGTTAAAAATTTGTTGGTTCAATCCCTAATCCTCTTGTAAATCATTTCTAAATCCTTAGAATTACGTTTCAATAGTTGTTTTAACCTCATGAACCCCTTGAACCATCTTGAACAGAGTTCATAGTGTTCATTTAGGTACCGCAGGTACTAAGTTGTGTCTAAGACATTTTTGGGATAACATTCATATTAAGTGTTTTGCAGCAGCTCTATTTCACAATCGCGGATGATGTTTCATATACACTTTCTCCAGACTGTGAACCATTTGAACCTAGATCAAATAGTTCAATGATGTTCAAAGTGTTCGATGAAATTCAAGGTTCAAGTTTTGCAAGTCTGATTTTATGACAGTCATATAGACCCACACATAGTAGCTCATATCGTTTTAATCAGGAATTATTTTTGAAATCGCTCTAGTCAGAATGGAGAAAACTCGGTTTGGACCAACATATCCAAAATTGAGAATGATCTAACAGTGAAAACAAAAGTTATGGGCCCCGCACTGAGACAGATTTTGACTGTCACAAATATTTTCAGTCTGCCCAACATAATGTATATTTTCATTTTGGTTTAAAATATTCAAGTGCCACCTATCCAAATATTTTTATAAGCTTAAGAGAATTATATTTCTAATGTTTATAAATATTTTATGTTATAAAAAAATAATGGGGAAAGAGAAAAGCATAAGTGAAAAGGTTTTTCAAGATTCGGTTATAAAACTGAATAATGATCTCATGTAGCTATTTATGGTGAAAGAATTGAGGGAGGTAGGGTTCTTGTTCTTTTTCTTTTCTTCCAGCAACTTGTGCGGGAGGGAGAGTAGATTTTTATTTGTAAGGGAGGAGTTGAAGCTTTTCTAAGCAATGCTTTGTACAGAAAATATCAATCTTTGAGTTGATTTTCAGACATGAATAGAATGCAGATGATATCTTCAATCTTTGGGTTGCTGATATTCTTCTCATGATTGTAGCTGGACTTTGAGTCTTTGCAGTTGTTTATTAATGTCTTTTCTGCTATAATCAATTGTGTATGTGGATTTATTGCAAGTCTGTGTGCTTGAAAGTAAGCCATATTGGAGCAACGACTTTCTCTATTAGTTTTTAGTCCAAGTGCTATCCATAAGTGCAGAAAATTAAACTTTGATTTAATGGTCTTCATTTATATTTGTTTTGTAAGTCTTTGGCATTCATTTTCATGGCTATGGATGAATGTTATTTTCCTTTATTTCTTTCTAGTTAAAAGCATATTAGCAATTTAATTCCTTGTAAATATTCTAAGAGGGAGTTGTACCTCTCAATTCAGAGGAAGATTATCACTTCAATGATAATCGATCCGATTGTTAGTACTTTTTGTCCTTCATTCTGGGCATTTTGAGTTTATTTGTATAGTTATCTTCGAAGCACAAATTTGTTCACTAACAGTATGTATGTATGTATGTATGTATGTATATATGTATGTATGTATGTTTGTATATATGTATATATATGTATATATGTATGTCTCGTTGGTTTTGAATCTTATCTGGTTCCAGATTCATTCTCCTCTATCGCCTTTCTACTTTAATGTATCCTTATCATGACTAGTTTTGTTGCTTACGGATATGGGCTAAACATGGATTTTATTTTACTCTCTAAAGAGGATTTTGATAGTGTAGTATCCCTCCTTGATCAAACTCTTTTTGTATGTTTTTGATTGACTTCCGTGGAACATTATTGTATATTGGTTCAGATTTTATGCGATGTTATTTCATGCTTTATCTGGATTTGAGGTGTATGATTGTATACAGTATCTCAGTGATTATGAGTAATGTTATTTTATGGATCATTATCATGGATTGACACTCTCAACTTATATGTGTGATGCGTTATTTATATGTTGCGTGTTTGCAAGTGTATTGGGATGCGAGGGGATGATTTTCCTTCACTCACTCTGGTGAGATAGGGAACGTCACGATTTTCCTTTATTGATGTGTGTGTCATGTCTATATATATATTTGTCTATATGCACATGTGGATTCCTTTGTGCAGGACATTGCAGGTACTAGTACTGGGTAGGTACGGGGTATCGACTCCACCTGACTTCATAGGTCTGAGTGTACCTTATATGTCTAATGGGAGTGGAGGAGATACTTGTTGGACCCTAACTTCACCCGCAGTTACAATCGTGTGAGTGTTGTCAGTCAGTTGTCTTTCCTATCTGGACGGTATGCGAGTCATAGTGCTTTGGTTTGGTCATTTGTGAGCCGTCATTCAATCATTCTTCATTTTGTGTGTTTTCGTTCATCTGAATGGTTATTTAATTGAATGGATGATGTTATCTTATGTTGGCATAATTAGTTAATTATTATGCTCTGAGATAATTGATTTAATTTAACTAATGAGTTGCTAAGCATTAAATGGTTAAATTGGCTTATTTTATTGTGAATAGTTGTATCATTATATTGTGAAAAGGAAATAAGTAATTGCCTAGCCATTTAAATGTTAAATGCTTATGTTGAAAGAAAGTATTTTGGAAATAGAAAATTAATAAAAGCTTTTCTTTTTACCTATCCATTTGAATTTTGTATTTTATTTATTGGAAAAGAGTTGTTTTTAGATAAAGGTAAATCTAATTGCTTTTTACTTTTTAAATAATTTAATCTGATTGGTGGAGGAAACTATTAACCTAGAAAGTTTAGGTTGAAATGATTTTTCCCATATATTCCTGGAAATTCACGAGAGGGGAGGGCAGAAAATTTGGGAGAGAAATTTGGAAAACCATTTTGAACAAGGAGATGGAATTTGATTTGGTTTGCAAGGATTGGGATTCTTCCATGATTTTGCTTGCTAGTTTGCTTCAAGGTTGGATAATCTCTTCTTGTTGAAATTTAAATTTAATTATTTCAGTTGCTTCCTGTGTGTTAAAAAAATGCAAATCTCTTTGTAGATTCTTGTGGAATGATTGGAATGGAAGAAAGAGTGCCTGTTATTGTTGATTTTCTGAAGCTTATACCATATGATTTATTATAGGAAAGAAATGGCTCATGTTTCTCTATTTGCTGTATGTTTTTGTTCTTGAAAATCAACTTCTTGAATTACCTCTTCTATTTGGAATAGAATGAATTAGATTTAGTTTGTTGTGTGCTTTCTAGTATCTAATTGCCCAAGATTTGGGGTTTATGTGGGCAAAAATTGGTTATTGCCTTTTGCTAGATGCCAAGAATTCTTCCTGTGTATGGAAGTAAGGAAATTTATTTTAACCATTCTCCTACCTGTTGAATTCTTCTATTGTTGCCTAAATCAGTATTTATTGGGTGCTTGGGTGATTTTATTTCACCATTTACCTTATTGGTAAATATCCCTTTGTTATTTACATTTTGAAACTATGTGTGTGCCCGTGAAATGATCTGGGAATGAATCATTTTCATGTTAAATCGATTTTGTATCATTTTGATTTTAAATGCTATGGGAAGTATGAAATTTTATTGTTTTTGACCTTACCTTACCCCGTGGTGGGCTAGTCCCACCACACAGGTTGGTAGTGTCTGCCACCCGCAGGTAGAAGTACTACCGATTAGCAATACTGCTACGCGGTAGCAACACTACTGGTCAACAGGACTGCTACTAGATGGTAGCAGTACTACCGGACGGTAGGACTGCTACCGGTTGGTAGCAGTGCTACTGATAGGTAGCGCCTGCTACCGATGGTAGCAGCACTACCAGTCGATAGGCCTGCTACCAGTCGACAGGTAGTGTCTGTTGCCTCGGCAGCAGCACTACTGCGGGTTGGCCTTGGCCCCCGCGCGACCTTGTACCTTCGTGGTACAACTTTTTATGTGTCGTGAACTTAATGTGTTATACGATGAAATATTTTAAATTTGGTTTTTAGTATTAAATACTGTAGTCACATAAATCTGTCCAGTTTAATTAAATGAATATTTACTATTTATTTGATTAAAAACCCACTAGCCAATAGTTAATTAAATAAATATTTAATTAATTCATCTTCAAAACATTCTCCTATTAATTAAATAAATTATTCAATTTATTTTAATTAATTCATTAAACCAAAATTCATAGTCAATTAAATGAATAAAATCTTATTTATTCATTTTAGCCCCCTTTCCTCTTTTAAATAAATTAAATAAAACATTTATTTAGAATCAATAAATCCCCCCCACTTGCATTTTCCTAAAAATGCAACTTGCACCTATTTGTTGAAATAAATTAATTTTATTATAATTAAAATCCTATTTTCCCTCACCCACCAAATCCACTTGCACTCCTAAACCCCCTTTTAGATTCTTCTAAACCCTTCCTAATTAACCTAATCCACCCCCTAATTATTGTCACATTCCTAAGCAACTTGGAGTCACTTCTCAAAGACTTCAAAGTCTTTGAAAAACATTTAATGCTTTGTGTGTTCAACAATTTAACCTCTAAAGTCTTCCAAACCATTAATGGCTCTTAAATGACCATTTATGGTTAACCCCTAACTCAACCCTCATGTGACTCATGTGTCTCCTCAAGCATTTATTGTTTTGACCATGGTTATCCCTTTTTACCTTTGCACAAGAGTTTATCCATTGGATAAAGCCTTTATTCATTGAATTAAGAATTTATTCACTCAACCCAACCTTGACCTTAACTCACAAGTTAACTCTAAGGTCATGTCAAGCATTTAATGCTTATTCCCTCTCCTCTCAACCTATCTCATATTGACACTTTCCATCTTGGGATTGGGTTGAAAGCCATCACATGGATTTGATATCATTCAATACTAACCCTTGTTGAGATTACTCAATCTCAACCATCCATTGCCCTATTTTCACTATAAATAGATCTCTCATTCCTCATTTTCAAAGCCTCAAGCATTTAGCATTCATAGTTATAATCCTGAAAACTTGTATGCGTTTAATCTATAGTGAATTTTAGAGAGAGCATTTAGCATAAATCACATATATTGTCATTTTGGACTAAAATAAATCTTAGTTCATTTCATAATATATCTAATTAGTTTGTTTTACACTTGCATAGCATAGTTAATCATCTACAATCTTGAACCTCCATAAGCATCCATAGTGAAAAAAGTTGTTGAGAGCTACACTAATTTGGAACTTGGAGAGGAGAGGAACAAAGGAGAAGGAGCTAAGAGCATGTTAGAAGGCATTTGGAGATGCCTTGTGATATTTGTTTCCTTAATTAAATACTTTAGCATGTTTTTAGTGTCTCTTTTGATATGCCTCCTTAGATTAGTTTTTGGTTGAATAACACTAACTTTGATCCTTGTTTCTTATTGTTTTTGTGTGTTATACGACCACAGGCTTTAATCTAACACTTGTCCATTTTGCAGAGCATCATTTGGTGAATCCGGTGTTAATCCGACACCCAACAATATTTTTTGTTACAAAAACTAACTTTTTTTACTGTTTCGCTTGACACACAGGTCATGCTTTGGCGCTTTTCTTCACGTTTTAGCGCTATTGCAATTTGATATTTTAGCGCTATTGTTCTTACAATAGCGCTATTGTCTCAAATTTAGTGCTATTGCCCATGTTATAGCACTTTTGATAGTTAACTAGCGCTTTTGTCAATATTGCAGCACATTTGTATTTGTTCTTTAGGAATCTGAGTTAGCCCATTTGTCTATACTTTAGCGCATTTGTTTTAAGTAGCACTTTTGTTGTCACACAGAGTAGCGCTATTGTAGCAGAACTTTGTAAAAGACAGGCCTTATAACCGATAAAATTTTCTTTAGGCTTGTGGGAGCCCACCATGTTTTCGGATTTTTCTAACTGTTCGTTTCCTGTGTAGGTTTTGAACTAACCTCTTTTTGTACTTAAACACTTCTTTTTGGTGCTCTAAAAACTTACAATCAAATTTTCTTTCTTTGCAAGTTAGGTTCACTTCTTTTGGTGCTCTAAAAACTTACAATCAAATTTTCTTTCATTGCAAGTTAGGTCCACTTCTTTTTGGTGCTCTAAATAACTTACAATCAAATTTTATTTCTTTGCAAGTTAGGTTCACTTCATTTTTAGTGCTCTAAAAATTACAATCAAATTTTATTTCTTTCCAAGTTAGGTTCACTTCATTTTTGGTGCTCTAAAACTTACAATCAAAATTTATTTCTTGCAAGTTAGGCTTCATTTTTTTTTTGGTGCTTAAAATCAACAAGGCAAATTTCATTTCTTGCATCATACTTAAGGAAATTCACACTCAACACTTTGTTTTGGGAAATCTAAAAAGAACAAACAACTTGTCTCATTTTAAAAAGCGATTTACTTCATGCATACATGTTTCAATTTCAATTGACCAGGATTTCAAATTCCTAGTTTACTCAAACATATTGCCTTTGAAGGTAAAAAGAACATCATGGTTGTTGGAGGAACATCTCCAATTAGATAGAACAGAATTGCAATGACAAGTTAAAAAGAAACAAGTGCATTTTTTGTTTGGCACACTTGTGTAAATGAGTTGGTCGAGTGGTCCTACTTCTAACACACACTATCCTCTCCCTTGGCTCTCGTGGTCCTAGGTGCAAGAGAAAAGTGTTAGTAACACTCAAATTTTATCTTTTTAAGAGAAGCCTACCAAGAGAGACATCACTCTTGGGAACGACCTCATGCGGTAAATCCTTCAAGCCGCTATAGAAATTAGGTGTGAGCGAAAGTTGTAGCCTTGGGTATAGTTGTTCCTAGAGTGTAACTTGTCGAAAGGACAAATGGGCCCCACCACAAGTTACAAGGCTTTTAAGTGAGTCACTGCAGAATGAACTTATGTCCAAAAAAATCGAATATTACTAAACACCTTTAAGTAGTAGCCCACCCGTTCTATTGATTGAGGATATTTGTGATAAGTTCAGTGCAAGAGCATAGATGGTTTTACTCCCAAGATACTCACCATACATATTTCCTTGAGTAGAAACATAGCTTTTTGAAAAGTCACTTGTGGCTTGATGAAAATGGTGACTCCCCCCATCATAGGGATCATCTATTTGTTATGCTCGTGCAAGACTTAGTATATCACACCCTTACCTGCCATGGTGGGATTCATAAGGTATGTAGTACCAAAGTCGAAGAAATATCAAGATGTGGGCTGAAACTATCACAACTGGCCATTTGACCTTAGGGATAAACAGTGTTTGAAGTGGTTTCATTTTAGTCAAGACCAAGTACAAATTGAGCTGACTTCAGGCTTTGGAAAAACACCTAAAATACTAAGTCACACACTTATTTGTGCCTTTTAAGGCAACATTCGTGTGTTTGTGTGCTTGCTTTGTTCTCTTGTCAAAGAAAAATCAAAAAATACAAAATCCAAAACAAGTATTCATCCAACACAAATATTTTCAAAAAAGATCAAAAACAAAGAGCAATAAACAAAAATTATCAAACTATATGACCATTCTTCTGATGAATACTAAGAGGGGGGGGTGAATTAGTATGCCAAAAACAACTACACAAAAACACTTACATAGTCTAAAGATAAACCGGTAAAGCAGTCTGACTGTCAAACCCGTTACCACACATGCAAACCAAAATGTGAATAAAGCATTCACCCACAAAAGCAATACAACCATAACACAGGATATTTGACGTGGAAACCCAACTGGGAAAAATCACAGTGAGATGGAACTCACAAGTCACTATCTGAAGAGTGGAAATTAGACCGGTTAAGGTCTTACAATGTTCTTCACCAGAACAGATCTTGTTAGGAATCTCAATCTCTATTAGGAGATAAGTCCGATTAAAGACTACCTTGTTAGAGGATTTTAGATTCACATGTGTGAACCACCTTGTTAGAGGATTTTACAAAGGCTTTGAGGCCTACCCAGTTAAGGGCTACAGACTTCTCAAAGATGTGAGTAATCAACAAGTGTTTGATCTATCTAATAGCACAAACTTCTTGGTTAGATCCAGTATTGCTCATAGCTAATGCATTCTAGCATTACTTCAGTCTTCTCTCTCTCACAGTTACAACTTGATCTTCTCAAATAAGATCGTTCTCACAACAACTCAGCTTCCACCTCAAACCCTAGCTCAACATTAACCCTTTTAGCAACATCTTAAAACCCTAGACATGATGTCCTTTTAAAGGAATCTAATTTCATGTTGGTCCAATATGATTACATTACAATTTCCTAGGTTCAATGAATCTAGACATACTTAGTAACACGACACAAGAATCACCGTCAATGTGTCGGCACCGTCAAACAATCGGTGGATTGGTAACTCATCCATAGTATTACCGGTTCATACAAAATACCAGTTGTCGGTTTGTCACAAATGAAGGCTGGTAAGAATGTGTTGTGCCACTTTTCTCCCTCGTACCACTTGTGATCTATGAACCGCTTGGGGTCGACATGCCGCTTCAGACCGGGAAACACATTCTGCAAAATCACTAGTCTAGAGACTAGTATAGAACATACCGGTTGAGCACAAGCTCATACATATAAAGGGGATCTCAATACAAGTGTGTGTCCATCAATGACAATCACAACATAATCATCAAAAATGCCAACAATCTCCCCCTTTGGCATTGATGACAACACTTAGGAAAGTAAAATTTTGGCATCTAAGTGTTTTACAACAAAAATTGGCCATTAACAAAATTGCTCCCCCTAAGCATATACACTATCCCTTAATCAACAGAGTCTATAGTAATTTTGCATTCAGAGCATATAACATATATCACAGCATATATTTCAAAATTGCAAAATAGATACTTCTCCCCTGGTATATCAAAATTTCAAAATTTTAAAAACAAAAACCAGATATACTTCTCCCCCTTTGCCAACAATGACAAAGTACAGATGAAAAAACCTGTTTCCATATATATATAAAAGAGTTTATGACAATAATGAATAATACTTGTCAAAAACTGCTTTATAATCCTGCAAAAATTGTTTCATGGAGAGGGACCAGGACTCAAGTAAGGAGGTTACCACTTCCTTTTCTGTCTACATATGTGATACCTGTTCCTCCATGGCATCTATTGTGCACAGTTCCTGTGTGACTGTTGGGGCATCCAGGTTCAGATAACACTTCTGAAGAATTTGCAGTCGTGGAAGTAATACCAGTTGAAGCTCCTGCAAATCCCTAGACCGTGTGCTAATCTCTTGCTCCATTTTGGCTGACTAGATCTGTAACTGGTGAACGGTTTGCCTATATGCTGCAAAGGAGTCATAAGGAGTCTTGAATGTGCCCAAGTACGACTGTAAGTCCATTTGAAGTTGTTGCTTCTTGGCTAGCACATCATCACAAAACATATGAGGTTGACAGATTTTGCTGAGTAGCAAGTTACCCTCATCCAAGGCATTCCTTATGTCCTTTTGATCCTTTAGCAGTTCAGTCCTAAGCTCATTCAATTTCTTCACTAGAGAAACATTAAGAGCCTTTTGGTGCTCTTTCTTTACATTGGCCTCTGTTGCTTCTTCTAGACTCTGTACCTGATCATCCACTATAGTACATAGAAGTTTGAGTTGTGCTAGTGATGAATCAGTGTCAGGAAGATTAGTACCAGGGATTAAACCAGTAAGTGTGTCTCCAGCCGCCTGAATAATATCTTGTTCTCTTTTCCTTTGAATGCCTTCAAGGCGCTCTTGGGAAACCTTGATGTTCTGCATAAGCTCAGACTCACTTGCAGATTGGAGATCAATGGGGCTCAAGATAGCAGCCGGTTTGGCTTGGCTACCGGTTGCCTTAGGAAGTTTCCATCTATGTGGTCTTCATTGCTTCAATGGTTTTGTTTGCTTCTTCCTTCTTTTTCTTCTCCTTCACTTCCTTTTCTTTCTCCTCTCTCTATTTCTTCTCTTCCTCTTCCATCTTCTTCTTGTCTTCTTCTTCTTTCTGCTTATGCTCTGCTTCTACCTTCTTCTTTTGTTCCTCCTCTTCCTTCTTCTTCTTGTCTTCTGATTCCTTCTTCTTTTGTTCTTCCTCTTCCTTCTTCTTCCTCTCTTCCTCTTCCTTCTTTTTCTTCTCCTCTTCTTCCTTCTTTATCTTTTCTTCCTTATCTTCTTCTTCTTTCTTTTTCCTGTCATCTTCTTGCTTCTTCTTTTCTTCATCTTTCTATTTCTCCTCTTCTTCTTTTCTCTTCTCTTCCTCTTTCCTCTATTTCTCATCTTCGTCCTTCTTCCTTTTCTCTTTCTGTTCTTTTGCCACTTGATGTGTGTCCACAGCTTGTTCACCACCCTGATCGGCCTGTTACCCCTGTTCAGTTCCCTCAGAAGGTATGTCCTGAGTGACATCTTCTATATCCAGGGCATCGACATCTATGGTGTCGATTAGTTCTTCCACCAGGTTTCCTTCCTCATCAAAAACCTCATCCGGTTTGGAAATAACCGATTCCTTTTCCGCTTGGAGTTTGGCCATTCGTGCTTTGTGAGAGCTGATAGCATGGGCCATGTGCTAATGTGTATCTTTTTCTACATCATCAACTCTCCCCTCCAACAACCAGAGTCTTCTTCTCCTTGTGAAGAAGAGACCTTTTTTTTGATCCAGGGCATCAAACAATTCTGAATTTGAGAGTTCGGGGAAGTACTATGCAAAAAATTTCTCCCTAATCTCTTGTTCCTTTTCAATGACAATGCGCCATTTGTTATCCAATGCTTTAAATAATGAATCCGGTGTTTGAGATTTAATCTCTGATGGTGACCGGTCATTTTTACATAAATAAAGAATGATTTCCTATAGTACTTCATCTTTTTACTCACTATTGAATTCATCATAATAATCTATTAAATCATGAAGTAACTTTCTCCTAATATTCTTTATTGTTCTTTGACAATGTGTCAAAGGTTTGTAAGAGGAGATATCTATATTTACCGGTGTGGATGTTGTCGATTCATTCTTCTTCATCTTCTTGGTTTGTCTAGCCTTCTTTAGTTGTTCATCAAACTCAGTTTCTTCGGAGTCTGGTTCATTTGCCTTAGTCTTCCTCTTTCTTTCGAAGAATTTTGCCAGTGTTACCTCTAGTTTCTTCTTTGCCGGTGACCGCTTGGTCACTCTTGGAGTTGCAGTGGTAGCCGGTATCGATGCCGCAGGCACTGCCTTAGCTTTCTTAGCTGCCGGTTCTTTTACCTTCTTCACCGATGGTTCTTCAACCGATGTGATCCTCTCCAAGTAGGTTATGGTCCTCTTAGCCTTTGGATCAAGAGGCGAGGCAATAAGGTTTGAAGCATACCCTTCCAACATGTCAAAAATGACCTCATAGCCCATAGGCTCCACTTCCTCCATTCTAGGCTCAATAGCCTCCATTAGACATTTGTCCACCTAAATAGTGAAACAGATGTCATCTTCGTATTTCTTCACTATGTCACCTGAGATTCTTACCCTCTGACTCATCTTTCTTCTGAACTCATCAAACTATTTTTTTAGTACTTCAGGGTAGCCAGTTCCAATGGCTTGCAAGCTTTCCTTTATCTGCTTGGTTACCGGTTGGTCAAGTGACCACTGGACATCTCCTACACCCGGAAAGTAGCCTTGGAAATAAAAGTACAATCCTACCAGTAGTTGTCCAAACTTAAACCTCAGTGAGTTGTCCTACTTGATTGCCTTGAGATTTAGCAGGAGTTTCCTCTGCATGCCGATGCATAAGTCAAAAGATGCATCTTCTTTTATCATTCGGTAAGCGACATTTACCGCTGCAGCACACATAGAATTAATCCTGCTGGCTGGGAAAAATCTATATCCAAACACCATGCATGCATATTTCACTAGATCATCCTTGATAGGATTGACTGTCATGCCTCGTGAATCACTTGTTGAACTGGTGAGCTTGGTCATTTCCATTTTGCTCACTTTTCTCAGGGCTGGCACTTCCCCTGTGTTGCAAAAACCGATGACTGCATGAATTGCCTAAGGCGTGATATCATGCGTCCTCTCCAGGTACATCTTGTCACCATGGACTTTGCTCAAGATGATCCTGATGTGATCCTCTGTGAAGTCTTCCAGGAAATATACAGCGTTGTGGAATTTCTTCTTCTCTATGACACTAAATTCCGGTTTGATCCTTTTGTCCTTTCCGCAAAATAGACCTAACTGAGTATGAATGGCTAAAGACCCTAGGTCTTCTATTTTGCAATCAATATAATCTAAAATTCCTTCCTCGACTATGACTCCAGTTGGAACTTGTGATAAAGCATTATACTTGGACTTCCTCTGAATGAAACTTTTTGACTCAATGCATGTACTTTAACTGGTATGAAATGCGGAAGCCATTGAAGAGTATTTCAAGAACACGAAAAATACCTTTCAAACGCGAATTTAGGGCTTCATAATTCTACTTCACTTCGCTCTCCGTCGGATGCCAAATCACTACTTTGAGTTCTCCACTACCGCTTGCAAACTAGATTTGAATCTCTTTCAAGGTTATCCAATTTCTTGAAATCTAAGCTCAAATTGCCTTTTCTTCGATCTGCACTTGAAAACTTTTCTTCACTCGAAAATAGATAGTGAGAAATGATTTGAAAATTGCATTTATACAAGTCTCTCACCTACCATCATTAATGCTCCTCTATTAGGGCGTAAACCCTAATTTGCCTTTTTACCATTTCTGGTCTTCCGCCAAGCGACAGGTATAACATACCAGTTAAGGTCTTTTATCGGTGTCAACCGAGGGTTCGAAAGCATTTCGCCGTTTGCTCCCCCTAAGCCTTTGAGGCTTAGTTTGCTGGTTTTGATATTTCCACACTAGGCGCAGAAACCGGTTCCTCTTCCGACAATATTGGTTTCTTCTTCCATGTTTTCTTCATGTCTCCTTGAACTTTTTCAACATCTATTTCTCCTTCCTGAGTGACCAGTATATTATCAGATATACTTTTTCTGCTTCTGCAGAATCTTGCAATGTGACCTGGTTTGTTGCAGTGATTAAACTTATATGGTCAAATACATGTTGGAGATCATCATAGGCTTGCTCAAACTTAGTGAGCCATTGAGTAAGTTCCCTCAAGGTGTATTCCCCCATATCTCTTTCCAAGTGGTTAAACTTATAGAAAGGTAGGCTCTGATACCAATTGATGAATACTAAGAGGGGGGGGGGGGGTGAATTAGTATGCCAAAAACTACTGCACAAAAACACTTACACAGTCTAAAGCTAAACCGGTAAAGCAGTCTGACTATCAAACTGGTTACCACACATGCAAACCAAAATGTGAATAAAGCATTCACACACAAAATCAATACAACCATAACACAAGATATTTGACGTGGAAACCCAACTGGGAAAAACCACGGTGAGATGGAACTCACAAGTCACTATCTGCAGAATAGAAACCAGACTAGTTAAGGTCAGACCGGTTAAGGTCTTACAATGTTCTTCACCAGAACAGATCCTGTTGGGAATCTCAATCTTTGGTAGGAGATAAGTCCGATTAAAGACTACCTTGTTAGAGGATTTTAGATTCACATCTGTGAACCACCTTGTTAGAGGATTTTACAAAGGCTTTGAGGCCTACCCAGTTAAGGGCTACAGACTTCTCAAAGATGTGAGTAATCAACAAGTGTTTTATCTATCTAATAGCACAAACTGCTTGGTTAGATCCATTATTGCTCATATCTAATGCATTCCAGCATTACTTCAGTCTTCTTTCTCTCATAGTTACAACTTGATCTTCTCAAATAAGATCATTCTCACAACAACTCAGCTTCCACCTCAAACCCTAGCTCAACATTAACCCTTTTAGCAACAACTTAAAGCCCTAGACATGATGTCCTTTTAAAGGAATCTGATTTCATGTTGGTCCAATAGGATTACATTACAATTTCCTAGGTTCAATGAATCTAGACATACTTAGTAACATGACACAAGAATCACCGTCAATGTGTTGGCACCGTCAAACAATCGGTGGATTGGTAACTCAACACAAAATGCCAGTTGGTAACTCATCACAGAGTATTACCGGTTCATACAAAATACCGGTTGCCGGTTTGTCACAAATGAAGACTGGTAAAAATGTGTTGTGCCGCTTTGCTCCCTCATACCACTTGTGATCTGTGAACCGCTTGGGGTTGACATGCCGCTTCAAACCGGGAAACACATTTTGCAAAATCACTAGTCTAGAGACTAGTATACAACATACCGGTTGCAACAAATACCGGTTGAGCACAAGCTCATACATATAAAGGGGATCTCAATACAAGAGTGTGTCCATCAATGACAATCACAACATAATCATCAAAAATGCCAACATCTTCACATCTTGAGAAAGAAGAATATTCATCAACACATCAACTTGAAGAGAAGACCATTGAGCTCAAAGGCTTTAATCAAAAGAAGGAAATTCTTCTATCTTAATACACAAATATTTGTCTCTCATAGAGCCTTCTTACGTCACATGCATCTTTATCTTCAAGGGAAATCAAACGAATTTGATCCAGAGTCATTGAACCGCAGAGCTTTTATGCAATATCGATCTTTGAGTTATCACAAGAACAAAGGAGGCAAAATCAATCTTGATTTCTTTCTTGACATTTGTATCACATATAACGTAGCTCAGGAAGAACCACCAACCCCCGAGAGGGAAGAAGAAGAGTTTATTCCTTATGTAACACGAAGCTTTTATTGAAGTTCACTTTTCATCCATTATCATATTCAAATATCATCAATCCATTCCAACTCTCAAAGCATCAAGAGGTTTTTGTCCTAAGTTCTATTATCAAAATTGCTTGAATCAAACACAAACACATCACTTTTAGATTGTCTCTACATATAGTAGAAACTCCTCCTAAGAGGCATTTCTACGCAGGTTAAAACTAGTCTATGAGTGAATCCTCTCATTACTAGGTAGTTGAGTCTGTAAGACATCTCAGATTTCTCTAAACCTTATCACATCAAACTTTGTGAATCAAACACAACAATCAATTCAAGAAAGAAACTTTGGTAGCATCTACCTTTAGTGCTAGAGATCCGTATGCAAAACACTTCACAAAACATCAATCTTTCATTTCATCACCAACTCATCATTATTTTCATCAAACTTCAACAAAAACTTGTAAACAAAATGGCTCATACCAAATCTAGGTCTAGACAATAAGAAATTGAAGAGGAAGAGGAGGAAAATCTTAATGAATTCCAAGAAGCTCTTGGAGGCAATGCAAATGATGAAAATCCAGGCACTCCTACTCCTGCAACAATAGAAAGGGTACAACACAACCCTCTCTTTAATAGACTATTTGGTGAAATACTCAGGAGCAATGCTGATGCTCACTTTTTAAGACTTGCTCAAGAAGGAGCCAAACTACCCTCTGACTTTGATGTTGCGCAAATAAGACAATCATTAGAATGCCAAAGTTGTAATGAGGATGAAAGAGGTAGAGAACACATCAGATACAACTTTCATCAAGGTAATCCCCCACCTACTCCTCCTCCGAATGATATAGAAATGTTGCGAGAACAAGTTGAGAATCTCACCCAAGAACTTCATAGTGGTGTGAAAACTAATCAATTTTCACTTAATGACATTTGTCCCTATCCCTTTGATAGGAATTTTCATATGCCACCTTTTCCGTGAGGGTGTGAAACACCCAAGTTTGAAAAGTATAGAGGAAAGGGAGATCCTCATGATCATGTTAGAGAATTCCATTCAGCTTGCCTCGAAGTGGCATACGAGGACACATACCTAATGCGACTTTTTCCCCAAAGCTTAGGAGGAACAACCATATCATGGTTTTCCCGATTACCAAGTGGAATTAGGACCTTCGAAGAGCTAGTCCAAAAGTTCCTGGCACATTACTCACACAACATAGAACGTGATATCACCATGGTTGATCTATGTACCACTAAACAAAAACCAGGAGAACTATTTTTAGTATTTCTGCAACGATGTTGCAAATGTCTAGCAGACGTTCTCTTTAGTTACCTGAAAAAGAACTAGTGGAAATATTTATTTCCAACTTAAATGAAGAAATGGAATTTCACCTAGACGTAAAAGACACAAGTTCTTTCAATGACATGATCACCGAAGGTTTAAAATGTGAGTGGGCTCTCATCAAGAAAGGACTTATCAAAATCTATAATGAACCAAAGGATGGCCCTCATCCATGCTTCAATAGTGACAAGCCTAACTTCTAGAACAAAAACAAAAATATTGTCAACAACGGGGTTGTGGATGCAAGAACTATCAAAAGTGCACAATCAAAAGTGCACAACCTATGGTTCGATTGTAGGGTAGAAACCCCCACCCAAGAATAACACAGTTGCTCCTCCAAATCAAGGCCGTACCACATCTCAAGATGAACCCAGAAAGCGTCAACAAAATTTTAAACCACAAAGAACATACACTCCCTTAGGGGAACCCATCGAAACAGTGTTACGGCAGTTGGTTTCTCAAAATCTGGTTACCTTACCCAAAACATCAAATTATGAACCTCAAGTCAAACCTTCATGGTGGAGGGATACTAAGCATTGTGATTTTCATCAAGGGAAAGGACATAAGACAAGCAATTGTCGTAGATTGAAATATCTTATTCAGGATCTTATTGATCGAGGTGAAATCGAAATCGAAGGACATGACCTAAAGACAACAAACAATGATCATCTCATGTTTAAAAATCCACTTCCATCACAAGATCAAAGGGGTCCTTCCACTTCAGGGAGAAACACAGATACCACCAATTATACGCAAGCCACATATAATTACACTGTGAATCACCTATATGATGCCAGTGAACAGATTGCAACTACAACCATAGAAAATCTCAGCTCCATTTGCAATGTTGTTATACGTCGCAACAAGATTACCATAAAAGCAGCTCCACAAGGCACCCCATCTATCCCAAAGTGGTATAACCTTGTGGAACAGTTAGACAAAATGCCCGCACTAATATCTATCTTAGAGCTATTGTGCCTATCTCCATCCCATAAAACAATCTTGGATCAAGCTCTCCAAGAGGCGTCAGTCCCTGCAAACCTAAATATAGATCAGTTCCAAGCCATGGTTGGAAATCTAAGGTCATCACCTTGTCTCACTTTCTCTGAAAGTGATAACACATCCTTCCAGCAACCTCACAATGCCTCACTCCACATTGAAGGATTTATCAACCAACATAGGATCAAGCAAGTCTTGATCGATAATGGAGAAGGCCTAAATATCTGTACTCTATAATTAGTCACAGCTTTGGGATATGCAATTGAATCAGTGGATCCCCACAAGAAGATCACAAACAAGGCCTATGATGATGCAGAGCGTTCATCCAAAGAAGCTGTGGTGCTACCTATCCGAGTGGGCCCTGTGGTGAAACACATCATCTGTCATACAATTTATTATTAGGAAGACCTTGGATACACACCATGCAAGCCATCCCATCCACCTACCATCACTGTATCAAGTTCTCGCATAATGGTGTAGAAATCATAATCCTGGGCGATGCAAACCCCTTTGCCTATTGTCATAATATCAGTCATCAACCAAAGATTACCATTCCCAACAATAGAGAAACCATCTCCTCCACATCATACGTAAGTCCAGCCTCTCTTTCCAGTTCAAACACTACTATACCCAAGCAAGAGAAGCTCAAGATGAAGATAGAAAAGGAAGGTCCTGGGGAATACAATCTTAGCCAACTCTTTTATGTTGGACAAATGCCCACTTCTCCTAGAACACATGGTAAACCTCAACGGTTACTTCAAATGCCACTGGACAAGCTAGCATGTAATTTGACACCATTCATCCTTGGAAAGAGTCAAGAAGAGGAAACCAGAGATGAAGACTTAGCAGAATGGATCTATAAAGACCCAATCACCGTGGACATCCCACAAGCTAAGCTTCCCACAGATCAGTATGGAAAAGGCCTTCTCATTATGCAAAGAATGGGTTATGATAGTCAGAGTGCTTTGGGCCCTTGCAAGCAAGGAAGACATGAACCGCTACAGTCCGAATTAAAGCCCAAGGATAGTACAAGCCTAGGCTCTCCAAAGGAGATCTTTCCTAAGCTCAGATTCAAAGGGAAACCCAACAATACACTATATCATTCTATTACAAAGAGGTCACCTTTGATTATAAAAGTAGAACCATGCACCATAGAAACCACCCCATCCAAGCTAAGAATCCCAGCAAGACCATCCACAACACCAATCATCCCACCAATTAAACTAGCACCTCCATTAGTAACAGCAGCCGTAACAATAACATCAATAGCACCATTAGCAGTAGCAACTATATCAGAACCCACAACAGTATCGACAACACTGGCAATTCCAATAGAAGTAGCAGAGTCAACACTACCAATACTCCCCATATCGGATTCGTTGATCCCCATAATCCTTCCTACAACACCGATCATTTCAGTTACAACGGTACATCAACCGATCACACCTGCAGTGTTTAACTCAAAGGATATCCCAGTATGGTATAGTAACCAGTTACTGGAAAGTGACTCAGAAACTGACTCACATGAGTGGGAATTTGATTCCATACAACTTAATACTTCAGATGGGGAAGACACATCACCACCTCCACCTTACAAAGACATCCTTGTTTATGGAGAAGCATAGATAAAGACCTCTTGGGTTCCTGAGCTGGAAACTTCTTCCACCGACCCTACATCACATCCTAGCCTGATTCTGGCAAGGAGAGTACGATCAACGACCTTCACCATAACGTATTAACCCTCACTAATACATCTAACGAACTTAACCTAATCGATGAGGTAATGCCCGTTATCCATCCTAAACTCATCGAATGGAACCAACCTAATCCCCCATGTCTTAACCTTTTCCAGAACGATGAGGTGATCATTGGCTTTTTGGAACTACGGGATAACATACCAAGCAGAGATCACAAAGCTAGATTCACCATTGAACTTAATAGTGCAACATACTTTGGAGTGGATGCCAAACCTTTTAGCTGCAAAAATATAACAATAAAACATGGATCTTCGAGTGAAAACCACACTGTGGCACTATTTGATCCCACAAAAGTAAAAAACAAGAGTGTATCCAATGGTGAAAACCTCTCTCAAGCGCCTGAGGATGGTAGGTTTGACATTCTCCCTTCTAGTACACAGCAGGAATGATCAACAATTCTCATTGAAGAGACAAAAGAATACAACATGGGGACTCCTAAAACTCCTCACCACATACATCTGGCATCTCTTTTAACTCCAGAGGAACATCCTAGGTTTGTAGAGTTCTTCTAGAAGTGTCAAATCAACCTCGCATAGTCCTATGCAGACATGCCTGGACTTGATCCTGATTTAGTCATGCATCACCTCACCATAGCAGAAGGAGCCAAACCTGTCAAGTAGAAACTTCACAAGATGCATCCTCAAATTGCAGTACTAGTCAAAGAAGAACTTAAGAAACTCCTAGATGTTGGTTTTATTAGACCAATTGATTATGCAGATTGGATATCCAATATTGTGCCTGTCAGAAAACCAAATGGTAGCATCCGTATTTGCACTGACTTCAGAGATCTAAACAAGGCATGTCTTAAAGATGAATTCCCCCTACCAAACATCAACATAATAGTGGACCTAACAGCAGGACATGCCATGCTTTCACTCATGGATGGCTTTTCAGGATACAATTAGATAAAGATTGCACCAGAGGATCAACATAAGACAGCCTTCACATGTCCATGGGGAATATACTGCTGGAATGTAATGCCTTTTGGTCTAAAGAATGCAGGAGTGACCTATCAACGAGCAATGACCACCATATTCCATGACATGATGCATACCATAATGGAAGATTATGTTGATGACTTACTACAAAATCACTAACAAGAGAAGGTCATCTAGACATATTAGAAAAAATCTTTGACAGACTAGAACAATATCATGTTCAACTCAACCCAAAGAAATCTGTCTTTGGAGTAACCTCATGGAAGCTTCTAGGATACATTGTCTCAAGCAAAGGCATCGAGGTTGATCCTGCAAAGATCAAAGCAATCATGGACATGCCACCACCAAAGAACATCAGTTAGCTAAGGACATTACAAGGGCGACTACAATCAATCTGAAGATTCATTGCACAACTCACAAATAAGTGTCACCCATTTACACACTTATTAGACAAGAACATCCGCTTTCAGTGGGATACCAGATGCCAACAAGCATTCCAGATGCTTAAAGATTATCTCATGAATACGCCATTGTTGATCCCACCAGATCCAAGTAGGCCTTTATTACTCTATATATCAGCAACAAGTACAACATTGGGTTTACTGTTGGCACAACACAATGTAGAAGGGAAAGAGCGTGCTGTTTACTACATCTCTCACATATTGGTTGGCTATGAACTCAATTACACACCTATTGAGCGAGCTTGCCTAGCAGTAGTCTTGGCAGCCACTAAACTGAGGCACTATCTATTGACACATAAAGTACAGTTAATTGCAAAGATCAATCCACTCAAATACTTACTCAGCAAAGTAGCATTGACAGGCCGCTTGGCCAAATGGGTGATGATTCTAAGTGAATTTGATATCGAGTATGTGGACCATAAAGCTATTAAGGGTCAAGTCATTGCAAATCAGTTGGCTGATGCACCACTCATAGGCAATCATCCTCTCATTTCCAATTTTCCAGATGAAGAGATATTCATAATCACAACAGCACAACCATGGAAACTATACTTTGATGGTTCATACACTAGGCATGGCTCGGGGGCAAGCATTCTGTTTATCACACCTCAAGGTGACAACATCCCAAAGTCTTACAGACTCACATTTCCATGCTCAAACAACATAGAAGAGTATGAGGCCTTGATCACAGGACTCAGGCTAGCCATACAATGGAAGTTACAAGAACTGCAAGTATATGGAGACTCCCAACTGGTCATTCGACAAGCAACTGATGAATATCAGACTAAAGATGACAAACTCATGCCATACAAACAAATGGTGGACAGTCTAAAGGCATCATTTACTACTATCACCTTTGAATAGATACCCAGAGATCAAAATCGAGTTGCTGATGCTATGGCTACCATCGCATCTCAACTAGATCTTCCACAGAATGCAACACTCTACGAGTTCTTGGTAGAACAGCTTTGGATCCCTGCTTATGATATCCCCAAATCCGAGATGATATGTCACCTTATCAGTTCCGAATCCCCATGGTACGATCAGTTCTACCCTTATCTCCACGATCACACACTTCCTCCTAACCAATCAAATAACCAACGTAAAACCTTCATTCACCAAACTGCTCGATATACCATTATTGCTGAAACCCTATACTGATGCAGTCTTGATGGTACTCTCCTTCGATGTCTGGAACAGGATGAGATAACAAAGGCCTTGGAAGAAGTACATGAAGGAATTTGTGGAACTCATGCAAGCGGTCCATCACTAGCCAAGAAACTCCTACGCACTGGATACTATTGGCCATCGATGGAAAAATACTCCTACTACTTTGTCAGAAAGTGCAAGAAATGCCAAGTTCATGGAGACCTGATACATGCACTAGCACAAGAATTGCAACCAATCACAACACCATGGCCTTTTTGTTAATGGGGCCTTGACCTTATGGGCAAAATCCATCCATCTTCATCCAACGGACACAAATTCATTATTATCGCCACCGAATACTTCACAAAGTGGATCGAAGCTATTCCACTTACCCAAGTCACCGACAAGCAGATTGCCTCATTCATCCTTAATTATATCATCTGTCGGTATGTTGTACCCATGTCCATCATCACAGATAACGGTCTTCCATTCAAAAATTAGGATGTCCGTGAGCTCTATGAGAAGTTTCATATCCAACACCGCTTTTCCACTCCCTATTACCCACAAGGCAATGGTTAGGCCAAAGCATCAAACAAAAACATATTGAGAATCCTCAAGAAGATAGTCAATGATGTCAGTCGTGATTGGCACGTTCAATTAAATCCAGCACTATGGGCGTACCGAACTAGCATTCGAACCCCTACAGGCGCAACTCCCTACTCATTAGTCTATGGCGCAGAAGCTATCTTACCTATTGAGGTCAAGATAACATCTCTATGGGTTTCCTTACACAATCTCATAGATGATGAAGCATACAGAGTATCCCATCTTCAATATTTAGAGCTACTTGATGAGAAGTGACAAGTTGCATACAATCACCTCAAAGCCTATCAGCAACACATGAGCAGAAGCTATAATCATCGAGTTAGACCTCGCACATTCGAGGTAGGTGATCTTGTTCTCTGAGAAAATCCTCATAACCAACCCAATAGAGAACACCAGGGAAAGTTTGAATCAAATTGGCTGGGTCCATATGTTATCACTACAGTATTTGGGTTTGGGGCATATCAGTTGGCTACTTCAGAAGGAGAACCGCTAGCAGATCCGATCAACAACATGCACCTCAAACAATTTTATACATACGCTGCACAGAGCATCAGACTCCCATACATACTGACAAAACACCAAAAACATTCAAATAAATGCCCTAAAGAAAATACAAAAAAATCAAAATAGTAAAGAAAAATCATGCATCCAAACGGTGAACAACCAGTCCGATGGCACCTTGGGTAGGTGTGATGGTGAAAACCTCGCAAACAGGCACCACTCATAAAGGCTATGGCTCCATTGTCTTTCAGACTTGTTGTGATCACATTCATTTCATTCACTCATCCATCCATCCAAGTCATGGCTTGTTATTGATCTACAATCAAGGATAGTACTTCATGCGTCTAGCATCCTGTTTTTTCATAGTCATGCCTAAACTGGGGGCAATGCCCTTAATCTAGTTGATGGAAGTGGATTCTACATTATTTTGTGATTCATTGAGTTCTTCATTCAAAACTATCTCACAAAATCCAAAAACATTCAAAACAATCACAAAATCCAAAAACATTCAAAATTGTTTCTCCAAATACCAAAAACATTGAAAAAATTTGTCTCATAAAATACAAAAACATTCAAAACTATCTCACAAAATCCAAATACATCAAAAAACATCAAACAAACAAAAAAATGGCAATGCACTATACATATCTTTTTCAAAGCAGATACCAAACAAACATTGTGAAATATTCCAAATGATGACCACTTATCCGATCAACCAAACAATCAACATCAACGCACCCGTTGTCTTAAAACAAGGATGCATCCTTCCTTACTAGAACAAAGACAAGATGACATTTTCTTTGACAAGAAAATTTTGTTTAAAGTTATCAAGTACTTGGTTGGTTTGTAGGTTAATCATTCATTTATGTATATATCAAGTTCCTACAACATTGTTTATGTATCTTTTGTGAATTGTTTTGATGAAGTACTAGGGAATGTCCTAATGGTGTCTACATGGGAAGTTCACTAAGCTACGTGATCATAGGAAAAATACAATCATGGATCACTATGGCTTGCTCACTACAGCATATACCTCAACCATATGAGCATGAACCATTATCAAGGGTCCATATTCTTTATTCTTTATATATGTTGTTTGCTTGTAGGTACCATGCTCCATCCTTGGTTCCTACTGCCTCCTCCAAACTCGATAATGGTTTATCTCTGATTACGGTATGAACTTGTCTAAAGATATGATCGGCACAAGATCAAGGAGGACATTCCAAGTCATGCATAAAAGGAGATAATCCTTGTCTGTTCCACAAGCAATACTCAGGTCAACTTGATCCATTATATCAAGTTGCTTGTATTAACTTGCTATATCAAAATTCATGTAAGAACTACTCAGGTCATCTTGAATCATTATGTCAAGTTGCTTGTATTTTCTTACAACATTTTAAAAGCTCAATGATGAAAATAAAGCACTATGGATTGTCATTTCATCTCATCTATTTATATGGCATTCTGTTGCATATCACCCATCCATTTACTATTGGCATTATTCATATACATAGTTTTGTGTGCAAGTGTGAACAAAACTAATGTGAACAATTATATAAAAACTGAATTGGTCTTGGATACAATCACGATGAAGTACTCTGATACATCACCAGTGCATCATGCAAAGTCTAAACAACCTTGCATTCATCTATCATGATCATATCATTATCATTACACTTAGTTGCATTTGCATCGAGTGCATTTTATATCATTTAAATTATATATAGTTCATTATCACTTATTAGTCTTATTATATCATTGCATCATTGCATAATCATGACATTTAGATTCATTCATATGATAAATTGTCCTTAATTGTATTAACCATTATTATTATGCATTCATTTAGTGTCAATTACCAATCATCATTTATCGTTGCATACAGTTATTTATCTATCCATTAGTTAAGTGCATTCATTATATTTATTTAGTATACACTTATACTCATTCATTTCATTTAGGATTCATTACAATGCATTCAGTATCCTTTTAATCGCATTAAGGTGTAGTTATTCGTTACTCATGAGTTGCATTATCATTTCACTTCATCATATTTTTTTGCCATTTAGAATCATAACAAAAACCATTTGTTTCCACATAGGTTCATATACATTATCCCTATACATTCATTTAGAAATCATCATTTCAACATTTTGTACTTTACATTTGTTACATTCATCTAAATCAACATCTAGATGCATTTATATAAATAAATCATTCATTTAACATATTATATCATAACATCATTTCATATCATTATCTCATTGTCTCATCAAAATCCAAACAACCATCATAATCATCATTTTATTATGCATACATAATCATCATGGCATTACATACATAAAGCATTACATCACCAACACATCATGCACACATATATAAACCTACATATACATGTTAGCATCATATCATACAATATGCATATAGACATCATTTAGGCATAAATCATCAGAAAACATGCATATAGGAATCATCTCATAAACACATACATATAGCAAGTACAACTATCCATCTAAGCATAAAATCATAAAATCATCATTCTGCATAAGCATCCATACATGTCAGCAAAATGCATATCCTCACAAAAATGGGGTCTCCTCATATATTATATCATATCACCAAAAATATACATGTATCAGAGTACAATGAAGTCCAAAACATCAGCTACCAAGAGCCATCCAGGACATAGTCCAAAATAACAATGATAAAATACATGCATACAAAATGCTCTCTCAGATGACACTCTGACTAGATGCTACACAACCATCACCACCTACTCCCCCACTAGTCCCCACCCCACCAGTCCCCACCCCACCTGATCTATCTCTTCGTGGAGGACCCATCACACCACCATTGCTCTGCATCCTCTGAGACCACTTTGATCTCACCTACTGCATCTGGGAATAGCTCAGTGCTCGCTGACTAGATGGCACCACCTGCTTGTATAACCCCCACCAATACTCTATCTTTGCCTGTGCCCCTCGAATCTCCCTTGCCAAAGCCTCCATAGATGGCCTCTGTCCCAGTACTCCCTCCAAGGCCTGCACTCTCTCCTGTAACTGGATCACCCTGTCCACGACCTGATCTCTCTCCTGCAGCACCACAGTCAGCTCTGACTCTCGGGCAAACAACTGAACATCTCTAGCTGCTACCTCTACCTCCAAATCCTCTACGCGATTATGCAAAAATCCTATCATATGATCCCGCAGATCTCCACCTATAGCTCCCTCCCCCATATCCATAGGTGTCTCCCCAATGGCTCCCTCTCTCGTGGCTCCCTCCTCTGTATCCATAGGTGCCTGTCCCTAACCTGCATCCCTACCACCTAATCTCATACCTCCCTACATAAACAGTCCATGAGATAGCCACAATGGCTGCCCACCTCTCCCTCTCCATTGTAATTGCCTACCACCTCCACCCCCACGTTTGAATCCTCCTCCTCCTCCAAAACCCCCACCTCCTCCTCTTCCTCCTCCACCACCACCATCTCCATCACCACCATCCCCTCTCCCCCGTTCACCTACTACTCTGTGACCTCCTCTCCTCCTTCATCTCCATCCCCTCTCCTCCTCAAAATCTGGAATCGGCTCTACCGGATCTGATATCCAAGGAATCGGATGTGCCGCAATATACTGTGTGTACTCCTCAGACACCCCTGCATCTACCATCCTCGACCGCATATCCCATGGTCTCGAATGTAGCATCCGAAACTCTACTAATGCTTGATCATATGGTAATACTTCCCTCCATAGGTACCTCTCTCGGACCACCCTGGCATACTCTCCTGAACCACTAGGCAATCCCTGCCTCCGCCCAAACTGTCTCAACACCCGGCCCGGAAGCTGTCTCTCCACATTATAGGTTGTCCTACCAATGAGGAATCAAGTCATAAAAACATATGGCAATGCCTCCGCATCATCCTCCCAAGGCTCACACTCAATGTAAAGCCTCCAGACCACTATGTCCAAGTCACCCAGTGCCTGCCACCACCACTCTAACTTCCCCAGGTGGGGCTGGCTCATCATCCCTCCATACATGTATACATAGGGCTGATCCACTACTCAGAATCTCAAATTGACTAGTCGAGTCACTAGTAAATGCTCCCACGCCCAACTATGTAGTGGCGTGATACCCACTCCCAAAGAGCCCATCCCTCGGTATGCTACCTCATGTAGCTCCCGATATAAGTGCGATAGCACGCATGGTCCCCATGCAAACCGGGTCCCCTCTGTCATTATTTGATCGATCACCTAACCCCAACCAACGGCCAGTCCATGCGATCGTCTATCTAGGCATAGTAGTCCCCCAAACAATACCTGATAGCACTGCTGGTAACGGCTCATACAAGGTTGCTATGTCCTCCTAGGCTATCAACCCATCATCAATATAGACCTCCTCCTCAAAAAATCTCTGCACTGCTAGGGTCTCTCATGCTCGGTCATAGCTCACCAGCTCTCCTCGGATGGGAATGTGCAGGATGCACCATACATCCTCCAGAGTCACTGTCATCTCTCCCTGCGCTAAGTGAAATGCACATGTATCACTATGCCACCGCTCTGCCAATGCTATAATCAAACCATGATTCATCTAAATCATAGGCATATACATCACATCGTACAGGCCTATTGCTGCAATGCAATCCACCTCGACCTTTGTCAACCGATCACACAACACCTGTGTGGCAAGATGCCTCTAACGCAACTGTAAGATGCAAAGATCCTCCTACACAAGTGCATCAACCATCATCATCAGTTGTTTTGTTTCAAACTTTCTTAAGTTTAAACCTAGACTATCAGCAAATACTTTGATCAAGTATCTCCGGGTCTCAACAAGTAAGTAATCATGGCACACCTAGACTTCAACAGGCATTTATCCTAATGACCTAAGTCTCATCAGGGCTACTATGGTTCAAAACAACTCTCACTCCATCTCTCCATCCATCCATCATTGGCATCGGGAGATTTTTGTTCAAACAAACTGGGGCATCTATTTTCCTACACAAAAGTGCTATCTTACACACAACAACGCTAATACCCTAGCAAAAGCACTCAATCAACTAGGCAATAGCGCTCAAACAACAATAGCTTTATATCAACTACACAATAGTGCTACCTCTCAACAACAACGCTCAATCAACCACCCAATAGTGCTAAACAAGTAAAAGCGCTAAAATAGTTATGCAATAGCGCTAACCTTGACAAAAGCGCTAAAACCACTACGCAATAGCGCCATAGCAGCACAATAGCGCTAATTAATTTAACAACAACACCAAAACACAATTTTAGCGCTATTGTCTTGACTCAACTTGGACCTAGCTAAAAACGTATCAAAAATGCACAAAAATCAAAAAATTCAAATTCACACATCGCTGGTCCGTAGTCGTCTGGCCGTTGGAATCGACGGACTCACTCTAATCAGTGCTCTACTATGGGAACCGACATCCTGACTGCTACTTGCTCCTCAGAAAAGTCAAAACTAGAGCTCATATTTCACTATGGTCGTGAATACAATTGAGCCTGTTTTCACCCCTTTCTCCCCATTTAAACCCTTCGCTGTAACCCTAATTTCCCCCTGCTCACCGCCGTGGTCCCCGTGAACTTCTCGAACCTCCCATTTCTTCATTTTATCTCCAATTTCTTCTATTTTTCACGAGTATTGCTAAAATCTTCTCTTCTACCACTTTGGCCCATCTCTCGAGGGGGCATACCACCCACTAAATTAAAATTTTATGGGACATTTCTTCACACCTATTTTTCTTTCTTTGAAACGATGCAATAAACTGCACCGTCTCAAAGAGGGGCAAATGTAGTCACATAAATCTGTCCAGTTTAATTAAATGAATATTTGCTATTTATTTGATTAAAAACCCACTAGCCAACAGTTAATTAAATTAATATTTAATTAATTCATCTTCAAAATATTCTCCTATTAATTAAATAAATTATTCAATTTATTTTAATTGATTCATTAAACCAAAATTCATAGTCAATTAAATGAATAAAATCTTATTTATTCATTTTAGCCCCCTTTCCTCTTTTAAATAAATTAAATAAAACATTTATTTAAAATCATTAAATCCCCCCCACTTGCATTTTCCTAAAAACGCAACTTGCACCTATTTTTTGAAATAAATTAATTTTATTTTAATTAAAATCCTATTTTCCCTCACCCACCAAATCCACTTGCACTCCTAAACCCCCTTCTAGATTCTTCTAAACACTTCCTAATTAACCTAATCCATCCCCTAATTATTGTCACATTCCTAAGCAACTTGGGGTCACTTCTCAAAGACTTCAAAGTCTTTGAAAAGTATTTAATGCTTTGTGTGTTCAACAATTTAACCTCTAAAGTCCTCCAAACCATTAATGGCTCTTACATGACCATCTATGGTTAACCCCTAGCTCAACCCTCAGGTGACTTATGTGTCTCCTCAAGCATTTATTGTTTTGACCATGGTTATCCCTTTTTACCTTTGAACAAGAGTTTATCCATTGGATAAAGGCTATATGCTTTGAATAAAGAATTTATTCACTCAACCCAACCTTGACCTTGACTCCCAAGTTAACTTTCAGGTTATGTCAAGCATTTAATGCTTATTCCCTCTCCTCTCAACCTATCTCATATTGACACTTGTCATCCTGGGATTGGGTTGAAAGCCATCACATGGATTTGATATCATTCAATCCTAACCCTTGTTGAGATTACTCAATCTCAACCATCCATTGCCCTATTTTCACTATAAATAGAGCTCTCATTCCTCATTTTCAAAGCCTCAAGCATTTATCATTCATAGTCATAATCCTAAAAACTTGTATGCATTTAATCTATAGTGAATTTTAGAGAGAGCATTTATCATAAATCACATATATTGTCATTTTGGACTAAAATAAATCTTAGTTCATTTCATAATATATCTAATTAGTTTGTTTTACACTTGCATAGCATAGTTAATCATCTACAATCTTGAACCTCCATAAGCATCCATAGTGAAAAAAGTTGCTGAGAGCTACACTAATTTGGAACTTGGAGAGGAGAGGAACAAAGGAGAAGGAACTAAGAGCATGTTAGAAGGCATTCGGAGATGCCTTGTGATATTTGTTTCCCTAGTTAAATACTTTAGCATGTTCTCTTTTGATATGCCTACTTAGATTAGTTTTTGGTTGAATAACACTAACTTTGATCCTTGTTACTTGTTGTTTTTGTGTGTTATAC
This sequence comes from Cryptomeria japonica, assembly GCF_030272615.1. Lineage (NCBI taxonomy): Eukaryota > Viridiplantae > Streptophyta > Pinopsida > Cupressales > Cupressaceae > Cryptomeria > Cryptomeria japonica. Next base: position 2,510,845 of record NW_026728835.1, on the reverse strand, counting down.
GACCATAGGCTTTAATCTAACACTTTTCCATTTCGCAGAGCATCGAATACAAATGGTAATTTTCAAAGTGATTTTAATTATGTGGATTTAATAAATTTATTTATTGATATCAAGGCATAAATTAGTAATTCAGATTGGTAAATTTTGGATGTTTTATGGAAATCAATTATACGTTTGTATAATTCATATTGTTATTTGGTTGAAAAATAAATATGGATTTCATTCTTGATGGAATATTGATTTGGAAATTGATTAGATGTGAATATCATAGAAGAGTGTTTAATTTATTTTTCAATCAATGATGTTGCAAGTGCTTATGATGTTGATTTTCTCAAAGATTGTATGAGTGCGGACTTAGTGAAATTAGCTTTCCTTGCAAAGAGTTATATTGTGTTATTTCTAGTTTGTGGTTCAGTTGTCCTGTGGTGGCGTATTTGGTACCTTTAACCAAATGATATATGATGACTTCGTTGTCTTAACCATGTAGTGTCTTTGCCTTAAGGTTAACCAAGAGTTAGTATGTCCTTGTTTTGACCACTTGTTTTTGGATAGTGGTGTTATGACTATCTCCTTTGCCATAGGGTGCTTTTGGAGTGACCATGTTTTCTTAGTGTCCTTTGAGAGTGGCTTTTGAGTGGGGGTCACGCCCAAAGTGGTTGGCAGGATAACCCATCCAAACTCAGATAATAAAGTGATAATCTAATTAACTGATTAGGTGGGTAGTTCATAACATTAAATAAGATATTGTACCTCGTGCATAGGTGAGTGCTTGTACATGGCTCATAATTTAGTGAGAAGGCTTGGAATGGAAAACCGACCACCTTGTCTTCATGAAAGGCTAGTAGGGTCCGTATGAGACTTATTTGGAGCCGGAGGTTCGGGAAAGGTTACCAGGGTAACCCAGGATGGGGGTCGCGAACTATGAAGGCCGACCTTGGTAACCATCATAAGCTATGCAATGACACTCTCTCTTTAAGTTCACTTGTGTTTTGTGATGTCGATTCACTTGTGTATTTGTGATGTTGAGTCACTTGGATACTGTGGAGTCATTTTGTGTTGTGATGGAGTCGTATTGTTCTATCGACCATGTCATGCTTTTTCTTTCTTGAGGGTCCTCTTATATATCCTAGCATAGTGGGGTGATTCCATTTTGGGAATTACATGGTCGGGTGGTAGTGCCACTTCCCATCGGATGTTCTTGTTCGTACCTTCATGTAAGGATTGTCTTCGCAGGTGTTCTTGTGGTTCATGGCTCATGCTTATCTCATGTTTGAAGATTATTGTTATTTGGAGACCTATGTGGTCATTGTATCAATGAACTTTTGTAACCTTGTATTTGGTTAAGTTGTATCTTTATATGTATATTGAGAAGCCATGTATTGGAAGTGCAATGTAATCCTAAGCTTGGGATGTTATATATCAGTTTCCTTTATGATATGGGTAAATGCTTATTGAAGAGAAATTATATTGTATCCTTTCAATCTTTCTATGGTGTAATCTGTTATTGCATGTGGCTTAATATGTTCTATGAGTTTTGACAGATTATTGGATTAATCGTAATTGTGGAATTTAAATTTTGGTTTTAATTTTTCGTTGGTAACCCTTAAGGAATTCTGGTGAAGTCTTTTGCTTGTGTTTTATCGTGCATGTTGTGATTAATGCACTTATTATGTTTATACTTTTTTTTAAAAAGTATTTCACCCTTGTTGTGGGTTTTCCTTTGGGGTTCTTAGCGGGGCATTACATTTGGTATCAGAGCCCATGTTTCAACACTAGGTACTCTGGGTTTGTAGCAAGCCCATTCGCCTTGACCTTTTGTGTAGGTCTTGTGGTGTGACTTCCTTGCTTATTTCCTTGCCTTTGATTTGAACCTTTCTCTCTTGTGCAGTGTTAGGTCATGGCTAGGAAAGCCAAGGGAGATGGTCGTGTTGGTGGCCACACCAGAGGTAGAGGAGGAGGACGTGGTCGAGGTTCTGACTGCCATATTCCTTCGCCACCACCCACTCATGCGAGTATGGATTGGGATTAGTTTGTTCATCAGGAGGGACCGCATTCAGGAGAGTAGGTTCCTGAAAGGGAAGAGCTGTGATAGATGTTTCAGGAGGTGCTAGCTAGACTAGGCACCAAACCTGAAGTGGATCAGCCCATCCATGCCCAGGTAAAGGAGTCGCATCAACAAATTTTGGAGAGAGAGAGAGAGGTCCTAGTGGACCAAGATTCAGCTAACATGGGGCACATGAGGGACTTGATGAGGTCCAATCCTCCTTTCTTTGATGGTAAAGGTACCGGTCTTGAGGCATAGACCTGGCTTATCATTTTAGATCGGTGTTTTGCCATGTATCCATATGGTAGAAACACCAAGGAGAGATGTGTTATCATGCATCTTGAGAGTTTCGCATCTGTCTAGTGGCGGTTAGAGGAGGAAAGTATCGATGTGAGAATTAACATCGTGTCATGGGAGATCTTTCTGGAGAGATTTGGGGCACGATTTCTCTCAGCCGAGTGGAAGAATTCGCGAGCAGACGAGTTCTACGCTTTGCACCAATTTGGGTTGTCAGTAGATCAGTTTGAACATAGGTTCTATGAGCTCAAACAGTATGTTGGGATCGGCAATGATGAGGCTATGCTTGTTCAGCACTTCTTGAGGGGTCTTAACGACCGTATCAGTGGAGAAGTGAGAGTTTTTGAGCCTACTTCAGTAGAGGTAGTTGTGGAGAAAGGCAAGCTGGTAGACAAGAACCTTAGTCATGCTCATGGTGGCTAGTCTGGAGTTTAGCTTGGGAGCAATCCTTTCAATGGGTCTAGAGGGAGAGGGAATCAATCCTAGACTATTGCACCTCTTAGGGGTCCTCAGGCACCCACTAAGGGTAGTCAGCACCAGCAGCCGCTGAGATCGAAGCAGTCTCAGGGCCAACAAGGTGGCAACTCTCAATTTCGGAAGAGCAAGAACTGGCAGACGAATAGGCAGACTTTTCCAAGGCAGTCCTCTAAGGGTGCATCTCAGGCCCCTAGTGGAGAAAGCTTTCAACAACCAAGTGGGTCATCTGAGTTTAGAGGACTTCTTAGAGGAGCTTGCTTCTCTTGTGGTCAGTTTGGCCACAAAGTCACTCAATACCCTCAGCGTCCTCACCAAACGGGTAGCTAGAGGCCAGCTGCATCAGAGCCAATAGTGGGGTATGTAGGTAGATCCCATAGAGTATTTGCAGTGGTGGATGACTGCTAGGCTGAGCATCAGAGTACCGTGATTGAGACTACAGGCGTGTTGTGTGGTATCCCTATCTCTGTACTTTTTTATTTTGGTGCTTCAGATTCTTTTATTTCTTCATCCATTGTGGAGCAGTGCGGGCTCGTGTTTGTGAAGCAGGCGGATAGGTGGTAAGTAGAGCTGGCTACCGGTGTGTATGTGTTTGTAGATACCTTTGTTCCCAGTTGTGAGTTGGACCTAGGACCCTTTGTCACTTCAGTTGACCTTCAAGTCATTCCTTTGGGGTCCTATGGAGTTGTGTTGGGGATGGATTGGTTATTATCTCACAGCACTTGTGTAGACTGTTGTTTCAAGACACTAGAGTGTTTAGATGACCATGGCAGGAGAGTGGGGATCATTTGAGTTCGGCGATCGATATCCTTACGTATGATTTCCTCTATGCAACTTAGGCGATGCATGTGTCAAGGGTGTCATCTTTTTGCAGTTTCTCTTGAGGATGTAGATGAGGAAGAGAGTCGATAAATCTCTCTTGATGGTCACCCTATTCTTTGAGAGTATGCTGATGTGTTTCCTTTGGATATTCCCGGTATGCCTCCGAAGCGAGACAAAGATTTTCACATTGACTTGGTTCCTGGTGCGGAACCTATTTTGAGAGCACCATATCGGATGACTACTCAAGAGATAAGTGAGTTGAAGTTGCAGGTTGAGGAATTATTGGCCAAGGGGTTCATTCATCCTATTGTTTCTCCTTGGGGTGCACTGGTTATCTTCGTTAAGAAGAAGGATGGTTCTCTTCGGTTATGCATTGATTATCGACAGTTGAATAAGGTAACCATCCGGAATCAATATCCATTGCCTCAGATAGATGATCTTTTGGATCAGGTGAAGGGAGCCAAGGTGTTCTCTAAGATAGATATGAAATCTGGGTATCATTAGTTGTGCATTCATGATGCAGACATTCATAAAATGGCATTTTGTACTCGTTATGGTCACTATGAGTTCACATTGGTGCCATTTGGGTTGACAAATAGGCCTTTAGTGGTCATGAGTCTTATTAATGGGGTTTTTTGCACCTACCTTGACCACTTTGTCCTTGTGTTCTTGGATGACATATTGATTTATTCTAGATCTATGGAAGAGCATGAGGGTCACTTGCGTTAGGTATTGCAGTTCTTGAGGGAGAATCAGCTTTTTGCGAATTTGGCAAAGTGTGATTTCTTCCAGTCAGAGGTGAGCTATCTTAGTCATATAGTTTCAAGAGAAGGTGTGTCCATGGATCCTTCTAAGATCTAAGCCATTGTGGATTGGCCAGCGCCGACCAATGTTTCTGAAGTTCGGAGTTTCATGGGTTTGGCTGGATATTATCATCGCTTTGTGTAGAGCTTTTCTCAGATAGGCCACCCAATTACTTCTCTTCAAAGGAAAGGAAAGAAGTTTGTTTGGTCAGAGTAGTGCGAATTATCTTTTTGTACCTTGAAGGAACTCCTTGTTAGTGCTCCAATTTTGGCAGTTCCTAATCCATCTAGAGATTTCACGGTATGCACAGATGCCTCTTTAGAAGGTATAGGTGCAATGCTTATGCAGGATGGACATGTGGTTGCCTATGAGTCTCGCAAACTCAAGGATCATGAGTTGAACTATCCAATTCATGACTTGGAGTTGGCAGTTGTAGTGCATGCTTTGGTTACATGGAGATATTTCTTGTTGGGGCATCGGTTTGAATTGCATAGTAATCACCACAGTTTGCAGTATATTTTCACGCAGCCGAACTTGAATCCTCGAAAGTGAAGATGGATGGAATTCCTCTACGAGTATGATTTTGAGGTTCGTTATATTCAAGGGAAAGAGAATGTAGTGGCAAATGCTTTGAGCCGTAGGTGGCATGAGGTTGCAGCATTGTCCCTTGGTGTGGAATTGAGTGAAAGAATTTTTGGAGTTCTTCCTCAGGACACCTGGTATCAGGATGTTAGAGTCGTGGCGAAGTCTGGAAGACCATTGGAGGGTAGATATTTTGGTTATACTCTTGATTCATATGGTCTTCTTCAACATCTTGGAAGGATCTATGTACCTCCTTTGGAGGGTCTTTGCATTTTGATCATGACTAAGGCCCATCGTGCACCTTATTCGACACACCCTAGTGTCAAGAAAATGCATGCAAATCTTAGACGGATATATCATTGGGCTGGTATGAAACATGACATCGCTGATTTTGTATCGAAGTGCTTAGAATGTCAGCAAGTGAAGGTGGAACGTCAGCACCCTGCAAGGCTTTTACAGTCGAATTTGATATTGGATTGGAAATGGGATATCATTTCCATGGATTTCATTGTGGGGTTGCCTGTTTCTTCGCGTCATCATGATGCCATCATGGTCATTGTTGATAGATTAACCAAAGTTGCTCATTTTGTTCCTATTCGATCTTCTTGTACAACAGTAGTGGTGGCACGAGTCTTCCTGGAAGATGTGGTGAGGTTGCATGGGATCCCAAGGAGGATTATTTTTGATAGAGACCATGTCTTTACTTCAGCCTTGTGGACCTCACTTCAGCATGCTTTGGGAACCCAGTTGAAGTTCAGTTCAGCTTATCACCCAGAGACCGATGGTCAGACTGAGTGTGTGAAACAGGTTTTGGAGACATGCTTCACACGTATGTTATGGACCAACAGTCACGCTGGGAGGAATATATTTTCCTTGTGGAGTTTGCTTATAACAACAGATATCATAGTTCTATAGGCATGTCTCCCTTCCAGGCATTGTATGGTCATCCTTGTCGTACTCCTTTGAGTTGGGATCTGTTGGACGATAAGGTGCATTTAGGCCCGAATATACTTTGTGAGATAGAGCAGCAGGTTGAGCAGATTCATGGGTATTTGGTTGTTGCTTAGGATAGACAGAAGAAGTATGTCGATGCCCATAGAGTAGATCGTCAGTTTTCTGTTGGCGATCATGTGTTCTTGAGAGTGCATTTGCGGAAGAGTCTAATTTGTTATGGAAAGGGTTCTAAGTTGGCACCTCATTTTGTAGGCCCTTTTGAGATCCTTGAGAGGATAGGACCTATTGCCTACCATCTTGCCTTATCGCCGAGTCTATCCCGCATCCATGATTTCTTTCATGTTTCTTTTCTTTGACCTTATCATCCTGATGTGACCCATGTTCTTGATTGGAACGCTTTGCAGGTCGAGGATAAGCAGCCTTCCATGGAGCCCATGCGCATTCTTTAGCGTTGAGATTTGACCCTCAGGGGTCATACCATTGACCAGGTAAGGGTCCTATGGGACCCAAGTGATGAGACCTTGGAGTCATGGGAAGATGCAGTGATGATGAGATAGCTTTATTCTTATCTGTTTTAGGATTCCAGGAGTAATCCTAGGCTTGGGGGGGAAGATGTAGTACCCCTCCTTGATTAGACTCTTTTTGTATGTTTTTGATTGACTTCCGTGGAACATTATTGTATATTGATTTAGATTTTATGCGATGTTATTTCATGCTTTATCTGGATTTGAGGTGTATGATTGTATGCAGTATCTCAATGCTTATGAGTAATGTTATTTTATGGATCATTATCATGGACTAACACTCTTACCTTATATGTGTGATGCGTTATTTATATGCTACGTTTTTGCAAGTGTATTGGGATGTGAGGGGATGATTTTCCTTCACTCACTCTGGTGAGACAGGGAACTTCATGATTCTCCTTCATCGGTGTGCATGTCATGTCTATATATATATTTGTCTATATGCACGTGTGGATTATTTGGTGCAGGACATTGCAGGTACTAGTACCGGGTAGGTACGGGGTATCGACTCCACCTGAATTCACAAGTCTGAGCGTGCCTTATATGTCTGATGGGAGTGGAGGAGATAGTTGTTGCACCCTAACTTGACCCGCAGTTACACTTGTGTGAGTGTTGTCAGCCGGTTGTCTTTCTCATCTGGCCGGTATGCGAGTCATAGTGCTTTGGTTTGGTCATTTGTGAGTGGTCATTTGATCATTCTTCATTTTGCGTGCTTTTGTTCATCTGAATGGTTACTTAATTGAATGGATGATGCTATCTTATGTTGGCGTAATTAGTTAATTATTATGCTCTGAGATTATTGATTTAATTTAACTAGTGAGTTGCTAAGCATTAAATGGTTAAATTGGCTTATTTTATTGTGAATAGTTGTATCATTATATTGTGAAAAAGAAATAAGTAATTGCCTAGCCATTTAAATGTTAAATGCCTATGTTGAAAGAAAGTATTTTGGAAATAGAAAATTAATAAAAGATTTTGTTTTTACCTATCCATTTGACTTTTGTAATTTATTTATTGGAAAAGAATTGTTTTTGGATAAAGGTAAATCTAATTGCTTTTTACTTTTTAAATAATTTAATCTGATTGGTGGAGGAAACTTTTAACCTAGAAAGTTTAGGATGAAATGATTTTTCCCATATATTCCTAGAAATTCACGGGAGGGGAGGGCAGAAAATTTGGGAGAGAAATTCAGAAAACTATTCTGAAGGAGGAGCTAGAATTTGATTTGGTTTGCAAGCATTGGGATTCTTCCATCATTTTTCTTGCTAGTTTGCTTCAAGGTTGGATAATCTCTTCTTATTGAAATTTAAATTTAATTATTTCAGTTGCTTCCTGTGTGTTAAAAAATGCAAATCTCTTTGTAGATTCTTGTGGAATGATTGGAATGGAAGAAAGAGTGCCTGCTATTGTTGATTTTGTGAAGCTTATACCATATGATTGCTTATAGGAAAGAAATGACTCATGCTTCTCTATTTGTTGTATGTTTTTGTTCTTGAAAATCAACTTCCTGAATTACCTCTTCTATTTGGAATAGAATGAATTAGATTTAGTTTGTTGTGTTCTTTCTAGTATCTAATTGCCCAAGATTTGGGGTTTATGTGTGCAAAAATTGGTTATTACCTTTTGCTAGATGCTAGGAATTCTTCCTATGTATGGAAGTAAGGAAATTTATTTTAACCCTTCTCCTACTTGTTGAATTCTTCTATTGTTGCCTAAATCGATATTTATTGGGTGTTTGGGTGATTTTATTTCACCATTTACCTTATTGGTAAATATCCCTTTGTTATTTAGATTTTGGCATTGTGTGTGTGTGTGTGTGTGTGTGTGTGTGCCCGTGAAATGATCTGGGAATGAATCATTTTCATGTTAAATTGATTTTGTATCATTTTAATTTTAAATGCTATGGGAAGTATGAAATTTTATTGTTTTTGACCTTACCTTACCCTATGGCAGGCTAGTTCCACCATGCGGGTCGGTAGTGTCTACTACCTACAGGTAGCAGTACTACCGGTTGGCAGTACTGCTATGCAGTAGCAACACTATCGGTTGGTAGGACTGCTACCAGACAGTAGCAGCACTACCGGTTGGCAGTAGTACTACTGGTAGGTAGTGTTTGTTGCCTTGACAACAGCAGTACCATGGGTTGGCCTTGGCCCCCGCGTGACCTTGTACCTTTGCGGCACAACTTTATATGTGTCGTGAACTTAATGTGTTATAAAATGAAATATTTTTAATTTGGTTTTTAGTGTTGAATGCAAATGGTAATTTTCAAAGTGATTTTAATTATGTGGATTTAATAAATTTATTTATTGAAATCAAGGCATAAATTAGTAATTCAAACTGGTAAATTTTGGATGTTTTATGGAAATCGATTATACGTTTGTATAATTCATATTGTTATTTGGTTGAAAAATAAATATGGATTTCATTCTTGATGGAATATTGATTTGGAAATTGATTAGATGTGAATATCATAGAAGAGTGTTTAATTTATTTTTCAATCAATGATGTTGCAAGTGCTTATGATGCTGATTTTCTCAAAGATCATCTGAGTGCGGACTTAGTGAAATTAGCTTTCCTTGCAAAGAGTTATATTGTTTTATTTTTGGTTTGTGGTTTAGTCGTCCTGTGGTGGCGTATTTGGTACCTTTGACCAAGTGATATATGATGATTTCGTTGTCTTAACCATGTAGTGTCTTCGCTTTATGGTTAACCAAGAGTTAGTATGTCCTTGTTTTTGGATAGTGGTGTTATGGTTGTCTGCTTCGCCATAGGGTCCTCGTGGAGTGACCATGTTTTCTTAGTGTCCTTCGAGAGAGTTGATTTTAAGTGGGGGCCGCGCCCAAAGTGGTTGGCAGGATAACCCATCAAAAGTCAGATAATAAAGTGATAATCTAATTAATTGATTAGGTGGGTAGTTCATAACATTACATAAGATATTGTACCTCACACATAGGTGAGTTCTTGTACAAGTCTCATAATGTAGTGAGAAGGCTTGGAATGGCAAACTGACCACCTTGTCTTCACAAAAGGCTGGTAGGGTCCGCATGAGACTTAGTTGGAGCCGGAGGTTCAAGAAAGTTTACCAGGGTAACCCAGGATGGGGTTCGGGACCTATGGAGGCTGACCATGGTAACCATCATAGCTATGCGATGACACTCTCTCTTTAGGTTCACTTGTGTTTTGTGATGTCGATTCACTTGTGTATTTATGATGTTGAGTCACCTGGATATTGTGGAGTCATTTTGTGTTGTCATGGAATCGTATTGTTTTGTCAACCATGTCATGCTTTTTCTTCCTTGAGGGTCCTCTGCTATCTCCTAGCATGGTAGGGTGATTCCATTTTGGGAATTACATGGTTGGGTGGTAGTGTCACTTCCCATTAGATGTTCTTGTTTGTACCTTTATGCGAGAATTGGCTTCGCAGGTGTTCTTGTGGTTCGTGGCTCATGCTTATCTCATGTTTGAAGATTATTGTTATTTGGAAACCTATGTGGTCATTGTATCAATGAACTTTTGTTACCTTGTATTTGGTTAAGTTGTATCTTTATATGTATATTGAGAAGCCATGTATTGGAAGAGCAATGTAATCCTAAGCTATTTTTTTAAAGAAATTATTTAATTAAGGGAAATAAAAATTGAATTTATTTAAGGTGAAAATGGGCAAAAATTTGCACTTTTTGCACTTTAGGGTTTTTGAGCATAAGCAACGTTGGGGTGAGGAGGCTCTCTATGACCCTCTGTCACCTCATGATCCTTTCGGGTATCACTCTGGCCATGTCCTGCAGTGGGTATTTTGGAATGGCCCTTGGGTGGATGTGTTATCAAATTTTCATTCGGAGTGGCATCGGGGGCATCCGGGCAGACTGCATTCTTCATATTTTAAGGGTTTCTTTGGGTTGTAGTAGAATTTTTTGAGGCATGCTAAGTCTTGTGGGATTGGAGGGTCTAGAAAAACTCCTTGGCTAAATCTTCACCATAGCCCTCGGAGAAACCCTACTCGCGTGGCTCGGCCAAACTTTGTTGCCCCAGCTATGAGGAATAAACCCTTAGATTCACCAAAGAAGGTTTGGTCTCCAATGTCATGTATTTCTGTGGCTGACACCCCTTTTGATAAGAAAGCAAGGGATTTGCATTCATTGGCGGTTCTTATTCAGGTTTGGGGAGATAATGTTTTTCTTTCTAAGCTCCATCATGAAATTCATTCTCTCTGGTATGGCACGTTATACTTTCAGGTTCTCTCTGCAAACACTTTCCTTGTCATTTTTGATTCTGTGGAGGCTAAGCAAAAGGCTTTGGAAAAATCATATTTGTGGGTAGGGTGTAATTTAATTTTTGTAGAAGATTGGAAACCTCTTTTTTCTATATCACAAGATATTGTTAAAAATATACGCACTTGGTTTTCGTTACCTGGCCTTCCCTTTGAATTTTCGGATTTCGATATTTTGCAAAAAATTGGGGATTCATTTGGGAAATTCATCCATTCACATTTGGTTTCCGAGGATGGGGTTTTTTTGGTGAAAATTTGTGTTTTGATTGCTTCATCTACTGTGATTCCTTCTAACTATAATTTGAAGGTCAATTGATGGTATTTGGCATCAGAGTATTGTCTGTGATTCTGCGTGGTTTTCTAAGGCTTCTGTAACCATGGATGTTGGTCTTTTTGTTTCTCTTCAGGATTTATCTTTTACAGATAAGGTCTCGTGGCCTGGGATTAATGTTTCAAAACCTAAATCTATTCCTCTCACTTCTAAAGTTGATGAGGTTTGTCGGCCTACTCCCCCTCCTCTGCAAGAGGACGGCGATAACCCTTCAGTTTTACAGAAGGGTGGGGAAGGTGCAATAATGCTAGGTTTCCCTTCGTCTATGAAGGATGGCCCACTCATCAATTCACTGATAGATGTTGGTCTGATGGCTAATTGTATGGAATCTTTCCTTCTTGATGATGATTTAATTTCTAAAGTTCAGAAAGTGGTATTTGATCATAACATTACTTTGAATTCAGATGCTACAGATAAAATAGTTGATGCAATTGATCAAGATTTGGTTAATTTAAACTCTTCTCTGGTTATCCCCCCAACTAGCAATCCTTTTTATATTCCATCTGATAAAATTCAGGATGTTGAAGTTACTTTGGGTTTATCTGGGGAGGGAGTTGGGAATGTAGGTTTGGATCCTATGATTAAGAAACCCCTACTCCAATTTCCTTTATCCCCTACTTTACCTTCTCCTTCTCCTGCAAAGAGGGGTAGGAAGCCAAAGACCTTCTACACACAATTAGAAATTGATGTTGGCATTCAGTCTACACTCTTGAGCCCAAAATTAGGGTCTGGTAAAAAAAAATTAAAATTTAGTCCACCTTTCACTCGGTCTGTGGCTTCTAAGCGTTGCCTAAAGTTTGAGCTGGAGAATGTTGATTTAGCAATTGAGAAGAGGGGAGAGGATGCCTCCCCTTGAGGGAAATGAATTTTGTATCTTGGAATGTTAGGGGCTTAAATTCCCCTAACAAAAGACATCTCATTAAATCTCAGTTGGATTTAATGAGGTGTTATGTGTTACTTTTGCAAGAAACTAAGTTAAGTTGCCAAGGTGCTGATCTGTTGTTTTCCAAATGGAAGCCTTGGCATTTTTGTGTATCCCCCTTGATAGGGGCTTTTGGGGGTTTGGCCTTCCTTTCGAAGGATATGACTATTGATTTGAAATTGGTTCCTTCTTCTCCCTGCTGGATATTGGCTTTGGTTAGAAGACGTGTTTCGAATATTTAACTCTGGTTGTTTAATGTTTATGGTCCAATGTCAATCGGGGGTAAGAAATCCCTTTGGGATTCCTTATCCCTCACTCTTTCCCCTCTTCATGGTCAGTTTGTGGTTTTTGGAGGAGACTTTAATGCCATCTCCTCGGATGATGAGAAGTGTGGGGGAATTCTTCCTAATAAACGTATCTTGGAGGATTTCTCTGCCTTCATTTTAAATAATGATCTAGTGGATTGTAAAAATTTGAATGGGTTGTTTACTTGGACAAATAGGAGGAAGGATTTCTCACAGATTGCTGAGAGACTTGATTGTTTTTTGGTGTCAGACAATTGGATCTGCTCTAATATGGATGTGGTTTCCTCGGTCTTGCCTTATGTTGGCGCAGATCATTTTCCGGTTGTGTTATCCATCTTTGATGACAAAGCCCCTGGTCGTTCTTCTTTTAAGTTTGAACCAATGTGGTTTCATGATCCTTCCTTTTTGTTGCTCTTACAATCCTGGTGGTCTGCGGCTCCTTATGTTCAAGGTACTAGGATGTTTCGGTTTGCTAAGAAACTCTCTTATCTTAAGCTAGAAATCAAGAATTGGAATGTTTTGCATTTCAAAAATATTTTTTTCTGAGAAGGCTAAGATTCAGGAAGAACTTGAAGCTCTTAATGATAGGGTTATGGTTGGTGGCATGGATTCTGCTACTTTTCAGAAGCATAAGTCTTTGAATTCTCAGTTAGAAGAGATCCTTTCCAGAAAAGAAATCTACTCACGACAAAAATCCAAAGATTTATGGTTGAGTGATGGGGATCAAAATACCAAATTCTTCCACACCTCAACCAAGATGAAATTCCAACGTTGTAGGATCTCTTGTATTCAAAACTTTGATGGGGTTGTTTTCACTGAAGAATCGGAGATTGTTAATGAGGGTGTCTGGTTTTTTAAGTCTTTGCTTTCAGAAGAGTTATATGTTTCTAATGATAATTTTGCCTCTTCCATTCCTAAGCTTATAATTGATGAGGATAATTCAATGCTCATGGCTCCTTTTTCCATTCAAGAAGTCAAAGATGTTGTCTTCTCAATGTCACCAGATAAGGCTCCTTTCGATGGTTTTACTGCTCTCTTCTTTCAAAAATGCTGGTCTTTTCTTCGGGAGGATCTTCGTTTGGTTTTAGAAGAAGCTAGATGTAATAGGACTATGTTAAGAGAGCTTAACTCAACTTTAATTGCTCTTATTCCAAAATGTGAGAATCCTAAGTCTTTTGTGGATTTTCGCCCAATTGTGTTATGCAACACCTTATATAAAATTATTACTAAGGCTATTTCATTAAGGCTTGCTAAGCTCATTCCTAAAATCATCTCGGGTGAGCAGGGGGGCTTTGTCCCTTGTAGGGAGATGGCTGAAGGGGCTATTGTGGCCCATGAGATTCTTCATTCCATCTCTCAGTTATCTATTCTAGCCATGATGCTCAAGTTGGATATGATGAAGGCTTACGACAGGGTAAATTGGCAGGAACTCTTGACTGTGCTCAAGAAATTTGGGTTTGGAATTGAATGGGTCAAATGGGTTCAGGCTTGTATTAGCGCGACCAGGTTCTCAATAGTTTTGAATGGTTCTCCATGTGGTTTTTTTGCCTTGTCTAGAGGCCTTAGGCAAGGGGATCCATTGTCGCCCTTTTTGTTTATCATTCTGGTTGAAGCCTTTAGTAGATCCATTTCATCTGCTAGGGAGAGTGGCCTGTGGAAGGGGATTTCCATTCCTCATATGACCACGAGTCATACTCATTGCTTATTCGTGGATGACACATTACTGTTTGGCAAAGCTACTATGGGGGAAGCTCAGGTCATTAACAAGATCATTTTGGATTATTCTTTATTCTCTGGACAAAAGGTTAATTAGACTAAATCAAAAAAATTCTTCCTTAATGTCTCCCCTCTAGTGCAGACCAGTTTGTTTCGATTTTGGGGCTTCTTTGTGGGTCAATTTACTTGTAAGTATTTAGGGTTGCCATTTTATACTGGTTTAGAGAAGCATAATTTTTGGGAATGGGTTTCAGGGGTTATCTCATCCAGGATTCTTTCTTGGTCTCACAAATGGTTAACTTTTTCTGGTAAAATTGTGCTTATTAGAGCTGTTTTAAATGCGGTTCCTATCTATCTGTTATCCATTTTGAAGGCTCCTAAAAAATTCGTGGTTTCTCTTCGATCAATTGTAAGATCCTTTTTATGCAATGATAATGTTAATAAGGAAAATTGGATCTCCATGTTGGCTTGGGATAGGGTTTGTGCTCCTAGGGAAAAAGGAGGTGTTGGGATCAAGGATCTAGGTAAGCATAACTTGGCTCTTGGTGCTAAGCTAGTTTGGAAATTTTATAAGCAACCTACCTCCAAATGGGCATCCATTTTATCTGCTAAATACCTGAATAATTGTTCTTGGGAGGCTATCTTCGCTGCTTCTTCACTTCCCAAGGGGTCTGAGACCTGGAATTTCATGGTTGAGTGTAGATCTATCATTTTTCTAGGATTGTCCTGGCTTATCCATAACGGCTGTAAGGCTAGGTTTTGGGATGAAGTATGGAATGGCTTCCTTGTATTCTCTAGTCTTAGGGATTGGTCACCCCTTATGTCCATCCTTAAATCCTCCTGGGGTATTTTTGTGGTGGATTATTGTTTTGTAGACTCCTCGGGCTCCTTTCCTGTGGCAAAATGGAAATCAATTGATTCTCTTGTTAGGCCCAATATGGAAAGTTAATGTATTGAGAGGGGAGGGGTGAATCAGTACTCCAAAACTTTCTTCAATACTAGCTTTACTATTATGCATAAACCGAATAGTGCAGTAACATAATATAAAGCTAAAACAAATAGATAACAATCATACATGATTCACTCCATAACACATATATTTTGGTTATGCAGAAACTCTTGGTTGGAGTGAAAAACTATGGTGGGGATGTCACCCACAACTTCATTCTTGGTTTATTGTTTGGCATGTTTTTGATTTATGGTTATGAGCATCGTGTGGATATTGTCATCATTTTTTATAAAGGTGGCGGCTTGTCATGGCTATTTTGCACGTATCTTTTTGGGGTTGCTTGAGGTAATATTTATTGTGTCATCATTTCATGGTTGTGTTGCTTTCTTATAATGACATTGAGCTCTTTATACTCCTGTGCTTTCTCTTGGCTTGCATTATCTTTTTTGATGGAATCAGTGGGCTACCGCATTTTGATGCCTTGCAAACATTATGATTTCCAAGACTCTTATGCTTTGGATGATGAAAAGCTTGGACGTCTGTTTCAAGTTTATTCGCTGGATTTTTCTCTGGCTTTTCACAAGGTTTTGGGAAAGCGATGGCTGGCAGAAAGCTTAGGTTGTTCTCTTGTTGATATTGCATCTTGGTTTCTCACTATCTGTATGGATGTGCTTCTGGATTCTTCTATGGTTAGGGCAATTTTTTATGCATATTTCAACTCCCATTTCTACACTACGGATGATTTGGATAGTGCATTATCTAATTACCATTTTGAATTTGGTAATTTTGAGTATGCTGGTTTTATTTCTCGCTCTCAGTTATTATCTTCAGGTTGGCATGGGGAACTTCTTTCAATTTTAAGGAATGGTTTTGTATCTAACTCATATGATGATACGTTGCTTCCTATGGTAGCTCTATTAGATCACATTTCACTAGATTGTCTGGTTGTAGCTATCAATATATTTGCAGGAATTCACTTTCTCTTAGAATCATTGCACACCGTTCGGTCTTTGCCAGTGTCAGTTTTGCCTATCCAGATGGTGCCTCCTTCTTCTCCTCCATTGGAAGGCCCTAGCACATGGTATTTGAATTCCTTGTCATAAAGACTCTTGGTTTTGCAGTTTAGTAAAGGTATTACAGAGCAGAAGATAGAAGAAAGATTTTGGTCACAAGTTTGGTGCAGGGATATGAAATCATCTGTCTCCTTCCATTGTTAGCAGTAGATGAGTTTATTTCTTGTGAATTATCTGATGGGTCTGCTAAGTGCCATATGGCCTCTATGTAAAGCTGATATTATAGGTGACCGCATTTTCTAAGTGGCAAATTGTATAAACTGTTAGGATATTTTTATAGGTTTAAATTATGAGTTGTGAGCAGAGGTTTTCTTTCCAGGGTTCTTTCCTCTGGTATGCTCTTTGAATCCTGTGTAAAAAATATGTATATATTAATAAAATTTAGTGGATTATTCCACTTTTATAAAAAAAAAAAAAATTGTACTATATAAAAATATCTTAAATATTAATTATAATAATTTTTTATTTGTATTTAATAATTATATATATAATCTATGTATATATGATTATATTGTATTTAAATTAATTTGTATTATAATTTGTATATTCCAGATCATTTACTATTTGTATTATAATTAATATTTTTTATTATATATTATAGAATATAATAATACTATAATTTATGTATATGTAATATTATATAATAATAAGTATAATTATTTATATATAATTTAATTTGTGTTATATATTAATAATATAATACATTAAAATTTATATTTTATAATTTGTAATAAAAAATAGAGCAATAAAAAAAAAATTATACTATTTTGAAAATAAATTTAAATTATATAAATGCATATTCAAATATTTTCTCATTTAATTTTCTAATATTTATTACTTGATTTTATTGACATTTACATTAATTATATGTTTATTATAACATTTAATTAATTAATTTATAAATTACCGAGAATATATAATTAAAAACTATAAAACTTTATTTGTTTGCAATTATGTTTTTTAAGTATATGCTTCAATGCAAAAGAAATATAGCAAGAGTGCTATATTATATGATTGGTTTGGAAAGTAACACTAATAAAAATATTCCACCCATCTCATTTTTTTCATATAAAGTATTTGAGGTTGCCTACAATGTACTAACTATGAGAAGTTGGCAAATAAGGTACGCCATTGATGGAGCCAATGGAGATTGTGAAGAGATGACAGCCATTGATGGACATGGACATCAGATTCATCTGGAAACATGTCAGACAAATTAGTATCGGCAATTTGTTAATCTTAGAGGATCCGGTTAATACTGAGAGGGGGGGTGAATTAGTATGAACAACAATTTCAAACTTAAAAATTGAACTTATTAAACTTCACCAAATCAATCATAAACTAATAATAAACTCTTTACCATTACCGGCAATCACTGATAACCAACTATTAAACTAATTTAACAAAATTGTTCGTCAAGTGTTTATCAACATGCATAAATTAAAAGTAAATCGAATCAATACATCAGAAATAATCACCACATGAACACCATGTTTTTCCCGTGGAAACCCAAATAGGGAAAAACCACGGTGGGAATTGGTACCCACAAAAATTGTGCACTCTTTCAGAGTGCGCCCTAGCAGGAGCCTAGCTCGGTTAGAAGCTTACAAAGATACCTTTTTTAGGAGTCACTTGGTTAAGGGATTTAGATGATGAGCCCTGTTAGGAGCTTTGACCTGTTAGGATCAACCTTGCAAGAGGATTTAACACTCAGATGTTGAACTACCCGGTTAAGGGATTTAGACGATGAGCCCTGTTAGGAGCTTTGACCTGTTAGGATCAACCTCGCAAGAGGATTTAACACTCGGATGCTGAGCTACCCGGTTAAGGGATTTACAATTTAAGGCCTATTAGGACCTACCCAGTTAAGGAATTTTGACTGTTGCAACTATTAGGGAACAACAGTGAATGATCTAGGTATAACACTTAACTACTTGCTTGATAAAATCCAATTCTACTCCAAATCCACTAGACTTAGGCACATCTCTCACACTCTGGTTCGGCTTCACAGTCTTCTCAAAACCACCAACACAACAGACATCAATTGTACCGACCTAAGTAACCTTCACAACTTAGTCAATTACAAAATCCTAAGACTTACAACATAGATCATCACAGATCTTTTACAACTCATTACATATCATCATTGATCATCATATGGATCATTACAATCAATTACAATAGTTGAATGATCATTGCATCTCGATCTGATACAAAGTCAAATCCTTAGAACACTCCACTAAGCACTTCGCACATTCCCAAGAAATTTGCTCTTTAAACGTGCCAAAACATCATTCAAACACTTCACGTGGTTCCAGCCATGTCACCTCCAACATTTGAACTTGATGTAGATCACCGCCAAACCAAAAATCATTATCGATTAAGAGAATTATTTACTGGTCCTTAAACCCTTCTTAAAACCTAGCAAAAATACAACAGAAATCATAAAAATGACTTCTAATAACCAAAACATGATGCGGTTCTGGTCAAGTACATATTACAATGATACAAACTCACATTCCAAACCACAACACTTCAATCATCACTAATCGAGCCAGATCTAATGAAAACATTTTCTCATTTATCGGTTAAGGTCCTAATTCCCCATTTCCTGTTTCTTTACCAGTAAGCTCTTTCAGGAACACCAACATAAACACCACCATATTCAACTAAAATCATGCTGCTCAATTTTAGAACTTCTTTGTTACGCTTCACTCTTTTGTCGGTTCTTCTCTTCTCCACCTGGAACTAAATCTTCATTTCTTCTCCCCCTTTCCATTACACATATTCTCCTCCTTATGATAATATATTTCTTCTCCCCAATCAAATATCTTATTCCCCCCCCTTTGACAACAATGCCAAAGGTGCATATGCATCATCGGTCATCAAATTTGTTCTTGTTGTCTTCAACATCTCTGCAAATCTCATCTAAGCTACTCCCCCTATAGAGTAGCCATCATTTCATCAATCCATAGTAAAAAGTTTTCAATAAGCATACTAGATTGATGCATCTCCTGCATCCTAGTTTTTCTTGTATAGGGGTTTGACCCCTAATTTACCTCTGAGGTACTCAAAGGTAGTCTTCGGCAAAGTTTTTGTGAAAATATTTGCTAGTTGCTCTTTGCTTGTCACATACTCCATTCTGACTTGTTTTTCATGTACTCTCTCCCTTAGAAAGTGATATTTCAATTCTATGTGTTTAGTTATTGCATGTAATATAGGATTTTTTGAAATATTAATTGTACTTGTATTGTCATAATAAATTATCACCGGTTCAGACATATTAAGTTTAAAACCTTCTAACACATGTCTCATCCAAATTGTCTGCTTGCAATTCATTGATGTTGCAATATAGTCTTCCTCTATTATTTACTGTGATACACATGTTTGCTTTTTACTTGTCCAAGCAACCAATCTACCTCCAAGAAGAAAAGCTCCACCGGTAGTGCTTTTTCGGTCATCAATGTTGCCTGCCCAATCTGCATCAGTAAACACTTCCAAAGAAAAATCATTTTTATAAGGATACCATAAGCCATAATCTATTGTACCTTTCGAGTACCGAAATATCCTTTTCACTGCTACCAAGTGAGTCTCCTTGGGATCCTTCTGAAATCTAAAAACCAAACCAACAACATGTGTAATATCAGGCCTACTGTGAACAACATAATGCAACTTACCAATAATGGACCCGTATTATTTTTCATCAATAGAGGGTGAATCATCTTGTTCATACAATTTACAACCTATCACCATCAGAGTACCAACTGGTTTACAATCCTCCATGCTAAATGTTTTCAACACTTAATTTACATACTTACTCTGGCAGATAAATATTCCACCATCCAATTGTTGGACCTGCAACCCAATGAAAAACATAATCTCACCAATAAGAGACATCTCAAATTATTTCTTCATCTCCTTAGAAAAAGCTATACATAAATCATCATCACCTCCAAAAATTATATCATCTACAAATACTTCAGCTATCAACACTTTGTCTTCATCTTTCTTAAGATATATGTTACTGTCCTCACTAGTACGCCAGAATCCTATCTTGATCAGGTGTGCATTCAATCTTTCACACCATGCTCTTGGTGCCTGCTTCAATCCATACAATGCCTTATTTAACTTGCAAACCATATCTTTATCCTCAAACAAATAAAATCCATCTAGTTGTTCTATCTACACTTCTTCCTCAAGGATGCCATTAACAAAAGTAGATTTAACATCCATCTGGTAAACCGTAAAGCCTGAAAATGTAGCATAAGAAAGTAACATTCTTACTCCTTCCAATCTTGCCACCGGTGGAAAGGTTTATCCATAATCTTCTCCTTCTTCTTGTGCATAGCCTTTGCATACCAACCTTGCTTTATTCCTCACAACCTTGCCTTCTTCATTCAACTTGTTTCTAAAGACCCATTTAGTGCCAATCACATTCTTCTCTTCCAGTCTGGGAATAAGTGTTCATATCTTGTTCTTCTCTATCTGATCCAATTCCTCATTCATAACATTAATCCAATCATCATCCTTCAATGCCTCTCTTACTATTTTAGGATCAATAATAGAAATTAGACAAGAGTTTTCTCTGATTTTTCTTCTTGTTTGTACACCAACATTTTTATCTCCTATAATTTGTTCTTCTAAATGATTTAATCTAACATACCTTGGTATTACCGGTTATGGTGCTGTGCCTTCTACTTCATTTTCTTCATCTTATTCATTGCTTTCTTCATTTACCGATTGAGCACCTATTTCTGCATTTTCCTGCTCATCATTCTTTTGTACTTCCAGTTCAATAAACACAAGTTTTAATTCATCTTTTTCAAATTCAGATATGTTGGTCTTATAAGATTTCTCAGAGAGTTCATCTACCTTCACATTTGCACTCTCAATGATCCTTTTTGTTCTCTTTTTATAACATTTGAAATCCTTACTGTTTCTATAGTAACCAAGAAAAACACCTTCATCACACTTTACATCAAAATTTCCAGTGAAATCGTCACGTTTAATGAAACATTTACTCCCAAAATTTTTTAAGTAACTTACATTAGGAGTCTTGCCATGCCATAGTTCATTAGGTGTTCTTTTGTTACCTCTCTTAACAAGTACTCGGTTCAAAGTGTGAACAACAGTGCTAACTGCTTCTCTCCAAAACATTTTCGGTACTCCACCTTGAATCAACATGGTTCTAGCAGCTTCAACAATTTTTCTATTCATTCTCTCTTCTATCCCATTCTATCGTGGAGTTCTAGGAGCTGACATCTACCTCTTGATTCCTTGTTCATCACAAAACTTGACAAACTCATCAGAAGTAAATTCTCCTCCCTGGTCAGATCTCAAACATTTCAAATTCTTCCCGGTTTCTTTCTCAACTAAAGCTTTGTATGCTTTGAATTTACTAAATGCCTCAAACTTTTCTCTTAGAAAAGTTGCCCACATCATCTTGGAAAAATCATCAGTGAAAATCATGAAATATATATCACCATAATAGCTCTTAGTCCT
This sequence comes from Cryptomeria japonica, assembly GCF_030272615.1. NCBI lineage: Eukaryota > Viridiplantae > Streptophyta > Pinopsida > Cupressales > Cupressaceae > Cryptomeria > Cryptomeria japonica. The sequence goes on along the minus strand of NW_026728835.1, from coordinate 2,489,276 downwards.
CATAGGACCACAAAGATCGGTATGAACCAAATCTAGAATATTTTCTGAATAGAATGACTTACTCTTAAACGATGCAGAAGTCATCTTACCCATCAGACAATCCTTACATAACACATTATCTGGTTTAACAAGCTGGGGCAAACCTCTCACAATACTTGATTTACTAACCTTTATCAAATTGTCAAAATTCACATGACAAAAACGCTTGTGCCATAACTAGTTGTCTTCAATCTTTGCCACCAAACAACTATTCACATTAGTATTCAGATGAAAAAGATTACCTCTTGTCTTCTTTCTAGTAGCAATTAATTCTCCATTACTTCCAAGAATCCTGCACACTCCACTTTTAAATTCTAGAAGATATCCCTTATCATTTAATTGACCAACACTCAAAAGGTTATGTTTTAATCCATCAACCCAAAAGACATCATCTACATTAATTTTTCCATTCAATGAAATAGTTCATTTGCCTTCAACCATGCAGGGTGAGTTGTTACCAAACCTTACCACACTACCATCAAATTCTTCAAGAGATAAGAACTTGTTTCTATCACCGGTCATGTGGTGTGAGCAACCACTATCTATTATCCATTCATCATTGCTATCCACGTGAGACACCAATGCCTTTTCATCAGTCAGATCTTCCATTACAACAACAAACACTATCTCCTCATTGTCATCTTTTTCTGATTCTTCATCAATTACTCCTTCATCAACTACAACATAGCAATGTTTATGTCCTTTTCCTTTAAATTTACTGAACCTTTCCTTTTTATCATCGTTAGGACAATTTGCAGCAATGTGTCCAATCTTATTATGGGAATAAAACTTCAGAGGAAGTTTACCTTTGTAGTTACCGGTGCCTATAGGAAATCTTTTAGCCAATAGTGCCTCAAGTTCCATCAGATGATCTTCATTATCATCCTCACCTCTACTACCGCCATGACTAGACCTGCAGTCATGATTATGACAAATATCCTTTCCTTTCCTCACAGATGTACCGGTTACAAAAGCTTTAAAAGAAGATTTAGATGGTTTTGAAACACTATTATCAAAGTTGTTTAACTCCAATGCAGTCAACTTTCCAATAAGAGAATCAACAGTGACTTTATCTTTGGGAATATATCTAAGTTCTTGAACTGCAAAAACTCTAATAGCATATTGTGGTAGGAGAGTTCTAAGCATTTTAGTAACAACAATATCATCATCAATCTTACCTCCAACACTCTTAATACCACGCCCAACTTCTTTAATCCTTTGACCATATTGTGCAATGTTCTCACCATCAACCATTTTCATGTCATCAAATTTGCCTCTTAAAGTTTCTTCTTTTTCTCTTTGTACATGTTCATCTCCTCCATAAATCAATTCTAATTTCTCGCATACCTCAAATGCAGTTTCTAATCCATGAACATCTATATACTTAGAATCAGATTAAGTACTTGCAATTGCTTCCAAGGCTTGAACATTTTCTTGTTGTTCTTTAAGCTCATCCAGTGTCAAGGGGATGGTAGTAGGAGCAACATACTTTTTTACCGCATGATTCCAATACTGAGCACCCAATCCTTTAATGGATATCTTCATCTGGTCTTTCCATATCCGATAGTTGTCCTTGGTAGACTTGGGACCGTCCTTCTTCATCATCTTTCTTTAGGATCTTTCCCTCAAGCTGTTAAGCTTTCTGCACCCAAAGGACCAATGCTCTAATACCAATTGTTAATCTTAGAGGATCCGATTAATACTAAGAGAGCGGGGGGGGTGGGGAGGGGGGGGTGAATCAGTATTAACTACAATTTCAAACTTAAAACTTGAACTTATAATAAAACTTCACCAAATCAATCATAAACTAGTAATAAACTCTTTACCATTACCAGTAATCATTGATAACCAACTGTTAAACTGATTTAACAAAACTGCTCATTAAGTGTTCATCAACATGCATAAACTAAAAGTAAATCAAATAACCACATTAGAAACAATCACCACATGAACACCATGTTTTTCATGTGGAAACCCAAATAGGGAAAAACTACGACAGGAATTGGGTCCCACAAAAATTGTGCACTCTTTTGGAATGTGCCCTATTAGGAGCCTAGCCCAGTTAGAAGCTTACAAAGATACCTTGTTAGGAGAAGACCTTGTTAGGAGTCACCCGATTAAGGGATTTAGATGATGAGCCTTGTTAGGAGCTTTGACCTGTTAGGATCAACCTCGCAAGAGGATTTGACACGCATATGTTGAGCTACCCAGTTAAGAGATTTAGATGATGAGACATGTTAGGAGCTTTGACCTATTAGGATCAACCTCGCAAGAGGATTTAATACTCAGATGTTGAGCTACCTGATTAAGGGATTTACAATGTAAGGCCTATTAGGACCTACCCAGTTAAGGGATTTTAAATGTTGCAACTATTAGGGAACAACAGTGAATGATCTGGGTATAGCAGTTAACTGCTTGCTTGATCAAATTTAATTCTACTCCAAATCCGCTACAATCTAGCAGATCTCTCACACTCTGGTTTGACTTCACACTCTTCTCAAAACCATTGACACAAAAAATATCAACTGTACCGACCTAAATAACCTTCACAACTTAGTCAATTACAAAAAACTAAGACTTACAACATAGATCATCACAGATATTTTACAACTCATTACAGATCATCATTGATCATCATATGGATTATTACAATTAATTACAAATCAATTACAACTATTGAATGATCATTGCATCTCGATCTAATACAAAGTCAAACCCTTAGAGCACTCCGCTAAGAACTTCGCACATTCCCAAGAAATTCGCTCTTCAAACACGCCAAAACATAATTCAAACACTTCACGCAATTTCAGCCACGTCACCTCCAACATTTGAACTTGATGCAGATCACCACCAAACCAAAAATCATTACTAGTTAGTACCATTTGGAATTCTTGCAGCCCCTGCGATCAAAATATCACTTCTATGATCACTCAATACCCAACCGACACCATAAACCCCTAGATTCCTTTAAAAACTCCATAAAAGTTCAACGTCCCATAGCTAATATTTGGTGGCTCCCATTTAGTATCCTTTTTGTTCACCTTTGAACCCCAATTTTTGACAAGACATCCTTTTAAAGGAAGAGTCATTTCATGCCCTTTTTTAATAAATCTATCATCCCAATATGTGAAACAAGCATCTAAATGTTTAAGTTTTATTGTATAAGAACGATCTGCTTTAGAAATAGCCTTCTCAATGTTATGGATGGTACCTTCAATACTATGTTTTCTTGCCTGAAAATGATTTTAGTCCTTGTCCACCATATATTCCATATCAACATTGTAGGTGGAACTTCCCAAAGACATGCAAAAATGGAGTCTCTATGTAACTTGGGTCAAGACTCAAAGAGATCTTCCAAAGTGAAAGGAAGAAGAGAAAACCACTCCTTGGTTTCAAAAATATTATCGCATAATACACATTTAAAGGCTAGGCATATACCCAATGATGCCATCCTATCACTAATTATAATTATGCCTTTAAGGACTAGCCAAGAAAAGGCACCGGCCTTTGGAAGACCTACATCTGACAAACAAAAGGAGAAGCTTCTCTTTTTTCTAATCAAAATCTTGAGCATTTAAAACTTGATAACTTAGTTTCACCATGTACTAACCCGTTGGAGATGGAGTCCAAATCAATTGATCCTAAATCTCTTTGTAGTTAATAGATCTTAAACTTAATTCCCTTTGGAGTCTAATATTTTGTGATTTAGGAGTAGCTACTCCTACCATCTCTTTCTATGAAACTTAAGAAAATCCATTTTGAAAAGACACTGTAAAGTAATCACAAACTTTTTTCTCCCAAATAATATTCAAAGTATTTTTTAATTATACCATGCCTTGTAACCTATCCAATGGAGAAAATCAATTCCAAGAATCTTACCAAAATTGTGTCTTCTTTAGCAGAAGTGTCAGTGGCTTTGTTAGTTGTCTGGATGAGTAAACAATTGGGAGCTAGAAAATTGCATCTAGAGGGAGACTCACTGATTGCTATTTAGGAATTAATGAAGGGGGAGATAGAGATATGACATTTGCAATGTTGGATTTACAACATTATTGAAGAACTAAATTGTTTTGATGAGTATCAAATAAGCCACATAAGGTGAACACGAAATGTAGAGGTAGATATACTTTCCAAATGGGCACTAACATTTGAGTTGATTGGTGAATAAAGAGTGGAGGAATTTCGGCATGTGTTTTTTGAGGAGGAAGTGGGAATTTGTCATCAATGATAGTGGATTTGAGTTAAGTACATAGGACAAAGAGGTGATGGCAAAGGGCGAAGGTCTTTTAAGAAATGAGGATGTTTTAATGATGGCACCCAAGCAGAGTGCACTTGCATTTAAAATTGTCCACACCATCTCTGAGACTTCATTATGAAGGAAGTCGAATTCAATAGAGGGTTTTTACAAAAAAATAATGGGCCAGAACAGGGAGGTGGTGAAGCGGTGTAGGGTGTTTAAATGGAAGCAAATTTTACACTACAGAGTAAGAAGAAGTTGTATCCTTTTTATGGGGATTTAACTATTAAAAATTTGAGGGGAATGTTTAGGTTTTCAGATAAATTATTATCCCAAAGTATGTAGCTTTAGTGGTGAGGGGAGCATTCAACCTGATAAAACACAGGTATAAAATAAAGATGGATAGTTTTTCACTAATAATGGCATGGGGTATGGAGCTGGGAGAATCCACAATGATGGTGAGACAGGTGATGGAGATGATAATACATGAGGACTTTCTGGTTAGGATGGATTCTTTCCTTGAATGGGCAGAGTCGAGTGTTGGGTTTGAAGTGTGGAAGGGCTTGGAGACGAGAGTGGGTGGTGGACACGTAGATTTGTATCCCTTCCTTTAGTGGACGAAGGGAATGTGTAAGGTTCATCACAAAGAGGAAGCGAGGAGTGGTTGGGATGCATTAAAGATGGTGATTGGAATTCAAGAGATTGATGTGCTTATTGCACTTGCTAAGATAGAAGTGGATGGGGTATCGAGAAGGGTGATGTACCCAAGAGAGTCGAAGGTGGAAAAGGATCAAGATGTAGGGATGGTGGCGGGAAATCGACGAAGGAGAACACAATGAGTTGATGCACTCAGAGTTTATGAGGTTGTTTTTGTCTGTTTTGGTTATCTGTTTTGATAGGTTCTTGTCAGTTAGTTGGATAGTGATGTATTCAGAAAGGTAGTTCTTTGTTGATGACTTTAGTAGGCAAGTTTGGTGGGAGATTTTGTAATGATGTGTCATAGTGTCAGGAGATGCCTTTATTGAAAAATCAAAAACTTTGGGAAGATTTTATTTTGGTTTGTAAGACTCTCTTTTTCGATTTCAATAAAATATAATATATTATCGAGCAAAAAAAAAAAAAGTACCTTCTTCCCATCATGAATTATCCAAGAAAGATAAGGAAGGAAAACATTTCTTCATTTGGTCATAAAATTCCACATTTGCAACCCATGGGGAAGATCAAGAGCAGTAAAACTTCTTTTTGGTTCTTCACAATAAAGATATTTTCCCCTTAAAATAGTGGCCCATTTAGAACTACTATTTGAATATAGCTTCCAAACTAGTTTAGCTCCCAAAGCTAAACTTCTAATATGAATTTTTTGAATCGCTGCATCTCCAACCTATTTATCATTACAAACTTTATCCCAACTCAACAAATGTGCCTTGTTTTTAGAATCCTTATTGCCATTTCATAAAAAAAAATTTAAGTCTAGAATCTATCTTGGACAAAATGGTTTTAGGAATAGGTAGAATTGACAGAATATAGTTAGGAATTGTTGCCAACACTATTTTAATCATTGGAATTGTCCTTGGTAAAGACAACCAAGCATTCTTCCACGATGAGATTCTATTCTGAATAGATTAAGAAATGTTTTCCCAAAAACTACTCGTATTCCTGCCACTAAAAAGAGGAATACCAAGATACTTGCTTGGGAGAGTATCAAGTTTAAAACCAAAGGAATTTGATAATCTAATTGAGAGAGTTGGTGAGAAGTCAATAAAGAAAACTTTTTATTTAGAAGCACTCACCTTCTGGCATGATATTTCACAATAATCATCTAAATCCTTTTTAATAATCTTAAGCTCTCTCAAAGAAGCCTCCCCAAATAGAACAGTGTCATCGACAAATAATGTATGGGTCATGGATACTTGTGTTTGTGGTATCTTAACACCTTTCCATAAAAGCAACCCATGATGGGTCGTAATGGATCTGCTAAGGGCCTTTGTCATAATAATGAACAAAAAAGGAGAGAATGGATCACCTCGCCTCACACTTTCTGAGGAAGACATGAAGCCACATGGACTCACATTTACAAGGACATAAAAAATTTCTATTGAGATACAAGATATAATCCACCTACACCATTTTCTTGCAAAATCAAACTTTAAAAGTACTTTCTCTAGAAATTTCCAACTTACCTTGTAAAAGACTTTTATCATAACCATTTTTATTATCATTGCTTTAGATTTGAACTATCTAATAGAGTACAGGACTTCATGAGAAATGAGTGCCCCTTCATCTTTTCATTTACCCAAAACAAACCCCCCTGCTCCTTCTAAATAAATTTAAGAATTAACCTATTTAATCTCAATGAAATAACTTTAGTAATAACTTGTACACCATGTTACAAAGGGAGATAGACCTGAAAACTGCAAATGTCGATAGATTAACTGATTTTGAAATGAGAGCAATAAATGTGGTATTGAATTGTTTAAGGATGTTGTCATTTCTTCTAGGCTCCTCAACTTCTCTGTAAACATCAAAACCAATAATAAAATTATTATTATCATTAATACACTTAATTATTATCATTATTAAATTTATTTTATGCCCATCTCTTCGATAATTAATCATGACTAGACAATAGCAATTCAAGCACCCCTTTATTTATATTTCTTTTCTCCTAATGAATTGCATGCAATAACCATTACTTTTAATTCCTTGCCCTAACTCATGCATATTGATTTATTTACTAACAAATAATTTTACCAAGATACATCACTCGCTTATAATCATAATGTGAAATTATAAGTTTATATTTTTAAGCCATATAAATGTGATTATTTAGTTATGTTTAATCATTGTTTACTTAATTATTTACATTTTATATGTATAAAGATAATTATGTGAATAGGCTTGTTTATGGGCTTGGTTGGATAAATCCTATAGTGGATCAAGAGGAGATGGTAATCTGAGAAAAACCAAAGAAGGGGTGGATACAGATAAATTTCGATGGGGCCTGAAGAGGGAATCAAGGAGTCTTGGGTGTGGGATGCATTGCAAGGAATGATGAAGGGATTGTCTTGGTAAGAGGAGCACAACGATTACTAAATGAAACCAACAATGAACCTGAGGCAAGGGTTGCCTCAGACAAACTATTAGTCCCAAAACTACATCTACAAGGGGATTAAAAAAATGTTAATGAGGCAATTACTAAAGGTGTCATCACAATGTTGGAATATAAACAAAATTATTTTTGATCATTGGTAAAAAATTCAAAAAATTTCAAGACTTCAAAATTTTGCATGTTCGAAGAGAGCATAATACTTATGTAGACATACTACCAAATTTAGAGTGTGAACTAAATGATCAAGTTGTGAGGTGGTGGGATGGAGCTAGGGAACATGTGTTAACTGTAGATTGAAGAATTCAGGTTGTAATGAGGTAGTGACAAGTGGCGCAAAGCACCAATACAAAATTTTATTAGGAAGCAAATCGCTTTGATTCAAGTCGCACGATAAATGCGCTTGGAGTTAGTATACCACCTCTTTTCACTATACTCAACTATGTGGTGAAGTTTTTATGGGAGAACTAGAGGTGGCACATGAGTGTTTAACTCATGAGAATGAGTTGGTCATTAAGTACGTCCTTGGAAATAGGATGTATTTATTATGATTTTTGGTGATGGGAGAAGTGCAAGGAGTTGTTGTTTAAATGTAGAGGTGGGAAACGAGATGACATTCACAAGGTGAGGTGGGAATGGAAATTTCTAGATTGTGACAAAAGGCAATGGGATAATAACACAATTTGCATCCATGGAAGATTTTTTTTCACTCCATTCTATAAAACAATAATTGGCATTTTTTGGAAAGATATTAGAAAAAAGACTTGGGAGCATTTTTAAATTTGATGACCCCATGTTATTGCAGATCATGGAAATCCTACTTGTGGAGAAATGCTTTATGTGAGAATTTTGATATCAAACAAATCCAGACATCATTTATATGATGGTGGCATGGGGTTTGACATTTGGGACGAAGGAACAAGTGGTCTGGGTAGCCAAAGCATGCATACCAAACCACTCGTTGTGTGGTTTAACCTCCTTGATGGTGCGGGTTGTAGAAAGACGTGGTGTAAGGCATCCGTTTGGTGAGGGTTTGATGCTAGAAGGGAGCAAGGTGGACTTCAGACTGTTTGTGCTCTGGAAAGATGGTGCAGATAGAGAGGCTAGGAATGAGGAGGCATGCTTGGGATAGGAGAAATTGAAAGATTACCTCTGAGAGAAGGGGGTGGAGATGGGAATGGCATGGAAAGCGAAGAAAAAGGAAGTGGCCAAAAAGACCAATTTTGCACCAGAAGATTATCGGGTTAATGGCCCCGGCAAAAAGAAAATGAAAGTATAATTATTTGATGCTTTTTGTTTTTAGTTAAAGAATGTAGGTGTCAATGAATATTTCAAATGATAGTTTGTAGCCATGATGGTATGTCATGTTTTTGGGTGTTAGGATAGCAATTGATAGATAAGCTTGATCCTATTTGTAGGTATTTTAGTAAGAAATGGGTAGAATAGGCTTTTTCTATAAAAAATTGGCTGCTTTTTGTTGTTAATCCTAGATTATTAATACTTCTAGAATAAAAAATGTATACTTTTTACATTAATACTAACATAAATATATAAACTACTACTAATAAAATAAAAGAGATAATTATGTGAATAATAATATATATACAATCATATATATATATACACACACAACTTATTTTGTAATGCCCTGCCAGGAAACCCCAAAGGGATAAAGCTAAAACACAAGAATAGAGTGCAAATATATATATTTTTAAATTAAACACAACATAATGATACAATGAGTTAACATTAAACTCATATTACACAACGAAAGACTTAAATAACACTTAAAGAGTTTCCCAATGTGATTACTTGATTCAAGACTTAACTCAACTCGCGTTAATTAATCCAATTAAGTTGATTAACTTAATGACATGATAATACTAACAAAGGATAAATTCGTTCGGTAAGTTAAAACTATAGATAACATGATGAGTTCATCCATTAAGGTTAAAAATACATTACATTCAATCTTACATTAAAACATATGCCATGCATCTATTCTCATTACATACTTAAATTGCATTATAAACTAATGAATTCTTTCCATTATTCAAATCTACGTTCTTCATGATCCATATTACTGCATTTAATAAGATAACCACATACATGCATATAAGATTAACATTATCTAATCCACATAATACATTTAAACCATAATGCCATCCATACATGCTAAATAAAGATTAAATAGAAGAACACAAACACCGCATAACACCAAAATGATATTGGAGTTCACCCCTAGTGGGCTACATCTCCGAGTCTGCTCAACTGCAAGACCCCTTTGATAAAATAATAGGGTGAAGAATACATAAAGTTCACATCATTTACATCCTGCCATCAAGGCATACATAAACCAATAATACATATGACCACATCGTTTCAATAGATACATGAATGATCCTTGAATAGGAAAAGGATCCAATTGAACATGATAAGAAGCAATTCTAAAGATCAACTGGAGCACCCGCGAAACTAAGTCTTCTCAACCCATCATAAGCAACCCATGGTCTAACATGAATATCAGGTTCTCACGAGGGCATAAGAAACAAGACAACTCCACAACAGTGTTCCTATCAAAGACAACACAAACAACACACTAGCAAACATAACAGACAAGTGTCATCACATAACTTGGTATGGATACCATGGCAAACCTCCATAGGTTCTGGCCCCATCTACTGGGTTGCCCTGGCAACCTATCCCAAACATCCAGCCCATCCAAGTCTCATGTGGACCGAACACATCCTTTCGTGAAGACAAGGTTGTTGATTTGCCATTTCAGGTCTTCTCACTACATGTCGAGTCTTTACCTAGCACTCATCCCATGCGCGAGGCACATTTATCTTACTTAGTGTTTTCATTAACTAAACTCTCTAATATGCTATTAGGTTATCACTTATTTAGACACACTTTCAATGGGTTACCCTGCAACCACTTTGGGCGCGACCCCCACTCAAAAGCCACTTTCCCATATGACACTAGACCATAAACAATCGAACTCCTAAAGCCCATGTATACACCAGGACAAGCATACAAAGTTCAATACGGTAGGAATACCCACTTGGCGAAAAAAAACTTCATACGAGGTGCACTGACTGACGGTACTTTGACTAGAGACCTGACCAGCTATGGTCAACCACATACCAACATTTCAACACTTGCATAAAGGACATGATCGGATACAAAACCATCATGTGAAAACAAAAAAATTAAACATGCATAGACATAAATCAAGGACTTGCCATTTATTAAGCAAATGCGAATACAAGGACTTGCCATTTATTAAGCAAATGCGAATACAAGGACTTGCCATTTATTATGCAAATGCGAATACAAAAAATTAAACATGCATAGACATAAATTGGAAAATACAATCTTCCTCCATATCGTTTAAACATTACAATCAGTTTTCTAATAGATCTAATTAGATTGCAATTTCTCTACCTTGTCTAGGTACATGCCACTCATGGTTTACTAACTCACTAAAATTCATTTTGCATCATAAAATAATATAAATACGTCATCATGAGTTTTCAAACCAAAAACACATTAAAATAGTTATAATATATGCAGTACACACAATGATATAAAATCAAATATTCATTAATCAACTAAAAATATGATATTCATTTTTCAAAATAAAACATCATTCCATACTGGTTTGAAAACAATTTCTTGAAACTTATCTTTTCCAGAACCAAGACACACTTTTCAGATTAAGGAAATATAGATTTAAAGAAACTAAAATAAATAAAAAATATTTCCCAAATTAACAAAATATTTCCTTGCGTATATTTAAAATATACAAACTAAAATATATATATATATATATATATATATATATATATATATATATATATATATATATATATATATATATATATATATATATATATATATATATATAAATGAATATTAATTAATGTATTTTTTAAATTTTTTTTATGGTAAGTGCTATCAATTGTGGGGATAGTGCCCTCTATTCATTTCAAAATCATAGTTACATATAAGGTATCCCCCATCCGAGGCAAAATGGGGGCAACATATAGCATATGTCAGACATACATGGAAAGTAAAAACATAGAGAACGTGTGTACCAAGCACTCTACTTGTTGTGGTTAAGAAACTGAAGAAGTTGGGCAACAACATCTCCAAGGCAAAATAGCCTTTCAGTAGAGAGAGTAGGGAGCCACCAATCATCCACATCCCTGAGTTCTTTGAATGCCAAGAGATCCCCATTCTGTGCATCATGACAGAAGGACTGCCAGACAGAGGAGACACATTTCTTCTTTTGTTTCCATACAACCAATTTTGCCAATTAACAATTAACACAGCTCAGAAAAGGGAGGCATCATGACTATTCGAACAAATATGTGGGATAGTATAGATCTCAGGGTTCTAGATGCATTGGTAGCATGATCCCATTACAGAGTATGATTTATATGGATCGAGTGATAAATGATTAAAAGTTTAGCAAAGAGATGGCAACCCACACAATAGATAATTGAGGCCTTGGGCCGTCGAGGCAGGGATGAAATGACATTTGCAATTTCCAGTATTACCGAATGTCCAGGGAACCAGTTTGATCTAATGCATCTAATTAATAATAAACTAATCATCAATTATTATTTAATGACTTGAATTAAATAATAATTAAAACTTTATTTAAAATATAAATATTATTATATTAATATTTAATTTTTAACAAAATAAATAAAAAAACATAAACAATGGGGTACCCACGTGGGCCCCTTCCCTTTTCCCAAGGGACCCCTTGGCAACACACGCTACCATTGGTAGCGGTGCTACCAAATGGTAGCAGACCGCTACCTTTCGCTAGCTTGGGTAGCCTTGCTACCTCCCTGCGTGGAGGGATTTTTTCTCTGGCACGTGGGGGGGGTTTAGTATATTTTATTTATTTTAATTTATTTTTTCTTATTTAAAAAATAAAAATTAAGATATAAAACCACAACTCAATACACAGTCTCAGACTGAGACTTAAACAATAAAAAATGAATTTCCAGAATTCATGGTGTTCACATGTATAAAAATTTAGAATAACCAGAACTAAAATAGGCAAATTTTCTCAACCAAATATCATATTTGGGAAAAAAGAATCATTTCTCACACATTTATTCATCCAATCTGCCAAACCCCAAACTAATTTCCAATTTAAACTTAATTCTGAAAACATTCAATGGAGTTTTAACAAAGTTTTATCAATAACAGCCAACCCCAATCTTTGGTTTTAAAAACAATTTGAGCAACCAAGATTTACTCTAATCTGGAGGTTGGGAAAGAAGGCAAGGAGGGTTTGAGTTTGTGATTTAATTACCACTCTCCCATTTTCCACAAAGTAAATGAGATTATCAACAACACAACCAGATTTCTTCCAAAAACCAAACAATCTCAGATAAACAAAGAAACCAAAGAGGTAAACAAGAATCCTACCTCATTAAACAATCTTGGAAAAGATTTGACAAAGAGCCCAACCTACAAGCTCAAGAAAATCCTTCTTCCCCAAATGCCCAAAATTTGCATCCCAAAATCCTTCTCTCCAAAAATATTTTCCAAAAATAACTCTCCAAAAATAATCCTCCAAAAATATTTTCCAAACCTAGGTTAAATGCGAAAAGTTTGACCAAAATTCATTTTTTGAATTTAAAATATTTTCTTTTAAATAAAATGAAAAAATCATTCTTTTCAAACAATTCAAATATGCAACAACTTGCTTTTCTTTTTTAAAAATTTATTTTCTCCATTAATTGAAACTAACATTTCTATTTCCAAAATGCCAAGGAGGATAAAATATTTCTATTTTCGAATAAAATTTAATCTTTCCTTTCAAAATGCACAAATTGAATAAATTCATCATTTAAAACTAACCATTTAAATCGAACTTGCTACAAACAATAGAGAAACTCTAATTAACGATTAATTGCACAAAAAGGGGTCCTATATAATTTAGTCCCTTAATTAATAATGCGTAAAAACACACTTAATTAAATTAAATATTTAGGATTAAATACTCAATTTTACCACACGCAAGACACACAACCCAAGAAAGCCAACCAAATACACGATCCACATACCCAACCAAAGGGGATACTGACGGACGACTGACGATGCTCACTTGAGCACGACTAGGGTAAAATGAGAGTCTTACGACCATGTAATCCAATCTCTAAGGACCAAAGAGGTACACTCAAACCTACGAATATATATTTAATGAAAATGTTAGCCCGAGATTAATAACATGAATCAGGAGAACAAATAAACTTACATAAGAATCGATGCGAAAGCACATTTACAGGTACGCACAATAATCATAATATCTGACTATACATTACATCATGGTAAATCAACCAAGGTCAAACCGGTTTTACAAATCTGATTAGGGCAGGGGTACTACATATTCACTCTTATGGGAAAGTAATATGAGTAAAAATAAATCATATTCGCTTTAATGAGAATAAAATAACATAAACCTTATTCGCTCTAATTAGAAATGTTATAAATTTAAACCTCCTTTCTAAAAGTAATATTATAATATCAAACCTACTTTTGATTTATTATCAAACTCACCTACAAAACTAATAAAATCATTTTCTTTTATTTTAAAGAGATTCAATACTAAATTTACTTTTGTTAAAGTTTATATATTATAGAAACATCTACATTTATTTTAAACAAATCAGATACCAGATCTATTTTACTTCAAGTTCAAGATATAATCAAGAATAATTTTCATTTGTTTCTAAACAAATCAAATTGAATTCTAATATAAATTAAAAGAAAATTTACAGCTATATTTATTGCTAAACAAATCAAATCAAATTGTTATATAGATTTAGATGTTTGTTGTTGTTTTGATATTTCAAAAATAATTATTAATTTATATTTTCTTATCAAAGAAATAGAAAGACAAAAATAATTACAAATAAAATTTTAACTTAATCAAAATTTAAATTTAAATGAAGAAGAAGATGACGATTAGAATAAATTAATAATAAAAAACAAGATAGAATATTTAATTAAAAAATAATAATTAAAATATATTCTTATCAAAGAGATAGAAGCTAAATTTTCAATGAAGTTTTCCATTAATTGAAGTGCATATTTTTGTTACTGAATATTGCATTTTGTTGTATCAATCTTAGTTTTACATAAGAGAACCAACAAGATTTATGCATAAAAGTAAAAAGAAATTAATTCGATGAAATAATATGACAACGACAACGATCATACATTGTCTTACTTGTTGATCACTATGATGACAATGTCAATGATCATATTGTCAATGATCACTAGGTTAAGAGCCATAAATAATAAAGAACGGAGAACTCTAGGAATATCTGAATTTTAATACAATCCTTTTCCTATGGGGCAGATTTTTGCCTACATAAGGAATGATTTCTATATCCATGTATCGATATCAAAGCATTATATCTCATGTTCAGGAGCACTAGACCACAATGATATCAGTACATAAAGGACTTGTTAAAACCAATTAGAATTAATAGAATTTATGATAGATTCAAATAATTGGGTATGTTGGCTATTCTTGATATCAAGTGGGGCTTTTGTAGAATAGTGGGCTTTCAGAAATATGAATTTGGATATATGAAGTGTACTAAAAAAAATTGGTGTTCCATTTTGACTGATGTTGATGCATCCTCCTGTTGAAGCTGAAATGCCATTGTAAGATGTGAAAATAAAGAGATAGTGTAGAAGATGAATAGGAGAGTTCGAGTTCAAGTTTTCGAGAGCGTATTTAAGAATTGAAAAAATCTTTAAAATAATTTGCTTAGTGAGTAGGAAATCAAATCTCAAAATGAGCATCAAAAAAGACACACAACCACACAAGACAAAAATGAAAATCTAAGGGACACACAGGGAAAGTACCGCACCAATAGCAGAGTGGTAAGACACCAAGCATATATGAAAGAAGAGATTTAAAAATTAAAAGGCAAGCATATAGGGAAAGTACCACACCAATAGTAGAGTGGTGAGTAAGACACCAAGAAGAAATAGAGATTATGGGTGCAACTAATGAAAGAGAAAGATAAGGATTTAGGGGGGCAAATAGCTTTGTCCATAAGTCAAAAAAGGACATGATTAAAGTTAGCACAAGAACAAAGAAAATACTGCAGGGCATGTGTATGAGTAAGCAAGAAGTGAAATTAGTTTGCAGGTTTAAAAGAAAAGATTACAAAACAAAAGAGACATAGGCTTTCCCATCATGCATGTTTCTTAGGAATTTCCACATACAATACTTTTTGGAATAGGTAACTCTACCGAGTTATAGGCTTCTTTTTTACCAGCGTATTATCAGTTGGTTGCGATTTGTTGCGTTTGAAGTTGAATGCCATTGTGAAGTATCTAATTAATTTTAGATCGAAAGCTACTCATTAGTATTATTCACTCATAAATCTAACGTCACATTTCCATTAAAAAGAGAATCGTAGGTTGTGTGTGAAACAAGCCATGTGATCTATACATGATGATATCCTGGCTGCAACCATTGAGATTGAGAGTACAATGACAAGCGTGACATTCATTGAACAACTTGTGTTTAGTACCTATACGAATTAGTAATTTCTTCTAAAATATAGAGAGAGAATATGAGAGTTATTAAGAGAGATCAAGGGAAGATCCATCAATTAGCACGAGGATCCGTATGGAGGCAATGCAATTAAAACATTAGCAATGATGAAGGTAAGTTTCTACAGTCAAGGAAATAGAAGAGAATGTAAAATCACAAGTCAAGGAAACAGAAGAAGCCGTCAGTTTGGGCGCGGAACATTTTTTGAAAAACTGAAAGATCTTACATATTAAAAAGCTTTAGATTCTCTTTAAACTATCCATCGATTATGGCTTTACCTAGGTCAAGAAAGATGTGAAGTTTTGCAGGGGCAAATTTTGTAAATAAAATAAGTTAACATAAATTTCTTATAGAATACTTTCTATTTTTAGTAAACATGTAACAATTATTTTCCACTATTTATTATTGGCTTCATAAGTGGGCTAACACAGTCAGAATGCCCATTAATCACTTTAAATGTGGTGTCCTTGCAGGGCAATTAGTGTTTAAAATTCACTCCAAAGATCCTTCAAATCCATCATGTCACCCATCTCCTCACTAACTAGTGCCCACATTGCTAAACAGTTGGCTAATGTGTTCCCTTCACCATAGATGTGAGAGATTTGAAATTTTCACATTTATTTAATAATTGCCAAATAGTATGTAGAAATTTGTTAATTTTCCTATTTGGTGTTCTTATACTTGAAATGGTGTTAATTGTGACCCTAGAATGAAGGAGAGGGTTAATTTTTATAGTTCTTATTACTGTACCAATTTTATTTCTTGAAATCCATCTTCCTCATTTGTTTGTGCATATTTTAATTCTAATCCACATTTCATTCTCCCGTGCATTTCTTTACATTACTTTTTAAATTTTTTTTGACTGCCAAGTCCTAGAGATGTTGTTTCTTTACACACCCACCATCCATGTCATTCTTTCACAACATTCAATTCATTTATAAATCTATGCTTTTACTAATCTAGAATGCATGACACATACAACAAAGATACAAGTGGAAGAAGAATAGAGTCCAGGAGACAACTATTGCATGCATTTCAGATATGTTTAGATGTGTCTAAATAGCATAGTATCTTTTCTATTTTTATTTAGTTTCTTTTCCATTTTGTAGCTCAATTGTTACTGGTATGATTTCGATATTTTTTAGTATATTTAGTCATTTTTAGGTCTTCAATATTTTATTGCCTTTAACAAAACAAGAAATTGTTGACTATTTCCCTTTGTGCTCCCCTCTTTTTTAGAAATGACTAATTTATAGATATTTAATGATTTGTTGAAGTTATAAATACACTTATTGTACAATCATATTTGCATTATTTTTTTAATCCTAAAATGTAAGTTTATTCAATTGACTTTATCTTTTACTCTTTACATTCATGCATTTATTTTTATTAAACTTATCTTGATGTTTCCCTCCTATAAAAATAAAAAGCTAAGTTACCTTATTCATGTCTTATTTATATTGTTTAGTTTATGATTTTCTTTTAGATATTTATCTACCTCAATAGAGATTGTTAGCTAATCTATCTCCTATCAAAAAGATATATCAAAACAAGGGACAATTGATACAAGCAAATTAATTGTAATGATTACAAAAAATAATTTAAATACTCATTTGAACACCTTTTAAATATAAAATTATCTATATTCACAACATAGACAAATAATAAACCAAAATCAATGTGCTCTGAAACTTTCTTGCTCTACTTCCCATTTGAATTTTGAATTGCTCCTACACATGGTGTCTATGGAGGGTGGGGGCCAGCACCCCCCACTTGATGATTCTCCTTTGGACTTTGCTATGGTGACAACTAATGTGGCTAATAATTCCAATCCTTATGTGTACTGGCAATGTGGCCATGTCGAGAGATAAGGTGGGTTCTTAGTCTAGGAATTCTATAGCTCCCATCCTAGAAAACAATGAGACTAAATTTCCAAGACCAAGGAGATAGAGGATGTGCATCCAAAGGAAAGCACACATGCCAAGGGCCGAAAGAATGTTCTTGTAGGTAAAACTCAAGGGAACGTGGACTCCAACATTGTACCAAAATGTTTCCAAACTAAGGAAAGCACGACTATTGTTCTACCTGACTCGATGGTGCATCACATTGTTCTTACGATGAACAATACCTTCCAGTGGCAAAATTCTTTTCCTTCAGGCCAACCATTGAGATAGTCAGGAAATGGGTTTCTACCAAATGGAAACTAAAAGGGAGTGTTTCCATAAGTGATATGCTTGACACTCTCTTTTTGTTCAAATTAATTGTGAAGGAAGACATGGTGTTTGTTCTCTCATGCCTTGGGGCTTATGGTAAACATCACATCTCTCTATATAGATGGAAGTCTAGCTTTGACCCGACTGCTGATTTGAACAAGAGTACCCTTGTCTGGGTTCGTTTACCTGGTCTTTCGTTGGAGTTTTACAATGAGAAGGTTTTTTGATGGATTGGAAACACGTTCAGACATTTTGTAGCTATGGATGAGGTGACTAGGGCAAAATCAAGGTTGATTTAAGCTCAATTTTGTGTTTTGGCTACTGTTAGCAAAAACCTTCCTAATTTTACTACTTTAAAATCCAAATTGGGAAGTTGGACTGAAGCCTTGGTCTATGAGAATGCCACAGTCTTTTGTCAAAATTGTTCCAAACTTGGTCATTTGATATCTGAATACAAGGCCTCGATGCCAAAACATCTTAAAAAGAAGGAAGTCATGGCTACTACGGTGGCTATGGAACTGGGTGAGTTAAGTATTGTGACTGATAGTGAAGACTACCCATTTAGAGAGGGTCTCATCAAGCTAATGGAAACCCCTAATAAATATTCTTAGATAGTTAAGGTGGATGTTGTCCCTACTCAAACAAATTTTAAAATTGAGGGGAAAACATCAACAAGATGTTCATTCCCCTCTTGTCAAGGATTTAGGAGAAACTAATGGAACTTCCAACCTGTTAGAGAGTTGCACTCCTAGAAAAGTAGGACCTCTAGATGAAGGGGAGATCCCTCCCCATCCAAGTACCTCGACCAATAAAATCAAGGAAGTCCCCATCCCTAACACCCATATCAGTGAAAAAAAGACTGGACATACATGCATGAAAGTTTATGCTACTATTTCTATAGCACTAAAGAGATTCCCCTCACCGGATGCCCCCTCTAGTAGTTTTTTCTTGTCCAAGGATTAGGGATGGATAACATAGAGAATAAAAAATAGAAATATGAATATTGATGTGGACATAGAAATAAAGATCGGATGCCCATCATAGAGGCTCTCTAGGCACAAGGAAGTAGCAAGGGAAATTGCAAATGGGAGGCAAAGGACCATGGATTCATCAAGTAAAATTAGAAAATGAGGTTCATGTCATGGAACATGTGGGGTCTTAATAGCCCCCAAAACAATATTCCCTCAAGAACTACATTCTAAAAACAATTATTGATATTCTCTTGCTTTAGGAAGTTAAGATGATGGATACTTCTTTCAATACTATTGCTGAAAAAATTGGCAACGCTCTGATTTCCTCCTCAAAAATGCCAATGGGGCCTCTAGAGGGGTGGTTACCATGTGGGATCCCTCAAGATTATATGGCTCCTTTGTCTCCTCCTCAATTAGCTCCCTAACTATCAAATTGACCTCTCACAATGACTCTTGGTCTCTTGTGAATGTCTATGCCCCCAACACTAGGGTGAAATGTTTATCTCTTAGGAATGATCTTTCAACTTTGATTTAGAATGATCTAGACTCTCACTAGATGGTTGCAAGAGATTTCAAATCCCCTCTTTTTCCCTCAAAACAATTGGGGGATCTTTTCGATAACTTTGACAATATGGCAGATCTGGTTGATTTCATCAATAGGAATGATTTTCTAGATGTGGATTTGATGGGACAAAATTTTACATGGTCCAACCATAGAAAAGGGGAACATCTTATTCATTTTATACTGGACAAATTTTTTATTTCGGCCAACTAGGACCCTAGCTTTAATGCCACTCTTCAATCTTTGCCTAGGACTGTGTTTGACCACAACCCCGTTCTCTTGGAGTCTCCTGATAAACATTAAAGAAGAAGATATCTCTTCTGCTATGAAATTGTGTGGATCGCTCGCCTAGAATTCAAAGATTGCATTAATAATTGGTGGAGCACCCTGATTAGGGGAACACCTATATATAGGGTGGCCTAGAAATTGGATTTGATTTGGAGGAATGTGAAGGGTTGCAACAAATCCATATTTAGAAATATCTTTGTTGAGAAAAAGGAGCTTAACAATAAGCTGACAACAATTCAGAAACAGATAGTGTGAGGGGACTCCTTGGAAGCTACTCATAGGAAGGAGGAATTACTTAGAAGGAAATGGAAGGAGAACTTAAAATAGGAGGAAATATATTGGAAACAAAAATCAAGAGTGCAATGATTAAAGGAAGGGGATAAAAACTCAGCTTTTTTCCACAGATTAGCCTAATAGAAATAGAATGATAAATTTGATTACTTGCTTAAGGGATGATCGAAAATAGGAAATTAGAGATGACAACCAATTGGGAGAAATGGTGTCAAACTACTTTCGTAGACTATTTGATGAGGATAGTAGGGTCAATAATACTCTCCTTGAAGACCGTCTGCTTCTCTGGATGATGATGATAATACTTTTATTGTGGCCCCGGTTATAAATGTGGAGGTTAGGATGTAGTCTTCTCTATGGGTGAATACAAAGCCCTAGCACCAGATGACTTTCCCCCAACTTTCTTCCAAGAATTTTGGGATATTGTTGGGTATGATGTTACCATAAATGCTAAGGATTTCGTTAGAATGGGAAAAAATCTCCAAAAATTGAACAACACTTCCCTCGCCTTAATCCCCAAAGTAAAAGAGCTAATGCTCCTCACAGATTTCAGACCCATCATCCTTTACAATACTATATAATTTTTTTGCCAAAGTTTTGGTAAACAAGATTAAGCCTTTTCTTGATGATCTCATCAGCCCAAATAAAAAAGGACTTGTCTCAGGAAGACAAATTTTGGATGTTGCTATTATCACGCATGAGGTCCTTCATTCCGTGGATAATTTTTTTCAACCTAGAATAGTCTTAAATCTTGATATCTCCAAGGCCTATGATAGGGCAAGCTAGGACTTTCTGGTCAAAGTCCTTAGGAAGTTAGGGTTTGGTGACAGATTGCTCAACCTAATTAAGGAATACATCTTTACTATTAAGCACTCGGTCTTGGTCAATGGTGTCCCTAGGGAGTTTTTTGATACATCTAGGGGGGTACGACAAGGTGATCCCTTGTCCCCCTGCCTATTCATTACTCTTGCTAAATTTACTAGAAGAAATTCCATCACCCTTGTTAATAATGGTTCCTTGCAAGGGGTCAAACCTACCTCCTCTATTCCTCCCATTATTCTTCAATAGTTTTTTGATGAAACTATTCTCTTTGGGATGACTTTGATTGTGGAAGCTCGGGAATGGAAAACCTTTCTCAATTACTATGCGAAAACTTTTGGTTTGTACATAAACAATGAAAAGAGCAATATTTTTATTCTAATACTACTGACAAACAACAAGGTAAAATCAAAGATATTCTGGGATACTAGACTGATGCCCTCCCAGGTACTTACTGTAATGCCCCGCCAGGAAACCCCGAAGGGATTAAGCCATAACACAAGAATAGAGTGCAAATTTTTATTTTTTTTAAAGTTACACCACATTAAGATACAACAAGATATCAAAGATTCAGATTACATAGCGGAAGACATCAACTAACACCTAAAGAGTTTCCCAACGAGATTACTTAAATTTCACAATTCACTAACTCACACAATTAATCCAATAAGCTAACTATCTTAATAACGAGATAATTCTTAATCAGGATAATTTCTTTCAACAGGTGGAAATATAAATCACAAGCAATGACTCATCAATTGAGATCTATTCATAATCTTCATTCAAGCTTTTCATTTAAAATTACAAGCCATACTAAACATAAGAGGTCTTTCAAGCATATTTAATTTTCTAACCACAACTGAATAGATTCCATTACTCTAAGATACATTCTTTCATATTCCATCTTATTGCATTTTAAAAGACGATTACATACATGCACCTACGATAAATCTCATCTAAACCACTTATGCATCGATCAACATGGCATTCAAGAAAGGACTGAATATAAGCATTAAAAGTTAATTCCATTTATCCACTTAACCATTCTAACATAAGCTAATCATACATGATAAAGCTGAATAAAGGAAACATAAGAGAATACATCACATAACACCATAATGATCTCGGAGTTCACCCCTAAAGGGCTACATCTCCGGGTCTGCTCAACTGCAAGACCCCTCTGATAATTAAAAAGGTTAAGAGTACAAGAGGTTACATCATTACAATCCGGCCATCAAGGCGAAATATAAACAATATACAAACGACCACATCGGTCAATTAATACATAAACGATCCCTGAAAAGAACAGGATCCAGCTGAACATAATCCAAGCTAAAACAAGAGGTCCATGAGAGCATCCATAAAACTGAGCCATCACCACCCAAGGTCTAACATGAAACCGACACTCACAAGGGCAGAGACAAAAAGGATGACTCACAAAGGTACTCCTAACAGGACAAAACGACAACACACTAGCGAACGTAGGGACAAGTGTCATCACACAACCTGGTATGGTTACCATGGCAAGTCTTCATAGGTCCCGGCCCCATACACTGGGTCACCCTGGCAACCAAATCCGAGCTTCCGGCCCATCCAAGCCTTATGTGGACCCACACATCCTCTCGTGAAGACAAGGAAGATGGTTTGCCATTTCAGGCCTTCTCACAGCATGTCGAATCTATGATAGCACTCGTCCCATGTGTGAGGCACATTTATCTTACTTGGAGATTACATTCTAATCTACTTAAAGGTTATCACTTATTAGACTCACTTTCGACGGGTTACCCAGCAGCCACTTTGGGCACGGCCCCCAATCGAAAGCCACTTTCCCATACGACACTAGACTAAACTCAGACGAACTCAAAACCAGGGAATACACATGGTCAGACGAACGGAGTTCAAGAAGAGAGAAACAATCATCTGGTCAAACACGACTCAAGGGTAATCACTTACTGACGGTACTCTAACTAGAGACCCGACCAACAACGGTCAACCACAATCATCATTCGACTCACACACAAGGAGGATATGATCAAAATGACACTACCACAATACAACAGTCAACTCGGAATCGAGGACTGAAACAGGTACCCCAAGTCATTCCATACGACAGGGTCCTACCAAACAAAGCAAACTTGCCATTTCATAAGCAAAAGCGAATACAGCAATTTAAACTCGCATAGGCAATAATCCAACAGATACAATCTTTCCGAATTGATCTAAACATTAAAAGTCGATCAGGTTTTCTACAAGATCTAAATCCGATTACAGTTATCTACCTCATCAATGGATAAGTTGTTCTTGGTTTTCTAACTGTCTAAGGTTCAAAGCATCGAACAGACATATAAAGTCATCATGAGTTTTTAAACCAATTCATATTAATAAAAATCAGACAACCATTAATCAACTAAAATAAGATATTTAATCTCCAATCAAAACGTCATTGACATACTGGTTCGAAACCAACCTCTACAGTTTCGTATTTTTCAAACCCAGATGCATAATACGGATCACGGAATATAATTATAAAAAGAGGATCTAAAAGAAGATAATCATTTCCAAAAGCATATCGTTTCAATTCAAATACCCAACGATGAATATTTCACTTACTTTTCAATTACTCAAATGATATGTTCTACGATAATTTTTAACATCATCAATTAGTAATTACATCGTATTTCAACGATTTTCCAATAACATATTATTCTCTATTTTGTTTTTTTAAACAATACTACCTTAATTAGCCAAATGCTCTAATCAGCTAGAAGGTAAAATCTAAATTTATTAATCCAAGATCAATCAGAATGAAATCAATGATATTCGGTTGCGAAATTATCAGTTTTAGAACTTAATTAGGAAGGGAACATAAGTCATGAGATGACATTGAATAATGATTAACCTATAAACTCCATTGTGAAATTAATCAATACCAAATTAACCTTTATCATGATATGCCACCTTTAATCATAATTAAGAATCTAACTAAACTTAACATTAAAAATAACTTTCATTAAAATGATCTAAAATATCATATGCATTTTTTTGGATGATAAAAAAAAAATACATTAAAAAAACATTTTATAAACTATGATCTAAACACAAAAAAAAACGCATTTAAATTAAGTGGCGAGGGCGGGCCGTGCCCTAACCCTAGCCGCAGGGAAGGCTTCGCGCAGGCGGCGCCACGGTGGTGCCCACAGGTGCCGCGGCGCCCTGCGGCCACCGCGGCCCCTGTGGCCACCGCCGTGAGCCGCAGGCACTGTGCTTGGCGAGCGGAGGTGAGGGGGGAGCGGGGGAAAAGGGGGACGTGCGGGGGAGGGGAGGAGGAGCGGGTGGAGCTCCGCTCCCCGCCCTCCAACCCCAAACCCACAGTTTAAAAGCATATGCACAGTCCCGATACAAAAACAAACGCCCAGCTCAAAAAAATGAATAAATTTTGATTAAAAACGCACAGGTTCGATAACATTTAACCTTTTTTTTTTTTAAAAACACACAGTTTGATGAAAATGCGTTTAACACAGCGCTATTTAATTTAAAACACAGTCCGAAACTTCCAAAAACAAAAACGCCCAAATGAACTGAGTAAATTTCGATTGAAAATAAGTTCGATTTAAAAGAACTAGGTTTTGGTATCATGTTTTCTTTGATAATTTTCATTCTCTCCAAACACCATGGGATTCCAAACCACCCAAACAGCATTGAGGAATAACAAAACGTCAGATAAATCTCTAGCCAAACTCAAAATGGCCAAACAAGGAACTATTTTTTTTTTTTAAATCAAATGGTTAAACAGATCCTACCTGATCTCGCATTCCTGGCAAGATCTGCCGAAGAGTCCAAATCTCCAGCTCCCAAATCCTTCCTTGTCCATCCAAAACCTCCAATTTTATCTCCAAAATCTTTTCCAACCAGAAATTCTCCAAAATGTCCATTTCCCAAAATTTCCCCAAATTTTGGGTTATATGGAAGAGTTGACTAAAATTCCATTTTTGGAATTAAAATTTTTTATTTACAAAATAATTCACAAAATTAATCCTTTCTAACTATCACAACAAATTAACTTGCTTTCCAAATCCAAAATCGATTTCCTCATTTAATTAAATTTAGCCGTTCTAATTTCAAAAGCCAACAGAATACAATTAACTCTATTGCGATAAAATACAAACTTTCTTTTCAATAGCATATCTACAAGGCATTTAATACTCGAAATCAGTTATTAATCGAACTTACTCCCAATTTAAAATAAGCAATTCATATCAACGAAAATCGCATAACGACATATCCGATTACTTTAGTCCATTTATCTCTAATGCACAAATACATATTTAATCAAAATAATTACTAAGGACTAATTAATCAATTTAACCATGCACACCAAGCACGCAAACCGAGAAGGTCAACCAAACAGACGACTCGCCAACCCAAACAAGAAGGGGATACCGACGACGACTGGTGATGCTGACTTGAGCATGACTAAGGTCAACTAGGGTCTTACGACCACCTAATCCAACTCTAAGGATTAAAAAGGTACACTCAAACCTGCAATCCAGGTGAACTCGAACCTCGCACTCATGCGGTGTTGTACCTGAAATCTCTTGCAACCAAGAGTCATACATGCATACATATATAAAATTTAATGAAAACGTTAGCCCGATATTAATACCACAAACTACGTACACTAACATCTTGCATACAACTAGTGTGAAAATCACATCAATAGCTATGCGTTAAATCAAACATCTGACTATAACATAATATTACGATAAACTAATCAAGATTAAACCAAGGTTAGAAATAGATTAGGGCAGGGGTACTACACTTACCTTTGGAACTCTATTCTTGAAAGAATGTAGAAGAAACTTTGTGGCTGGAAGGGAAGTCTCCTCAATAGTGTTGGCAAGCTTCAACTATTGGCTTCCTCACTATAAGTGATCCTTCTCTACTTCATTTCCTTATTCAAGATCTCGACCTCCATGACTGAGAATCTTTGGAGGATCCGAAGGACATTCCTCTGGACAAGCATGAAAGAGAAGAAGAGGTTCGCATTGGTTGGATGCGAAAAGGTTTGCTATATTAGGAAAATATCACGGTTTAAAAAAGATCTCATGGCTAAAACTGGATGGAAATTGGCCCTTCACAAAGCCAACTGGTGTCATATTATGAGTGTTAAGTATCTTCATCAAGAAAAGTTCTACAAAATACTAAATTCTGAGGGGTTTCCTAGTGGTTACAGGATTTGGAATAATATATTCAAGTGTAGGAGCATTATCTCTTTGGGTCTTAAATGGCTTATTAGTAATGGGGGAAACATCCACTTCTAGGAGGATACTTGGATTGGGGACAAATTGTTGGCTTCCTTCCCCTCTCTTAGGAGACTACAAGATTGTGCTATGCCCTCAAACCATATGGTGTAGGTTCTATTACATGGATGGTGCAATACTTTAATAAAATGACTATCTTCTATGTGTCTTTGAATCAAAATGACAAAACATGTATCTCTTGAAGAATCAATATTTCCTTGAAGATTTATGGAAGAGTTCCAGTTGGATAGATATAAAAGTACCATCTTGCATGGATTTATTTTAGATGTTTTAAAATAATAAAAAATAAATTCATTTCTAAAGAGAGAGAAAACATGTTGAAGATCATGGGCACCTCACTAAATTGAAAGTACTACATCTTTAAAGTTCTCTCCAGTTCCGTCACATTGAAGATCATGGACAAATACTATATATTGGATTATTATCCCCCACTTATTAAAATCTTTGTGCAGTGATTTATTTTTTAGGTAATGACTTTGAGGAGGAGTGTGCATGTCATTGACATCAACTACTAGCTAAATCCTTTGTTTTAAGTCCTGTGGGCACATTATCATAAGTCATACAGGTAGATGTTTTAACTTTTAAGTCATATGGGCACATTATCGTAAGTCCTATGGGTATATGTTTTAATTCCTATGGGAACATTATCCTAAGTCCTATGTGCATATATTTTTAATTCCTACCCTATTGTAAGTTCGACAGATGTTTTAAGCCCTATGGGCACCTTGTATTAAATCCTATGATCATATTGTAAAATGTTCTTATAAATATTCCACTTGTAAAAGAATTGTATATAGAGCTATGAAAAATATGTAGTGAACCTAGGAAGAGGGGGGTCTTGAGGAGACTGCAACTACAATATAATTTTTTATAAGACCTCATAGTATCATTTTTTTAACACTAGGATTATACATTATGACAAGATGAATTTCATGTAGTTCGAAATGCATGATCTTCTGTTGGCATATATTTGTGTCCTTGTTTATCATTGTGAAACAAGACATACATTACTGGGGGTACTTCATTTTTTATTTTATGGAAATTGACATGTGATGCCCTATTAACATTAAGGGGGAGTATTCTAAGAATATAAAGTTATTATGGGTCAATTCCCTTATAACATATATATAATCTGTCCACGCCCTAGTCCGTCTTAGTTGGGTCCTATTTTGAAATGGGGCAAGGGTCCTATCTCACTAGTGGAATTCAATTTTGTGGCCTCGCATGACCATTGGAGGTTGGCCTAATCAATAAATGACCTAGATAAGGTCATATATAAAGACATTAATCAATTAATTTTAATCATAAGTTTCCATCTGTAAGAAACCTAGTAATCTTGCATCCGTGAAGAATTAATCATCAAGCATTTTCAGATATCTTCAAGATTATATATTATTCATTCAACCATTATAGAGAAAAAATACATCATTCATATGCAAGCATGTGTGTGTGATTAGGGTTTTGTCATGTTCATGCCATCTCATACAACATATGTGATTACATTCAAGAAGAAAAGTATCATTATCAACAATTGCAAATCTAAGGTATATCTTTCCATTATTTATTTTAGTATTTGCATTATTTCATTTGAGGTTAATTCCTAAACCAAGGTTTGACTTAGGCAAACCCCTATTCCCAACAATGTCCCCTTTCTTTCTATGTAGGAAACAAGTAAAAACATGTAATTTTTTAGGATTGACATAATTCACAAAGACGAATAGGTTTCCTTTTGGACAACAAAAAGTTCAAAGGACAAAAGTGACGAGCATTTTGGTCCCGACAATTCAAGTCGACTGACACAACCATAGCCCGGATGATCCTCGAAGAGAACAATCCAGATCATGTAGCAAGAGTAACACAACAAAAGCAACAAAACATCATAGATAAAATGCAAACTCAGACATCTGCAATATTATAGACTCATCATAAACTAGCTGGCAACATCCAATATACATACAAGCTTACAAGCCTAGAACAACATACATTCCAGAAAACAATCCATCCAGACCTCCAAGAGGTATCCAAATTACATAACATTAATCATTATCATATATTCTCTTTCTTTTCCTCCAAATTATCAAATGCAACAACATATATATGATTCAGAACACATCTGGGTCGGCCATAAAAGATCGCATTCTCCAAGGTAGGAAAATGAAATGTGTAAAATAGTTCGGACCCAAAATGTGAAGATCTCTGCTAAGAACACAAATGAAGTGTGACCACCAAGGAAGGTTGGACAAGGGCTCAGTAACATCGAACTAAGTGCCAATTAGATCTAGAAGCCAATAAATTTCTCCGCAAGAGAAGAAACCTCCAACTAGTCGTTATACTCAAAACTGCTTTGAGAACCAAGAAACAACCAATCCAGAAGAGCTAACTTGTTGTTAAAGAGTCCAAATGAATTGGAAATCTGGAATAAGGAATAAGAACACACCCTAAATCCAACAATGTGATCCGCAATGAAAAATGAACAACAACCTGAGAATTCCAAAAGAAACACAAAAGCTGAAACACAGAACTAAAACAAATATTTTTGGCTTATGCAAGATTGCTCATTGATCGGGGATGCTCCTGCATCAGACACCCCAGGTAGAAAAATATCTTCCATAAGAGGAAGCTCATGAACATCAAAAAGGATTCAGAATATAAACCCCATGCTCATTTCTGATCCAAATGTCTTCCCTGTTTGCAAAGATCTTCCTCTTTACCCCTTCCGGTAACTCAACCAAATTCTCCAACTTCCTTTCCACTTCTCCTCTTTTTCCCTACTTTATATTTGCACACTCTCTTATTACCACTCTCTTTCTTCTGCAAATTTGTTTTAGTTCTTCCACTAGAAATCTTCTTGTCTTACATCATAACTCTAACCTTACTACCATCTGGTACCACCTTGCTATCAGATCCATCCATAAGATCCTTCTTCAAGTCCACATCATACTTC
The DNA here is from genome assembly GCF_030272615.1 of Cryptomeria japonica. NCBI lineage: Eukaryota > Viridiplantae > Streptophyta > Pinopsida > Cupressales > Cupressaceae > Cryptomeria > Cryptomeria japonica. The sequence goes on along the minus strand of NW_026728835.1, from coordinate 2,459,877 downwards.
TCAACACTACAACTATTTACAAGACTCAAATTCTTCACTTCCTTCTCTTTCTCCTTCAAAGAAGCCAGAGTGAACTTCTACCCATCCTTCTCAATACTATTTAGGATTCTCCTGCAATCATAGATAGCTCCTTTGTCATACTACCAAGGTCTACCAAGCAAAACATGACAAGCACTCATAAGCAAAACATCCCACAAGACTTCATCTTTGTAAGGTCCAATATTAAAATTCACCAAGCATTACTCCATTGCCTCTAGAACATGATCACATTGCAACAAACTCACCTTGTAAGGACAAGGGTTCTCAAGCGTCTTCAAACCAAGATTCTCTACCATCTCCTCTGATACCAAATTTTCAATGCTACCACTATCCACAATAACTTTACAACACTTACCACCTGATTTGCAAACAGTCCAGAAAATATTCTTCCTTTGTGTAGATCCAATTTCTTCTTTGCTCTACTCCACCAAGACTCTTCTTAACATAAGGAATTCTCCTTTCTATGTTTCTATCATGCTCTCATCTATAGCTCCAGCATCCGGTTCCTTACATGCTATGAAAGTCCTTGTCATTCCCAGAGAACACTCATAAAATCTATGTCCTACTTATGTACACTTGAAACATTTACCCAAGAATTCCCTCCTACTACTGCCATTTCCTTTCCTTGTGTCTTCTTCTCCAGTTATTTACTCTATTTAGACCTTGATTCTTCAGTATTTTGTTTCTCCATACCGCCACTCATATTCCCTCTATCCAATGCATGTCTCTATTTTCCTCTAGGGTTATTCTTTTGTCTTGTTTTCACTTTATCTTTTGCCTTCAATGCATATTGATAAGCCTCCTCAACTGTAGAAATATTATGCATGCTCATCTCATCCTGGATGTTAAATCAAATTCCATACATGTATCTAGCCACCTTCTCCCTATCCATCTCCCGATGTTCGGATTTGATCATCACCTTGTAGGATTCCTCAATATACTCCTTCATACTCATGTCCTTCCGCTTTAAGTTCTACAACCTTTTGAACAAATCCAACTCATAGTCTCCCAAAATGAATTTAGCCTTCAATATTGCAACCATCTGCCTCCACAAGGTGATTTTGATCTCACCATTCACCACTCTATCTCTCTGAAATTTTGTCCATCATAAAGAAACCTACCCTTTCAACTTATTTTGTGCTAACCAAACTCTTTTTGGGTCTTTAACATCTTCAAACTTGAAGTAGTCCTCCAACTCTCTGAGCCAATCTATCGGGTATTCCAAATTCAATGTACCCAAAAAATTATAAAACTCAACTTTATGAATTTTACTTACTTGCACCACCTCTCTAAGAAATATTTCTTTTCCCTCATATGTCAGTGCTTCAACCTCTTTAGCCTCTAACTCTTCCCTCACCTCTCCATACTCATCCTCTAATTCTGGATTCCATCACAAACCAGCTAGCGCGTTACAGATCTTATTCCTCATCTCATTCTTAAAATCCTCCATCATCTGCTCTACTCACCTAGGGTTCATCCTTCTTGGGGATATCTCCTACTTTGCTCTAGTGCCACTGCCTCAACTCGGCGATTAGACTACAAGTTTTCAATTGCCTCTCCAACGGTGATCTATTGAACACACTTTCAACCTACCTCAAATCAACAATCTGTTCACCCAAAAGAATGCATGATGATTCACAACTAGCTCTGATACCATTTGATGGAACCATAACCTAGAGGGTCCTCAAAGAGAACAATCCAAATCATGCAGCAAGAGTAACACAATAGAAGAAACAACACATTATACAGAAAATGCAAATTTAGACATTTGCAACATCATAGATTCATCATAAACTAGTCGGCAACATCCGATATACATATAGGCTTACAGGCTTAAAACAACATACATTCTTGAAAACAATCCATCTGGACCTCCAAGAGGTATCAAATTACATAACATGAATCATTATCAAACAATCTCCGCTTGTCTTCTAAAATATTAAATACAACAACATATATAGCATCCAGAACACATCTGGGTTGGCCACAAAAGATCGCATTCTCCAAAACAGGAACATGAAACGTGTAAAATAGGTTGGACCCAAAATGTGAAGATCTCCTCCACCATGAATGCAAATGAAGTGGAGACCACCAAGGAAGGTCGGCCAAGGGCTCAGGAACATCAAACAAAGTGCCAATTAGATCCGCAAGCCAAGAAATTTCTCCGCAAGATAAGAAATCTTTGACTAACCGTTCAACTCAAAACTGCTCTGTGAACCAAGAAACAACCAACCTGGAAGCGCTAACTTGCCCATAAAGAGTCTAAATGAACTAAAAATATGGAATAAGGAATAAGAAAATGCCCTGAAGCCAACAATTCAATCTGCAATAGAAATTAACAGCAACTAAAGAATTCTGGAAGAAACACAGAAGTTGCAACACAAAAATAGAACAAAAATAGAACGAAAATAGATATTTTTGGTTGATGCAAGATTTCTCATCGATCAGGGATGATCCTACATCATCAACCTTCTGGGAATAGATCCAAACACTCATATATTTCTCAAATCAAAGTTCGTGACTCTGTTTGATGATTGTAGCTCATTGTTTATGCATAATTGCTTAAATTTACACGCATTTTCCCTAATTTTAGCATCTTCACAATTCAACTTAAAAAGAGGGAATCAAATTCCAACCAATGAATCTAATCAGTGCTGGCAATTGACACTCATCGGATTCATTTTGTTGTTATTGATGGAAACAACATTAGATGGAAGTCATATACTGACATTAGGAGGCATATACCAGCAAACACCAACTTTGGAGCATTCAGGGCTACACCGGCAATGACACCAACATCAGTACTTGAAGGAAGCCGACATCAAGGGATATTTATTTAGTAAATCATTTTATAATTATTTTTGAGCCTGACATTGAATATCTTTTGTAATGCATTGTAAGCCAACATAAGGCATATTGTTTGTAATGGGTATATAGGTCAGTCTCCTAAGTCATTTTGAAGAGTGATAATGATATGACATAGGATGCGACATAGGAGAATATAGCAGAACTGTATAATGCGAAGTATATGTATGTAGATCATTTATATGCAAGTGTTATATCATCCAATGATCTATAGACAACTTAGAAAGCAGTCTTGGAGGAGAAGAGATACCGGTAGTAGTGTTCAGAGTTTATGAACCCATACAGAGCAGAGCTAGAACCAAAACTCTATTTGGCATAGCAGATACATTTTTGAGTTCAATTTTATTGTTGTACTTTAGCAGAAACTTGTAGTCAGTGAGACTCTTTAATTATATATATATATATATCTGTGTGTGTGTGTGTGTGTGTGTGTGTGTGTGTGTGTGTGTGTGTGTGTGTGTGTGTGTGTGTGTGTGTGTGTGTGTGTGTGTGTGTGTGTGTGTGTGTGTGTGTGTGTGTGTGTGTGTGTGTGTGTATGTGTATATATATATGTGTGTGTGTGTATGTATATGTGTATATATATATATATATATGTATGTATGTATGTATGTATGTATACACATATATACATATACATACACATATATATCTATACATATGTATGTATATATGTATATGTATATATATGTATACATATATATATATATATATTATATGTATATATACATATATATACATATAATATATATGTATATATATGTATATATGTATATGTATATGTATATATATGTATATATATGTATATATGTATATATGTATATATGTATGTATATGTATATATATATGTATATATGTATATATGTATGTATATGTATGTATATGTATCTATATGTATATATATGCTTAGTCTTTCTGGGCATGATGATTTGTCTTTTTAGAGATAATCTATGCTTAGTCTTCTCTTCGTCTTGTCATATAATTTTAGCTTTATTTCTCATGGTTTGGGTCCAAATTGCATTCTCTGTCTAGTTAGTTTTGAAACTTATCTGGTTCCAAATTCATTGTCCTCTTTTGCCTTTCTACTTTAATGTATCCTTGTCGTGACTGGTTTTGTTGCTTACGGATATGGGCTAAACATGGATTTTATTTTATTCTCTAGAGAATATTTTGATAGGACAACTCTTTGTTGACTAACCTTGGTAGAATGGTAGTCTTTGGCTATTTGCTCGACAAGGTTGGCCTATACTTTGGATTGGGATTGTTACGACATTCTGGTTGATGAAGAGAGTAACATCTAAACATTCTCACCTTGATTAGATAAATATTTTGGGAATGCCTTCTTTGAATTTTCATGGCTTACTTGGATACTAATGAGGAGCTTAATGGTAGGACTCTAAGTAAAGGAATGACTAGTTTCAGAATGCTTATTAGTTAAGATTGTGAGTAACGATTATGCATTTAGTATTGCGATTTCGGGTTATGATGGTAAATAGATGCTATTAGCGAGCTTACATTCAATACTAATTTGTGTGATGAAGATAGTAGGATAGTTGGTAGGTCTGATCTTTGCTCGTATCTGAATTAAAGAAGCCTATTTCTAGAAGACAAGACAATTGATCTATTCCTTTAATATGATGCAAACATCCTGTAATAATCAAGAAAGATGTAATTCAAAGTTTAATGCCGATTGTATAGCTATATAGAGGTTGATCGCCACTATATGTAAACACCTAGTATGTTTCTAGGAATTGTATTCCTTGGGCAAGACCAGAGGTTTTCTTTACCCGGTTCTTTCTTACCAATGCCCACATTGAATCGGGTTGTAATTTTCTTTAAAAGATAATAAAATTATTCAGCCAATGGCTCATTATCTATCAAAAAAAAGAAGCTCTAATTAAACAATAAATCAAATAAACATTAATCAAATCAAATCAAAATAAATATTAAATAATTAAACAATCGCACATCTCCAAATAAATAATCATAGACTCACATCACCCTATGCCAACAAAGGGGACAATCACAACTCAAGACTCTACCATTAACTTGCACTGTGGCACAACTAACAAGGTATGCAACTTAAACCTAGAGTGTGTGAGGGAAACTATGTCATCTCCAACAACTTTCCAATGGGATAGAGACACACTCAGACCTATGAAGCCAAGTGGAGTCGATGTCTAGTACCTACAAACCTGCATTTAACACTAAACACAACATATATGATACATACACATCATAATAAACAAACATGTGATAGATAATTGCGATGACATATCCTGCTCGCTATGAGTTATATGACATGGTCTCTACTCACGAAGACAATCACACAATATAACATCAAAACATCGCATGGAACCATGATCATGAAATAGGGTTAGTACCATTATAAAAATCATGTCATATAATCCACATGAACACTGAACACATATAAATCAATGAGTCATATCATATAACATATATCCACATAGAGTAACTATCATCATTGATGACATCTAAGCACCAATCATATGTCTAAATAAGTCTATTAATGCATAAATCAAAATGCAAGTCTATGAGAGGCACTACAACCCTAACCTTCACAAGAAACCAAAATAAAATTAACCCTAACTTTAAATAAACCCAAACCCTAAACTTAACTAATCCATCAAAACAATAAAACCCTAACCCTAAAATTAATTAAATATACCAAGTTGAACCCTAACCTTGAGACTAAGCTACATACATTCCTAATCTTCAACCTAATTCAACAATAAACCGAATTCAACCATAAACCTAATACTAAATTAACATTGATTCTTATTGAACAATAACCTAATTAAATCTAATTGATACCTAAACCATAATGAACTCTAACTTTAATTCTAACCCTAACAGTAAACCAAATTTAACTCTAATAATGAACCTTATAAAATCTTACTCTAACCTTATATCAAATTGAACCTTCATGTTGCATAAAACTCAACTAAACCATAACACTAATCTAAATTGAACCCTAACAATAAACATAATTAAATACTAAAAAAATTGAACCCCTAACCTAAACTAATTTAAAGACCAATCCTAAAGCATATTGAACCCTAACTATAACACAAATTTAATTGAACCGTAACCCTAAAAAAATTGAATCCCAAATGTGAACCTAATTATAACTTTAAAATATATCCAAGTTAAATAATAATACTAAACCTAATTGAACACTATATTAATTTAAACCCTAATTGTAAACCTAACAAACAATAAGCCAAAATGAACCAATTAACATTATACCAAATGGAACCCTCAAACTAAGCCAAATTCTACCTTAAACCAAATGAAGATATTTTAAAAAAAAATCTCAACTATAAAATATTCATTCTTTACAAATTATTTAAATAATTAATTTAAAATAAATTTATGGACTTATAAATTAATAAATATTTCTTTGTTTAAATTCTTTTGGGTTGCAAGCATAATGGCCCAACAAGGATTTGAACCTTGGTGGCCGCTTCACCAACGAAGTGTTTTAACCGTGACACTACAAGTCCAAAGATAATATTATATTATTATATATTACTATTTATTTTTAGGGGGAAAAATTAAATAATATTATAATAAATTTAGGTGTGTAAGTTATTATTATTTTTTTTTTAATAATTTTATATTTTGATAGTAAAATTTTTTACTTTCTTTTTAAATTTTAGTTTTAATACCTTCTAATATATTTTTTTTTTATCGATAATAGTTATATTTTATTTATTTAAACTAAAAAGTACATTTGTATCAAACTTCCAAAAAAGAAACCACTCCCCCAAACCATCCCCAACCACCATCCAGTCCTACTGTCTAAAACCATGGTTTTTGAAAATGTATACTGCTCAGACCCTACCCCACCCCCACATCATAGAAATTCAAAATAAGTCATGCCAAAAGTTGGTCGAAGAGTTTATCGTCTAAAAGAAAATAAAGTTTTAAGTTTATCAACTAAAAAAGAAACATCTAAACAAAAAGATGTGCCCAGAGGTACCCTGTTTTAGTGAAATCCTCATCTTCCCACAAAGGCATGTTGATCTTCAGTTCTTGCTTCTGCATCTTTGGCCACTAACCCTCGCGAAGCTGGTCTTTCTGTCTCACCACCGCTCCCACCCGTCGCACCACCCACTACACCCTGTCTTGCCAATTATGCTAATAATTTTCACGTAATCGACCTCCTGTATCTCATCTTCTCTGCCAATCTCACCTCCCCACCCTCCTTCTGAATTACATCTTCGATATCCATAATCTAGACGAACATTGTCAACCCTTCTCATCCTCGCTTCGCATCTTCTTTAAAACAAACTCAGACTTCCTCATGGCAGCAAAGGAATTGAATTCACAAGTGTCTCACCCACGACTCCCCATTCTCCTCTCGGATGCCTTCAGCAAGATTGAAACCCCACCCCGGCACAACCCATTCCAACAGGGACTCCAAATTTAACATGTACTCTTGTGGAATGATTTTCTTCAGAACTTTTCTCACTTCCTCACAGGTATAACCCAGCTCCAGTCCCCATGCCATGATAAAAGAATAAATATCTCTCTACATTTGTATCTATGGCCGATAACCGCCACCTCTTCGCCCAAGACCAGTCGAATTGCCTTAAAAAATAATGGATCTTTTGCAAGAAACATCTTCTCAAGCTTCTTCACAGGGACGGGTCCTCAAAAAGCTGGCATTAACTTGGAAGACTGCAGAGTGAAATTGGCTTCCATTTTGGTACTCACTGAAGAATTGCAGAGAATTCCGATGTAATTTGTCAAAATTTGTCTTCACCAACTTACCGACTCTTCTCATTAAATGTGTGAGCATTCCTAAATTAGTATTCAATGCAACCCACTCCACGATCGTCGCCATTTTAGAAAGCATTCCACAATAAATGCTCATTAACTCGGCCTTACTCAGAAGAAAAGTCAGTTGTCTGACATGAAATTTGAATTTTTTGACGTACCAACTTGGCACGTAGCCTTAATTCCATCTCACTATTTCTTTTTTGCAATCATGCCACCTCACTTCCCCTAGCGCGAGCTCACACGCTTCATTCGATAGCCCATCCGCAATGAAATTTGCTCCTCTTTTCACATGCGAGATGCAATAATTTTGGAAAGATTTCACCTTTTTCACTTATATTGTGTACATATTTATTCAATTTCCAGCATGGTTTATAGGCTTTGATCAAGGCCTGGACTACAATTTGGGAGTCACCCTCCAGGTGTACCTTTGTCACCTTCATATTTGCTGCCAGTTCTACTGCTAGTAAGGTCGTGTGAGCCTTCACCTCATTATTAGTGCCATATCGTAGCCTTTTTGCACTTGTAAAGAGGATCTCCCCTTCATCGTCACAAGCCACACATCCTATGCTTGAAATCCCTAGGTTACCTTTTGACGCCCCATCAAAATTTATTTTCACCCACCCCTTCTATGGTTTTGACCATTTCAACGTCTCCCCATCCAAAGGAACATTCAAAGGATTAAACCTGGAAACCCATGAAAGGGTCTAATACCTTCTAATATTAACTTAGAAGATAGTTTCCTTATATTTTATTTTCTCTCCTTTTTAATATTAATTAGTGTTTTTATTTTTTCATCTTTACATTTCTATTTGTTATACATATTTATTTTGTTAATACTAATCTATGGGAAAAAAATTACATTTTTATAGTATTTTTATAATTACTAAGCTTTTATTTTAAACTATATTATTTTATTTCTTTAATTATTAATTTAATGTAATCTCTAAATTTTCTATTTATAATAATATAATTAATTTATTTATAATTTTTATAATTTATTTTGATAGTATTAATCTACAAATGTTTTGTGCATTCTATTTGTAATCAATTTATTAATTTAATAATAATAAATGCAATGATTTTGAAAGCACAAGGTTCAAAAAAGTTGATTAATTAAAAATAGAGTTAAATTATTTAACTCCTTATATTAAAATTAAACCAAAACTAGATTGAAACCTACCCTTTAATATAATTTAACATTAAACAAAATTAAACACTAATCCTATCACTAAAACAAATATCCAACCTTAAGATGCCACTAAACTGTAAGCAAAAATTAAACATAAATCATATTAAACCCTATCCATAAATTATAATTAAAATTTAACCCTCTACCAAACACTTAATCAAATTGAATCATTATCCTAAGTCATATTAAACCCTATCCCTAAACCTAACTAAACAGTAAACCAAATTGGACATTAATCTTAACCCTTGACCAAATTTAACCCTAATACTTAACCAAATTGAATTGTAAAATAACAATATACATAATTGAATATTCACTTTTAAAATAATTCAACATTAAATTTAAATGGAATGCCAAACTTCAACCTAATTTAAGACTACACCAAACTAAACACTAATACAAAACCAAATTGAACCCTTAACCTAACACTATGTCAAAATCAACCATAACCCTAAAGCATGTTAAACCCTATCCCTAAACTTAACTAAGCCAAATTGTATTATAACCCTAACCCTGAACAAAATTTAACCCTCATACTAAGATAAATTGAACTGTAAGCCTAACACTACACATGATACACATAATTGAATGCTAATTTTTAACATAAGTAAACTTTAAATCAAAGCGAACATTAATCTTTAACATAATTTAATACTAAAAGAATGGAATACTAACACAACCAAATTGTAACCTAAATCAAATAGTAACCCTAATAACCTTAAACATACTTAAACATAATTGAATGCTAAAATAACACTAAACAAAATTGAATAATAAACCCAACTCAATGATAACCATTACTAAATTATATTTACTATTTTCAATTATAAAATAATTTAACTTTTTTATTTTAAATGATTTATTTTAATTATATTATTTATTTTGATTAATTATAATATTATATTATTTAAATTAATTATTATATTATATATAACTAAAAAAAAGGGAATGGGCCTCAGCGAGGGTTACGAGGCCCATTCCCCTTCTTTTAAATTATATTTTTAGTAATTTTTTAAGATTTTTTTAATATATATAGTATTTTAACTGTAGTTTAATTATATTATATTTTTTATTTTTTAATATATTTTATTTATATTATATTTCTTTTCTTTTTTTAATATATTAATATTAAAATAAATAATAATATTGATATATTACTAGCATATATATCTTCAATTTTAATCTATATAAAATATGTCACGAGATATCCTTCTCGAGGCGCCTATTTCATTTTAGGGTTCAAAATTGATTAGGGTTAAAAATTGAAGATGTATATGCTAGTGGCAGTCGTGCCGAGCGACATGGAAAACATAAAATAAATGCAATATATAATTATATAGTATCTTTCTTTATTTTGAATTATATTATAATATTATTCTATTATTATGTGGAGATATATGGAATTTTATATATCCATTTAGACTATTTTTAATAAATATATATGTGTTGCAAGATCGAAGCATATACTAAATGTAAGATTTATATTAGACTTTATTTAATGGTAGTATAAAACATTATTCATTGCTCAATATTATGGTTACAGATAGAGTTAGGGTTAAGGTTAGTATTATGGTTAGAATTAAGGTTTACATCATTGTTAGGGCTACAATTAGGGTTCACATCAAGGTTAGGGTTTGATTTAGATTTATAATTATGGTTAGGGTTAGGGTTAAGGTTACTATTATGGTCAAGGCTAAGGTTTACATCATTGTTAGGGTTAGGGTTACAGTTATAATTAGGGTTAGGTTTTAAGGTCAAGGTTATGATAATGGTTAGGGCTTCTATCATGGTTAGGGTTAGGATCAAGGTTAAGGTTTGGTTTAGCTTTAGGATTATCGTTAGCATGAGCATTAAGGATTATAATTAGGGTTAGGGTTTTTCTTATGGTTAGGTTTTAGTGTTAGGGTTAAGTAGATGGTTGGGGTTAGGGTTTATTCTTGTCGTTTCAATTATGTGTAGAGTTTATATCTAATTTAGGGTTAGCGTAACCATAATTACAGTTAGGGTTAGGGTTATAATTATAACATGGGGTTGGGTTTGGATTATAATTCTATTTATGATTATTCAATGTAGGGTTAGGGCTAGGGTTAGGGTTAAGGTTAGTATTATGGCTATGGTTAAAGTTTACATCATTGCTAGGGTTAGGGTTATGATAATCGATAGGGTTAGCATCAAGGTTAGGTTTTGCTTTAGGTTTAGGATTATGGTTAGGGTTATGGTTCGGGTTAAGTTTATGGTTAGGGATAGGATTTATTATTAGTGTAACCATCATTATAGTTAGGTTTTGGGCTAGATTAGGGTTATGATTAGTCAAGGATTAGAGTTCAATTAAAATTACATTTCAGTTAGGGTTAGGGTTAAGTTTAGCCATATAGTTTAATAGGATCTAATTCTAGGATTAGAGTTACATTTAAGGTTAGGTTATAGTTAGGTTTCAATTGTGGTAAGATTAAGTTTAGGGTCAAGGTTATCTTACAATTAAGGTTAATATTCTAGGATAATGTTTGGGGTAAGGGTTGGTATTCAATTAAAATTAGTGTTACAGTTAGGGCCAAGGTTCAATGAGAAATCTAGGGTTAGAGTTCATGGTCAGGGTTAGGAATATGGTCAAGATTGGGGTTTATATCATATCTAGGGATATTGCTAGGGTTAGGGTTAGGTTTAGGGCATGGTTAGTTTTAGTTTTGGTTTATGGTTATAATAAGTGTGCAGGGTTTGGATTATAATTATGGTTAGGGTAAGGCTTTACATCAAGGTTAAGGTTATGATTAGGGTTAACAACATTGTTAGGTTCAAATTATATGTTAGTGTTAGGCAAAGGTTTACGGTTAAGATTATGGTAAGGGTCAACATCATTATTAGGTTTAAGTTAATAGTTAGGGTTAGCGTTAGAATTAGTATTTGGGATTATGGTCAAGTTTACGGTTAGGATTATGCAAAGCGTTATGACTTAGGATTAGGTTTAAGATCATATAATTAGGGTAAAGGTTACAATTTATGTCAAGATTACAATTAGAGAGGGTAAGGGTTAGGATTATGGGTTAGGGTTTATGTCATATGTAGCGATAATTAGAGGGTTAAAGTTAGGTTTTGGTAGGTTTGGGTTATTGTTAGGATTATGATGAGCGTTATGGTGTAGGATTATGTTTAGGGTTATGATTATGGTTAAGCTTAGGGTTTAATGGTTAGGATTATGGCTAGGGTTAGGGTTTACATGATGGCTAGGAATAGGGTTAGGGATAGGGATAGGTAAAGGGATAGGGTTAAGGGTTCGGGCTAGGATTATGGTTAGGGTTAGCGCTAGGGTTAGAGTTAGGGACAGGTTATGGTTAGGATTTAAATCATGGGTAGGGTCAGGATTTACGTCATGGTTAGGGTTAGGATCAACATTAGGATTATGGTAGGATTATGGTGAGGAATATGGTTATGATTAGGGTTAGGGTTTATGTCATATTTAGCAATAATTTGAGGGTTAAAGTTAGATTTTGGCAGGTTTGGGTTATTGTTTGGATTATGATGAAGGTTAGGGTTTAGGGTTATGGTTTACATCATTGTTAGGGTTATAGTTAGGTTTAGAATTATGTTTAGGCTCAAGATTTAATGATTAGGATTATGGCTAGGGTTATGGTTTGCATGATGGCTAGGGATAGGGTTAGGGTTAATGATAGGGTTAAGGGTTAGGGTTAGGGTTAGGGTTAGGGTTAGGGTTGGGGATAGGTTATTGCTAGGATTTAAATCATGGGTAGGGTCAAGATTTACGTCATGGTCAGGGTTAGGGTTAGGATTATGGTTAGGAATATGGTTATGATTAGGGTTAGGGTTTATGTCATATTTAGAAATAATTTGAGGGTTAAAGTTAGGTTTTGGCGGGTTTGGATTATTGTTAGGGTTTAGGGTTATGGTTTATATCATTGTTGGGGTTATGATTAAGATTAGGATTATGGTTAGGCTTAGGGTTCAATGGTTAGGATTATTTCTAGGGTGAGGGTTTACATGATGGCTAGCGATAGGGTTAGGTTTAGGGATAGGGTTAAGGGTTAGGGTACAAATTAGAGCTAGGGTTAGGGATAGGTTATGGTTAGGATTTACATCATGGGTAGGGTTAGGATTTATGTCATGGATAGGGTTAGGGTAAGAGTTAGGATTATTGTAGGATTATGGTTAGGAATACGATTATGATTAGGGTTAGGATTTACATAATGGTTAGGGTTAGGGTTATGGTTAGGCATAGGGTTTGGGGTTATGGCTAGGGTTAGCATTGATGTCATAGTTAGGGTATGGATTATGGTTTGGGTTTACACAATAGTTAGGTTTATGATTAGGGTAATGGTTAGGGTTAGGATATACATCATCATTAGGGTTAGAGTTAAGATTATGTTTAGGGTTAGGGATTAGGATTATCGATAGTGTTGGGGTTTAAATTATGGTTAAGGCTAGGGTTAGGCTTTGGGTTAGGTTTTAGCATTAGGATTAGGATTATGGTTAGGGTTTACATCATGGTTAGGGTTAGGGTTAGGGTTATGTTTAGTGTTTGGGTTACACTCAGGTTTAGGGTTAGAATTATGGTTTAGGGTATGGGTTAGGGTTAATTTCAAGGTTATAATTTAGATAGTTGTTAGGGTTAGGGTTACATTTAGGGTTAGGATTAGGCATAAGGGTTGGGGTTTACATCATGCTTACAATTAGGGTTACATTTAGCATTTTGGTTATGGTTAAGGATAGGATTTAATTTGGTTAAGGTTAGGGTTGTGGCTAAGGATTATGCTTAGGTATATGGTTGGGTTCGGTTTACATCATTTTAGGGTTAGGGATATGGTTTAGGGTTAATATATTTGTTTAGGGTTAAGATATAGGTTTAGGGTTAGGGATAGGGATAGGTTTTGGGTTATGGTTAGGATTACAAGGTTGAGGGTTATGGTTAGGTTTAGGATTTTGGGTTAGGACAAAGGATTGTTGCTATGGTTAGAGTTACGCTTTAGGGTTAGTAAAAATGATTGTTGCTAGTTTTAGGGTTTACGGTTGTGGTTACGTTAGGGTTTAGGGTTAGGGGTATTGTTAGGGTTATGATTATTTAGGGTTATCTTTACATCACAATTAGTGTAAGGGTTAGTGTTAGGGATAAGTAAAGGGGTGAGTTATGGTTAGTGTTCAATTAGGGTTATATTAGGGCTAGAGATAAGGTTAGATTGGGGTTAGTGTTAAGGTTAGGCTATGATTAAGGTTACTATTCTAGGTTATTTTCAATATCAATTAGGATTAGAGATAATATTATAATTTAATTCAATTAGGATTAAATTAAGCTTATAACTTTAGTGTTAGGATTCAAATAGGGTTAGCATAGTTTACTTTAGTGTAAAGGTTAAATTATGGTTAGGGTTTGAAATTAGATTTAGGTTATGGATACAATCAAGGTTAGGTTTGGTTTAGGGTTAAGGTTATTTTAGGGGTAGAATTTAAATTCAATATAGGGTTTAATTATGATTAGGATTAATTTTAGGGTTAGGTTTTTGTTAGGAATCAATTCTTATTATATTAGGGTTAGGGTTGATGTTAGATCATAATAATGGTTACCCTTTTAGGAATATTATTTAGGTTAGGGTTGAATAAGGATTTTATTTAGTGTTATAATTCAATTAGATTTCAATTAGTTAAGGTTAAGGTTAGTGTTAAAATTTGATCATAACCTTAATAACTATTATATCAATTCATCATATATAAAAGATATACATTAAATATGTTGTGTTTAATAGAAAATATATTTAGGAAAAAGAATTTAGAATAAAAGTATACCTCCCATGTAGGACTCAAATACAACTCAACCAAAAATAACTCACTACTTAATTTATCATGAAACCCAAAACATTAACATATAATATGTTTTATTTTAAATGGATACATTATAATAGAATCTAACTTGCATGATCAATGCAACCAAAGCTATCATATTGGTAGGATTAATATAATAAAATTATAAACCCAAATTGAATTTATGATTAAAATTATTAACATAAAAGTTCTTATTGATATTTTTAAACTAAAAATTAAAAATTATATATTAGTTTTAAAAATATTTGTTTAGCTCCTAATAAATAGAAAAATCACATGTATATGATATATTAGAAACTTTTAATAATAGATACATTATAATAGAATCTAACTTGCATGATCATTGTTGCCAAAGCTATCATATTGGTAGGATTATAATAAAATTATAAGCCCAATTTGAATTTATGACTAAAATTATTAACATAAAAATTTATATAAATAGAAATATCACATCTATATGATAAATTAGAAACTTTTAATAATAAATATTTTTACATATTAAATATTATATATAATATTTTTGTAGGTACCTAATTTGATTTTTTGAATATAGAAACATTATATTTTTATGATTGAAATTTAGAAACATTAAAATTCTATTTGATCTTTCTTAATTCAAAATAATAATTTCTATATTATTTTTGAAATATTTAGGTTGGTATGTAATTGTATTTTTTATTTATCAAATTTAGAAACATTGTATTTTTATGTTTAAGATTTAGAAACATGGAAATTCTTTCTTGATATTTCTAAATTGAAAATTAAAATACTTTCCTTCCTTTACTTGTCAAAATATTGTTTCTATTTTTATAATTCCTATTCTTTAACTTTTATAGAGAAAAATAATTCAAAAAAAACAACATTCTACATAACAAAAATACTTAAGTCATATTTTATAATTATATGCAAATGAAAAATTGTTGAGATCAAATTGAAACAACCACTCTAATATACTATTTTTGTACATTATTATATTTAAATGAAATGTTTCTTTTTTTCAATATGCATATTATTGATATATAATGAAGACAAAATGGATTAGTTGAAAAGACTTTCAAAACTTCAAGACAAATGCGATTGGCTGGTAGAAAGCCAAATTCTTTTGCAGCGTTCTCCCTGCATGTGCGAAAATGGGAGTTTTTGAATGAGGCATGGAGATTCATCGAAGCATAATGATAAGAAAATATTTTCACTCAAAAGTCTCATTGGTATGTTGGTCCTTTCCGCACACACCTAAGATATTATTTCTCTTAGAGATATTGATCCAATAGGGCTTCTAGTTATTTAATTCAATAGGACCATAAAATATTTTTTTCCAATGGTATTTCCTTAGGTCAAGTACTTTGTAAATAGATCATGATTATTTGTTTTGTGAGTTTTACCTTGTAAAAATATAAGACAAGTTTGAGAACTTCAATTTCCTCTTCAATGGTAATTCCATTCCAACTATTAATAGCTCTTTGGCTACTTAAGTTTGAGCTATGCTTTAAATTATGCTTCAAATTTTAGCTAGTCCTAGTAGACTTCATCCAATAGTTTGACATCTCATGATCAATTCAAAACTGTGACATTAATATCTTTTAAGATAAATAGAGTGAAATATCTTCTATTATGCATTGGTAAAACTATAACTTATGTGGAATAACAATTAAACAGAATTCTTAACTAACATTTAAAAATAATATAACAGCAATAATATTTAATTAAAAAAATACTTTAAAATTGTATTAAATGCCTCATATTCTTTATCAACCATATGACATGAGATGGTGATGTGCACTGCAAGCATATTAGAATGCACAAATTCTTTGGAATGAATCTAAATATGTGTTTGGACACGATAATTGGGCGTACCACATTAATGTGCAACGTTAAAAAATATTTTATTGAATGATGTGGTTCCCTTGATCGGGTCAATGAGGAATACGACACTGAGTTAATGAAGCAATGGAGGGAGTGCATGCGGTGAGCCATAGTGAATGCATCCAATCATAGATCCATCTTATTTTATTCATATTGGATAATATAAGACTATATGTATGTAAGGTAAGGCGTAGGGTATTTGAAGGCAGGCAAGTCAAGAAATAGTATTGTCGCTCTCCCATTCACACACATATTTGAGATACTGTTTCAAACCCATTCATTCCCCGACCGGCAGACTTGAGTAGTCCCTATAAAGTATGCAATGTCGGCTATGAAGAATATACAGTCCTTAATTCAAAATGGTCTGACAAACGTATATGGCAGCTGCATGTAAATTTTTTGACAGAATCCCTCAAAGGCTCAAGAGATGTCATCACTTGAAATGCAACGATTGCAAGATTTAAAGAAACTGATTTTGTTGAAAAGGTTTTCAAAAATTTGAGACAAATGCAATTTGCAGGTATAAAGCCAAACTCTTTGCCAGCATTCTCATTGCCTGTGCAAAAATGGGAGCTTTTGAATAGGGCATGGAGATGCATCAAAGCATAATGGCATGGGGATTTTCATCAGATATTATAGTTAGAAATAATCTGATAGACATGCATGCAAGATGTGTATTCATAGACATAGCAGAAGGCTAGATGTCATCTTTCTCTTCTAAGAAATACAACAATTAAAATAGTAATCATGTAAGGATTCTATAAAATAAATAAAGGTCACATGATCGATATCTTTAATGCATTGTAAAAAGGAATAGGATTCACTATTTTATCACTCATATTTTTTAATTTCTTCTTTTTCCTCATATTTCAAACTTGCATAAATCATGAAGAAAGACAGTTATCCCTAGAAAAGATGCATAAAATAGCTATCTAAATTTCAGGAAATGATGCATAATGCTAATAAAAAATAATTCTGGTCATAGCTTTGAGAATCTACAACAAAAAGGTTGTAACTCTTTTCTCAAAATCACTCTAATGAGAGCTATTTATCTTGTTGGCTTCTCTTGATACACAAGACTGTAGATAATGTTTCATCAATTCTCCAAAAGGCATGACTCACTATTATGCATAGACGCTAAATCCATTCCAGCCATAAACCACATGGAAACATCCGCTCAAAGTAATCCGCCATGAGAATACACGGTTGAAGCTACACCCCAAAATTGCAGAAATCCACAACATTTATGTCAATTTATGAAAAGCATAATTAATAATTTAAGGACCTACAGTCGTAATCTATGATAAAATAAAGCATGAAACTATTAAATGAAAATACAAATCCATTAGAACTACCAAATACAAAACTACTAAACACTAAGGATTGCAAAACCGTAACAACATATGCAGAAATATTATGTTGCCTCCAATCCTATCATTGTCTCAGAAATTATTCGGTACAAATTTAAAATGAAGCAGTAAAATCTTAGTATGAAATGACTTACCATAAGATTAAGCGCAAATTAAGGCATGCTCTCAACGATGTTGATATTGCAAAATCATATTTGTTTGTAGGTTGGAGGTGACCAATGTTTCAACTACAAAGGAAAACATTGTGGTTTCATTTATAACTCATCGACCAATGCATAAAGAAAATGGTGCGGAGCTTCTCTTCAAATTGTTTAAGTTGCGTCTCTTTTTATTTTATAACTGATCAATACATCTCAGTCACATCTTAATTGAAGATGAACATGAACCAGTTGGTCTTCCACATCACCATTGGTGCAATTCACCGATTCAATTAAGGTTGGTAACTGACAGGAAAGGAATACGAAAGGTTTCTTTTCGAATTTTTTCGATTTCATTAGTTATAGAATGTTCAATCATTTCGACTTCATCAGTTATAAAATGTCCATGAATATCAACCCCTATATGATGCCATTGTAGGTTATGCCTCTCGGCGTAATTATTTATTTATATAATAAATTAATTTATAATTATTACTAAAAAATAATTTAAATTATTTTACTTTCCAATACTAATAATTTATATTGAGTTGATAATTGATGAATTATTATTAGTAAGCGTTACCTTTACAATTAAGATTAGGGTTAATGCTAGGGTTAGAATTAGGGTTAGTATGAACAATTATGTTAATTTAATTATTTGCAATTACCATGAGGATTATAATTAGGACTAGAGTTAGGGTTAGTGTTAGTTAATGATCAGAGATTTCCATAATCCATACAATAGATCAAAAGTTGTTTCTCAATTAAATAAATATTAGTGTTAGAGATAGAGTTAAAGTAGGTTGGGATTAGAAATTGTCTTATGGTTAAGGTTAGAGTTGGAGTTATTATTGGGATAGAGTTACAATTAGTGATAAGATAGGTATAAGTTTAGGGTTAGGGTTACAATTAGAAAGTGTTAATTTTAGAATTAAGGTTAGGGTTAAATTTACAATTAAATATAGAATTAGGTTCAGGTTTAGGGTCGCAAATTATAATTAGTGGTAGCTTTAGAAGTAGGGATAGGGTTAGAGATAGATTTAGAGTTATGGTTGGGGTTAGAAATAGCGTTAGTGCCAAGTTATGGTTTGGTTAGTTAGAGTTAGAATTAGTGTTAATTTTAAAGTTGGGGTCAAGGTTAAGGTTAAGGTGATTTATAAATAGTGCTAGAGTTAGGCTTAGGGTTACAATTGGGATAAAATTCTGATTGGTGTTAGAATGTTATATAAAATTATTAAAGATATATACACTAAACTTAAAATTAGATCTAGTGTTAAATTTTTATAATGTATTAAAGTTATATATGCTAGTGTTAGAATTTGTGTCAATGTTAGTGTTATAATTTTATATAGATTGTTAAGCTTTCTTTTTGCTATGTTAAAAGACTACTGATTTATGAATTAAATATATTAAAAATAAAAATAATAATATATATATATATATATATATATATATAATTTAAAAGATATTAAAATATTAAAAAAACTACGTACGCCTAAAATTGTTTTCAACCTAAATTAGATTTCGCAGATCTCTCTCGATTGCACTTCTCACCCACAATTAAATCAAGCGTCGTTGAAATTAATTACGAAGATAAAATTACGTACGCCTAAAATTGTTTTCAACCTAAATTAGATTTCGCAGATCCCTCTCAATTGCACTTCTCACCCACAATTAAATCAAGCGTCGCTGAAATTAATTACGAAGATAAAATTACGTACGCCTAAAATTGTTTTCAACCTAAATTAGATTTCGAAGATCCCTCTCAATTGCACTTCTCACCCACAATTAAATCAAGCGCCGCTGAAATTAATCACGAAGATTATTTGGTCTAAATAGATTTTTTGGGGATCTGAATTGTAAGATAAGTGTTGCATGATCATGATGTAAACAAGTGCTAGGTTGGTGTAGAAGTATGGCAATCAATCATACTACTTCGAAGCTTATGTACTAGTTTTGAAGTTTTTTTTAAGTATTGTTTTATTATTATTAATAATAATATTGTGATGATGTTTTTAATAATATGTGGATGCATGAAGTTAGTTATGACGATTACTAGTGCTCTTCTTCCAGTTTTGAAGTTTTGTTATTTTTTTAAAGTATTGTTTTATTTTTATTTTTGATCGGTTAGAGGCCGAAGCCAAGAATTTTATTAATTATTTTTGAAATTTTACATTACTCCACTCGTACGGGCGTCGGTAGGAAAGAGTGGAGGCGAGAAAACCTCCAGCCTTGCCCGGGACCATAGTCCAGATAATCTTTACATCTATATACAATAGTCACAGATTAAAAAATACATCAGCACCCGGGCTAGGGTGAGCAGGTGGGAAGAAGTTTTCTCTCCCATACAAGCCTTTGATTACAATTTTCAGTTATCACCAGAGACCTTGATCTTTGGCCTTGATTTTGAGCTTTGATTGCTTATAGATCTTGTTATTTGTCAATAGATAGCCCTCCTTAACCTGCATGGTTAGTATTTCAATAACTTGCAAAAAATGTTAGTAACATTCAGATGAAATTTTATCTATCAAGCTAGGAAATACCATCAGCCAAATATCCTATATGACCTGTCATTACAGAACTTATACAGAGAAATGTAAACAAACATTATCAACAGCGTGGTTAATACTCCCTCTGAGCCGTTTCAAAGTACTTAGCCTCATTTTTCTAGTTTATAAAGTAGATATATCATTCGTAAGCCGAGCTTGTAGATAATGTTCCTCCCCTTATCAGAATATGACCATCCATGGTTATAAATCGTCTGTTTACCACCTCTTGTTAATGCACCCGGATGCTATCCCTTAATGGTGGATGATATCCAGGCTACAATAACAAGAGTGGGTAAATGAGATTCTATCATGCCTAAGGTCAGCATACCCTTTCATCCCTGAAGATTAATTTTCAAAGAGGGTGATAGGGAATATGAGTTTTTAAGGCAAAATTTAACCTATATCCTATCCAAAATATTTGCATGTATGCCACATGTAACCCACCGTCTGAGATCTGTCAGATGGCCATTCATTTTTAGAAAATTCGTCAGCAGATTTCAAATGAGTATATAATAGGGTGCCTGAGTGCTACAACTGGTTTTCTTAGTTCAAATAAGCCAAACATATGAAAAAATTGAAGCCAATATTTTTCATCCTAATAAGATATCCACCAATGTGAATAAATATCATTGTATGAGTGCAGCCAGAGGCTTATAAGCATGTATAGAGTATATATTCATATTAATGAATGTCCAAACATAGTGCGAATATATTGGTCGTATTTCCCCATCTGTGGGCTTAAACAAAACATTCCATAGTAACTAAAAACAACAGTTTCATACTATTCTTATGATGTTTATCTAAGTAGGCCTTGAAATTAATGGTTAGAGCATAATGTTTTAATATCATTTGAGCCGATTATGTCTATCTTTTTAGGGTTTAGCAAGATTATTATCTCCTCCAGAGTCTATGGTTGATCCAAAATTAACATTGTTTTACTAGAAATAATGATAAGGACCGATCAAAATTGTCATATTATCTCACCAAGGTCCTACGCCCCATCACTCCGAACCAGAAGATGGGGTCACAGCTTCCTCGTCATCCAAGACTAGGCCCTCTTCCTTGAGGAAGTCCTCAAACTAGGTAGGCCTTGGTGGGTTTCTCACATGAAATAAGTGCAGCAGAAAGTTGACATTCCTGTTAATTGCATCGCTCCTTTCCCTGGTGAAGGCCACAACATCCATAGTGATAATGGGAAATCTAGGAACCGACCTGTTATTTTGAATGAGGACATCATAGTCTCTAGGTCTTGGGATTGTCCAGTCATTGTCAATGTTGACTAGAACCCTCTCCAGATCTCATAAGATTGAGGCAATGAAGACCTCCTTGCATAGAGCTCCTGTGTCATCCCTTCTCTTGGTGAAAGTGACCGTCATAGCTAGAAACGTGGCGGCCACATCCGAATTGGCTCTAGTTCGGTCCGAATTTGTAAGATAATCCAGACCGAGGGTAGTCTCTACAACACCTATAACTAAGGTATGAGGAAGGAGGATGATGCGCTTGAGACGATCCCTAATAATGGCTCCGTCAAAGGCCATCTGCCTCTTTGAACTACTTAGTTTGATCGGGGTATCCATCACAGGTTCTGCTTCAGTTTAGAAGGTATTGGTAAGCTGGGTTAAAGAGCTTATGAAACAAAAAGGCATGGTTTAATAGCCATGTAGGGTAATTATGTTAAAGTCTGAGCTTTCACATCCTTTCTAAATACATGCGTACCATGTATCCACCTTGGAATTTTCTAATTGGCTTAGTATAAATGTCATATCTTTAAATGATGAGCCGCCTATGGGAAAATCGTTTTGAGTTGCTAAATTTAATTTTGGCGGATGATCTAACGGGTTGCCGATTCAGACAGCTGGCTGGTACTCCTTCCAACGAAGCACTGACCAGCCATAATGGCCAAGATTTCATGGAGATCATATTTGTAATGATGATCAGGCGCTTTTAATTAGGGGTTTGACTATTTTATAGTTATATGTGTTTAGATATAAATGTCCCCGTCCAAAGAGCTTAATAATTAGCATCTACTCCGGAAGGTAAAATATATAATTCTTTGGGCAACATGTTTATTAATGATAACTTATATATAATCATAGATATCTTAAAATATTTGTGTATTTATAAATCTAGATTATAAATTTATATGTATGAACAATCCTGTGAATATATACCAGTTTATATGTGTAAATATATACATATATATATTAATGTCTCTATAAATATTTGATATATTATATAGATGTCTGTATTTTTAATTATTTATTTTAATCTATCTATATATATATATATATATATATATATATATATATATATATATATATATATATATATATATATATATATATATATATATATATATATATATATATATATATATATATATATATATATATATATATCTGTGTGTGTGTGTATATATATAACCGGTTATATATATATTGAATTTATGTATAATTAGCTATATAGCTTAATTTGTATAAATATGTAAAAATATATACATATAAATAAATATATATATATATATATATATATATATATATATATATACATATGTATATATATATGTTATTTATATATACATAATATGTGAAAATCATATATGTAATATTTCTATTTATATATGTGATATATATCTATATATATTTATATATCCATATAAATATGTGTAATGTGTTTATATGTATTATATATATAAAAGTATCATGTATCTATATATATAACTATATCTATATACACAGATTTAATAAGTGTAAATATGTTTGTGTATTTGTGTGTATATATTTAGATAGTTTATATATGCCTTAGTTTGAAAGAATTTTCGAATATATGTTAGTGAATTAATATGGGAGCTCTGGATGATATCTATCAGACAGAGTGAATGATGAGATAGATGATTAATTCTCATCTGCTCCTTTAGTTATGGGCTCAGGCTGATTCTATGTATAAGATAGGAAACAGGGTATGGGAAATTTGTGTGAATGCTATCATATGATATGAATACTAGAATTTTTATAAGTTATGTGTAGTAGTGAAATTTTGTTGAAGGATAAATGATAGGAGCCACATGGATAATTGTCTTACCATCAGCCCCCATGTTAGCTAGGGAGTTGGCTCTTTTGTTGCCCTCCTTGTATATGTGATTAAAGATGACCCTGTCAAATGTTTTGATGTCTGTCAGTATCTTAGCCAAGGAGGCACTAAGCTTCCAATCAGGCATTGCCCCTTTTTTAAGGGCATTGATGATAATTGCCGAATCCCCTTCAATGTTGATCCTCTTTATATTTAGTATAATGCATAGGTTTATCCCTATAGCAAGTGCTTTCATTTCTGCTACATTGTTAGTGCATTTTCCTAAGGGGAGGGCCATATAGGCCACTTCATCCTCGTTTGAATTATGAAGGTTGCACCCAAGTCTAGCACTCCCCGGGTTGCCCCTAGAAGCGGCATCAAAGTTAAGCTTAAACCATCCAACCTTAAGGGGGAGCCACTTGCATTCATTACGTATTATGTTGTTGGATGATGGACGTCTACCAATGAAGGGGGGTATCTTTAGACCCTTCCACCTTAGTCTCATTTTTTCATCCCAATGGGACATATTGACATCTCTCTGATAATTAGAGGTCTGGTTGTTTATTATTTCAACTATGGTTGCTTCGATTTTATTGGTCAAATGGGACCATTGCATTTTACTATCTTTGAAAATCCTGATGTTTCTTTCCTTCCAGATTTCCCAAATCATAATGGAAGGGGCAATGATCCATAAATTTTCAAACATGCAGCCTATGTTCCGGATGGGCCAAGCATGGAATAGATCAGAGATAGTGTTAGGAATAGGTGTATACCAAATCAACTATTTTTTTAACCATCCCTAGCAGTTGTGTGCATAATCGCAGGTTAACAGAAGATGGTTATAATTTTCCTCTTCCATTTCACATAATGGACATCTACTAGGTCCTTCATATCCTAGTTTCCTAAAGGTTTCATTGGTGAGGAGTCGATTCTAAATAGCCAGCCATGCAAATAGGCCCGCTTTCGGAAGGCACCTTTTATCCCAAAAAAGAGTTAGGGGAAGGTTGGAGCTTGGGTTATTATTCTTGATTAGCAGTTGTTTATATCCCTCCTTAGTTTCGTATTTCCCCTTCTTGGATCCAGCCCATATTATTTTATCCTCTTCAGAGTTTAAGGCAGGACTTCTTGAGGCTAGGATCTGAGTTAAGAGGGATCTTTCCAGGTCAGGAAGGTTTAGATTATCCAATGATTTCCATCTCCATTGTTTGAGGCTCCCAATGCACAAATCCTCCACATAGTCTTTTACATTCACACCCCATTGTTCTTCAAGAGTGGGTATAATCTTTTCGAAGTTATGAAGAGTATTGATGGGAGGTTGAGCCCCTCAAGAATCTCTCTAGAAAAGGGCATCCTCCCCCTTTCCAATGTTCCATGTTAGCTTGTCTGTAATGATATCTCTACAATCAAGCATAAAGTTCCAAATTCTAGAACCTTTATGTGAATGGGCAGTCCTAAAGATGCTTAAAAGATCTTGGTTATGTAGGTATTTGTTATAAAGGATTCGAGCCCATTTGAATTTAGGGTCAGTATACATTCTCCAAACAAGCTTCACCCCCAATGCCTTGCTTTGGATTTTTAAATCTTTGATACCCAAACCCCCCATCACCTTGGGCATGCATATCTTGTCCCATGCTATCAATGGGAGTCTGAATTTGTCATCCGAGCCTTGCCAGAAAAAGGTCCTCAAGTGTTTTGTGATTTCCTTTCTCTTGGTTGCGGGAATATCCATGCATGAG
Source organism: Cryptomeria japonica (assembly GCF_030272615.1). NCBI lineage: Eukaryota > Viridiplantae > Streptophyta > Pinopsida > Cupressales > Cupressaceae > Cryptomeria > Cryptomeria japonica. Next base: position 2,434,428 of record NW_026728835.1, on the reverse strand, counting down.
AGTTGGTAAATTGGCATTGTTGAGAGAACCGACTTAATCATGGTGGCCTTCCCGGCAGAGGATAACCATTTTCCTTTCCAGGAGGAGATCCTATTTGTGATTTTGGAGACCACTTGATCCCATAATTTGGATGATCTAATTCCCTTGTCTAAGGGGAGTCCTAGGTATTTACATGGTAATTCTCCTATTTTTAATTTAAGAATGTTTAGGAATTTCCTTTGGAGATCTTTATTTGTGTTAAAAAAGGTTATGTTGGACTTCAAAGTGTTGATATCCTATCCGGAGATGGTAGAGTAGTTGTTTAAGATTTTTTTGAGTGCTTTTGCTTCTATTATATTGCTTAGTCCAAACAACATGGTGTCATCAACAAATTGTTGATGGGTAATACGTTCCAAGTAAGAAGTAATTTAATACCATTGAGCTGATGTGTTTCTCTCGCCCTACTGATCACTCTTCCCAATGATTCTGCCATGATGATAAAAAGAAAGGGGGAGAGGGGATCCCCCTATCTGAGACATCTTGAGATTTCAAAAAAACCCTCTGAGGCCCCATTGACTAGGATTGACACCCTCGGTGTAGAAATGCATTCAAAGACCAGATTAATCCATTGCTTATTGAACCTGAAAGATTCAAGACATTTGCATAGAAAGTGTCAATCTACTTTATCATACGCTTTTTTAATATCAAGTTTAATCATCATGCTTGGTACCTCATTTTTTTATACTGAATGGATTGCTTCTTGAGCAATGATTATACCATCATAAATGGATCTGCCAGGCACAAAACCAGTTTGTTCCTCACTGATGATTATGGGGAGAAGTTTGTGAAGTCTGTTTGCAATTATTTTTGTGAGTAATTTATAAAGGGTATTGCATAATGCAATTGGACGAAAATCTTCAAAACAGTCCACTGTTTCCTTTTTTGGGATTAAAGTTATGAATGTTTTATTTAGTTCTCTTAGAATCTTTCCTGAGTTCCTCATCCCTTCTAAGGTCTCTGTTATTTCCTTTCCCATGAAGCTCCAGCATTTTTGAAAAAAGTGTGTTGGGAACCCATCAGGGCCAGGGGCCTTATCCGGACCCATTTGAAATAAGGTTGTTTCCACTTCTTCCATAGATAATTTTTTATTAAGCATTAAGTTGTGTTCTTTAGATATTAATTTTGGGATGTATTTGAAGAATTCGCTCTCCTTAGTCCACTTGGAGCCTTCTTTATTGTTAAGGATAGTTTCAAAATACGCAACAACTTCCTTGGCTATCTGCTTGGGATCATCACTCAAGTCTCCCGAGTTCAATTTTATCTTGATGATTCTGTTAATAGCTCTGCGATGTTTTGTGCTATTGTGGAAGAAGCTTGTGTTTCTATCCCCAGCCTCCACCCAATATTCCCTGGATTTTTGTTTCTAGTATATTTCTTCTCTGGCTAGGATTTCTTCATACTGGGCCAGATTGGATTTTTCCTTTTGATATAGTATGTTATTCATCCCAAGCCTAATTACCTCCTCATTAGTTTTTTCCATTTCCTTCTCAATCTCTGTTTTTTGTGTGAAGATATTTCCAAAGTGTACTTTGTTCCAAATTGTTAATTGTTGCTTTATCTTTTTTAGTTTGGTTACTACTTTGAAAGTTTTAGAGCCTATGACTTCTACTTCATTCCACCACTTTTCATTTAATTGTATTAGATTTTCATCCTTGACCCACATTTTTTCAAAGCGAAACGGGGTTTTAGTTGGCTTTAGTTCTTCTGATATGATCAATTGGATCAGGAAGTGGTCCGATCCTAAGAACGGGAGGATAGAGGACTCAAAAGTCTATGTGAGATTCCCGCAAAGGAAGAATCTATCAAGTTTTTCTGCAATGTTGCAGAAACCTTGTCTTCTGTTATTCCAAGTGAAAGCATTAGTTCTGGTCTTATATTCCAACAAGTTACATTTATGTGTCCAATCTTTGAAATCTTTACATGTTTGGGTCATTTTTTTATTACCACCCCATTTTTCCTTGGGGTCTAAGATTGCATTGAAATCCCCACCTATTATGTATGTTTGTTCAGTGTCGCTTAAAAGGAAATTCTCAATTTCATCCAAGACTTGTCTTTTTGCTTGTGTTTGGATAGGTCCATAGACATTAATTATAATAAATTTTAAGTTGCTTTTGATGCTTATAACCCTGCCACACATCCAATTTGGGCTTTTGCTTATAAGTTTGAAGGATATTTGCCTAGGATCCCATATGATGGCCAGTCCACCTGAGGCACCACAAGCAGTTTGTCCTTCTAATTCTCTAATACCTAATTTTCTATTTAGGTTTGTCATTTCATTATTATTTATTTTGGTTTCCTGTATTAAGAATAACTCTGGATTGTATTTAGCAATGCAACACTTAAAGATACATTGCTTGTTAGGGGCATTCAGGCCCCTAACATTCCAAGTAAGGAGTTTCATAACCTTATGGGAAGGTTCTTCCCCTTCCCTGCCTCAAAAAGGTTTGTGATTTTGGTCTTTCCCACAGCACTTCCAGCTCTGGTTAGTAATTCAGAAATTGATTTTCTCCCCCTCTTTTTTTAGTTTGGAGGCAACATCCGGGGGTAAGAACGCGTCAATGGTTTTAGCTATCCCCAGGTTGTCCATGTTATCCATTGCTGCATCATAATTGAGGTTTTGTACCTCTTCCTCGATTATATTAAGTTTGCATAATTCTCTTGCTAGCAGTGTTTTTTGTAATGCTAGTTCCTCCTCATCTGCTATTTCGTTAATGAACAGTTCAATAAGGTCATTTGTAAATTCATTGCCAACATACTCAAGTATGCATTTATTTTCTTTTTCCCTCCTTGCATCCGAGTCCATATCCTTGTTACTGTTGTTTATGTTGGAGTTTTTTTTCTTTATATTCTTTTCTTTTCTTTTTTTTCCTTTTCCTTTTTTGTTCTTGTTCTTTTTCTTTTTTTTTAAGCCTTTTACCTTTTCTGCTTCATGTGGAGTGAGGTGATTGTCTATTGCTTCAATGGTTTTCTCCAAATTTCTGGTGTCATCTTTTGTTTCATCTTGGTTATCAATGTTGGCTTCTAACCTCAGGGGGCTATTATCTATAACAGTGTCAACGCTCTTTTCCTTAGAAGCCATGTTTGCTAATGGCGTAACAGTTTGCTTATCACTTCCATTATTCTCTATATCATTCCTACTTTGTTTCATCATTGGTTCTTTAGGTGTGTTTTCAATTTTTGTTTTATCTTTTTCACATTCTACATTTTTTGAATGTATACAAATTCCCTAGCTCTGGGGTTTTGTTTGTTAAACACAAAACCACCTTTTGGATTGAATTTTATATTTATATCCAAACCTTTTCCTGAAACAATCTTAGCCTTAGTACATTCTTTCTTAGTATTCTAAATAGGGGAGATCACAACCATGGATGTGATATCACTCATGAGGATCTTCGGTTGAATATCATAGATCGAGTGGTTTGTGATGATTTTAATGGGTTCAAATTTTAGTTTTTTTATCTCAACGTTGGCGAGAATTATGATATCAGAGGATTCCATGTAATTATCCTCCAAACCTTCAAACCCTCCTAAAAAATCCCCTAATCTTTTAAGGGTATGGTTGTGGATTAATTCTACCGGCATATGAGGGAGTCGATTCCATTTCGGCACCCTAAGTTTCTCAAAATCTGTGGGGGAGAAATTGGGTTTCCAATTAAAAAATTTGAAACAATACCCTTTAAAGAATCTGTGATTGTTTCTAAGTAAATTATTTTTAAGTTCACAAGAATTGCATTTGATAAACAAAAAATCATTGTCCAAGCAGGTAATACTTATCTGATTTTCCGTGAAGGACTTCAACCACTGGAGGACATCAGAGGTCATTGCGCCAAAACCAAACCATTTGTAGAAGAGCCCTAGATCGTTGTAACCTTCCCACAGTTCATCTATACGTTTTCCGCTTATAATCATAATGTTATCTATGTTGAAGCATGATGGTTTTTGGGTGTTTTTAGGGTATTGCTTAGGGACGGATCCCTCCCCGCTTCTGGTATGGGTGGATGATTTTGAGCATATCGTGGAGGTTCTTCTTAACCCTAATTTTATTCTATTGGCCCCAGAGGCCACATCTCTTTGGTCTCAAGAGAAAATCTTCATATGGGAGAGTGGAAGCCTTGAGAACTGTCCCCTGTAAGGGAACCAATTATCCCGCAAGGCCTTTGAATTATTATGAGAAACCCCTTTCTATTGAAATGAAGGATTTGCTTGAATTTTATGGGGTGCCCTCGAGAGCCCCTAAGTCTGTTTCCAGGCCAGCTTTGCTGGAGATGAGGAAGGACCATTTGATTGCCTTTCGCCAAGAAGTAAACCCTTTGGAACCTCAACGACCAACCTGTAGAACCCATTAAGCTTTAAATTTGTCGAGTTTGCACCTGTGGCACATGAGTGAGAGGTATTCAGGATGTCGAATCTAATTGAGGTGACCATAGAATTTTTATGGACCTCCTGAGGATAAAAACAAGTCTGCCAAGTCCCGATAATCCTCCCCTGCCTACGGGGGTGTTTCGAAGGCTTTGCAGAAATGATTCTGCCATTCGCATTATTTTGCATCTTTGCCATAGTTTTTAAAGTATTGTTTTATTGTTATTAATTATATTATGATGATGTTTTTTAAATAAAAAATTTATTTTTTATTATTTTTTAATTTTAAAATTTATTTAAAATGATAACTAAAATTTTATTAATAAATTTCACAAGTATTTTTAGTTGTTCAGTTTTAATTTTTTTGTTTCATAATTAGTTTATTTGAGTATGACTATTAGAACATTTGTGCATGACTATTGGCAATTGTAAGTGCATGGTTATTGGGGCATCTTTAAGTAGGTAGCAAGTGACACTTTGAAATGTGTACTTTTTGACCCTTGCATACATATTGATCCTACAACGTGTGTCATTACTACCCAAAAGCCAAAACAATAATGACTACTAGCGCTCTTCCTTTGGTGTTGTTTGAGCGAATTGGCTATCCAAATGACAAAATAATTCTCTTGTTAGTTATTAAAAGTGTTTTACAATCAAATAAAATAGTCATGTAGACACCACCTTCTTTGAGTGTAGACATCATTTTGATAGTATTTTCAGTTAAATTGTTGTACTTTATTTGTTGTAAAATATATCATTGGTTATTTTCAAATTTATCAATTAAATGCATGAGTTTTGATTTTTCAATCTATGGAGTGGAATGAACAAGAATAAAGAGATAGCGACGTAATCACATGTATATTACATGCTTGTTCCTGAATATGTGGTTTAGTCTCTAAGATATATATTTGAGTCTTCAAAATGTATTTATAGTTAAAATTTTGAGAGAATTTATAAGACAAAAATATGAAGTTAGAGAGAATATTTCAAACTTTCGATATTAGATAAATGTTAAAATTATTGAATTCACACACTAAGTGTAAATTTGTGCTTATTTCACTACTCTTTGACCTTAACAAGGAAGAAAGTGATAATAGATGCTCTTTCTCAAAATGTTACATAAGTAATATGCATTAATGAGGTTTCATGATTGAGGTGTAGAGAAAATTTGACATTAGATTTATGATGAAAAGATTTCAATTTAAAACTTACCTCACAATGACATTCAACATCAAACAACCAAAAACTACCTTCTACTTTTGTGTGGTGGCTATAACCATTACATCAATATACCATAACAATAATGTAAAGGACCTCTTTGGTGTTGTTAGGGATGCAACTATTGACCAATTGAGAATGTCTAAATGGTTGTATTTAAAAATTAATCATATCAATATTAAAATATGTTCCATGAAGAGAAAAATCGAATCCCTTGGTAAAAGAGATGGCAGTTCCAAGCCTGAGGAGGATGAGAAGAAAATGTTGGTGATTCTATTAAAACTTGTCAAAGATGTCAACATCTTAAAAACTAATTATGAGGAATGTATTGGAGTGCTTGAGGCTAAGATGAAGAATATCAATGATAATCTGATTAATTTAGTCAATATGAGGTATAAAATCACTCACACCATTGTGTACAACATAAAGGTGATGGTTGAAAAATGGAAGAAGTTTCAAGTTCCAAAGTCTTTTAATAATACTTATATTGATCTAGATAATGTTGATAAGGGTAAACAGGGAATTGATGAGAAGGGCCTATAAACTCAAACTCGAGGCAACTTAAAGAAGTCTATGGAGTAGGCAAAAATTGATCAGCTTGATATAAATTATTTGTCTCAGAATCTTGATCAGTTGGAGGCTAAGGTGATGGTTCTTATTTGTTAGGATGATTTAGGTGTTTTTTTATTTATTAAAAAATCAAATGGAATATGTCAAGAGATTTTATTATGGTAAATTTTAAAATGTTAGAGATTAATTTTGAAGTTGAATGAAAAGACAATGAACTATTTTTTTGAATTTAAAATGAAAATATTTTTATGTGTTAGATTACTATCAGAAAGATTAAAAATATCTCATGAAATAAGTTGTTATCTAAGTTAGACAAATTTAATCTTAATAATAATTTTTTTTTACTAAACCACTTGTTATTGAGAAAAATGTTGTGAAATTCCTTTCACTCGTATATTGTATAATCAAATGCCTAATCAAGATGAATTTTTAGCATGTCTCCTTCCCAAACCTACCAACTCTTATGAAGGGTTGTATAAGATAAATAATTTTCACTCCAAAGACTTCGAATTCTTAGAGAGACTTAAAATAATACATTTTCTTTCTAAGTATATGTTGTTGAGAAACATGTGTCTCAACCTTGCAGTCTTTTTCTGGAAAATTCCAGAATTTGTTTGAGGTAGTTTTCCACATGTTTATGCATTGGAAAATGGTTAGTGAGTTGTAAAAAATGAGTCTTGTCCATAGTAGAATATAGGTGGGCCATTTTTAGAGCCTTAATGACTCATTTTGTGACTTTTAAGAAGGTCTAAGCTAGGGGACAAAATTATGGACGGGATTACTATTTTAACCTGGTTGTTTTTCCATTTTGGAAATGTAAATGTCAAAAATGGGCACCATGTGGCATGGTGGTTAAGCCCATGGTTTTGTAAAACCACAAGTGGTTTCCATGTTGTAAAATCACTATAAAAGGAGGGCTTGGGGAGGAGTTTGATAATTGAGTTTTTTGCAAGACTGGATGCTAGAAGGAGTCTCTCTGAGTTCGAGTTGTGGTGATGCGCTCCTGTAAGAACTTGCATTACAAGTATATTGTAATCAGCTTGATTTGATAATACATTGTGCGAGTTTTGGAGGGTGGGGTTTTTCTCCTAGAAGGGTTTCCCCACGGTAATCACTGTGTTATGTGTTCATTGCTATTTTGTTTATTCTTTATTGTACATTTCTTAATATCTTGGTAATATTTAAGTTGAAAGTTGCATAACCGTCCTCTCAAGATTAGCGTAGGAAGCGTTTCCGCACACCTTTGCTTCCTTACAAGTGGTATCAAAGCTTGGCCAGTTTTGGTTCTATTTGTTGGGTACAGGGTTTTTTGAGCTAATCAAGGTTTGAGTGGGAGCTTGTGCAGAGTATTTCATTTTTGTATTGCAGGATCGTAAAGATGGCAAGTATATCAGGGAGGATTGATGTAGAGAAGTTTTCTGGCACAAACTTTGAGATGTGGAAGCTGAAGATGGAAGATCTGTTGATTGATAGAGATCTATGGGATGCGATTGATGAGAATAAGCATAGGCCCGCAGATCCGACTTTAGCCACACAATATGATGTGACTGATAGAAAAGCTAAAGGTCTCATCAGATTGTGTCTTGTAGACTCTATTATGATAAATGTCCATGAAGAATCTACTGCAAAGAAGCTTTGGAAGAAGCTAAGTGAGATCTACCAAGCGAAATCACTTGTGAACAAGATCTTCTTAAGGAAGAAATTGTATTCTTTGGGAATGGAAGAAGGCGGACGAATTTCTGAGCATCTAGAAAGTTTTAATATGTTGGTGACTCAGTTGACCTCTGTTGGGGTGCCAATGGATGAAGAAGAAAGATGCCAAATCTTGCTATGTTCATTGCCAGACTCATGGGACAGCCTTGTGATGGCCATAGGGAGCACTGCAGTCATCTTGAAGATGGAGGATGTTGTTGGTTCTCTACTTTCTAAGGAGATGAGAAGGAAGGTCTCTCTGAATGCCAAAGAGGCTTTGAGTGTTCAAGAAAGACCAAAAGAAAGAGGCAAGAACGAAAAGCAGCATGGTCGTTCTAAGTCCAAGAATAAGGGAAGATCAAAATCTCCTGCGAAGTCTAAGGCAATCTGCTAGAACTATGGCAAAACCCGGACACTTCCGAAAGGACTGCAAAGAGGAGAAGAAAAAGAAGAAGAAGAAGCAAGATTCTGATTCTGAGTCCGAGAAGGAAGATGGAGATGCTTTCATCACAGCCTTGGCCACTCGTGCAGGTGACAATGCATGGTTAATATACTCAGGTGCATCTTTCCACATGACTCCTAATAGAAACTGGTTTAGTAAGTATGAAAATTTTGATGGTGGTAAGGTGTATTTGGGTGATAACTCAGTACTTGATATTGTTGGTCATGGAAGTATTCGTGTGAAATTTTCTGATGGTAGAATTAGAAGATTTGATGGTGTATTGCATATCCTGGGACTAGCAAGGAATTTGTTATCTGTTAGCAAGCTAATAGATGCGGGTGTACTAGTACAGTTTTCTGAAGCAAGTGTGAAAATGGTAAGAGGTGCTATGGTGATAGCAAGAGGAAGTAGATTGGGTACACTGTACCAGCTTGATGCATGCACAGTTGAGTGCAATAGTACTTCTGATAAGATTGTGAAAAAGACTACTCAGTTGGAAAAGGAGAGGGTTTCTCTTTCAATAGATGGTCATGGTTTTTGGGTACCCAAGGGTGCTCTGTCTACCGAATCAAAGTTGCCTGCAGAGAAGACCATGTTATGGCACCAGAGACTTGGCCACATAGGTGAGAAGGGTCTATAGACCTTGAAAAATAAGAACCTTGTTGATGGGTTGAATGATTGCAATCTTGAATTTGATTTTTGTGAGCATTGTATCTATGGTAAACAAAACCGCATTCAGTTTTACTCGAGTTCTCATAAGTCTTCATGTATTTTGGATCTAATCCATTCGGATGTATTTGGTCTAGTTGATGTTCCTTCTATTGGTAGATCAGTTTATTATGTTTCTTTCATTGATGATTTCAGTAGAAGAACATGGGTTTATTTTCTTAGGAGTAAAACTGAAGTTTTCAGTCGTTTCAAAGAATTTAAAGCAATGGTTGAGTTGCAGACTAGAAAGAAAATAAAATGTTTGAGAACTGATAATGGTGGTGAATTTTGCTCCAATGATTTTGACACATTTTGTAAAGATTGTGGTATTAAAAGAGAGAAGACAACTCTGTATTCTCCACAACAGAATGGAGTTGTAGAAAGAATGAACAGGACCTTGATGGAGAAGGCTAGGAGTATGCTGAGTGGAGCTGGACTAGAACAAAATTTCTAGGCTGAAGCTATAGCCACTTCCTGCTACCTGATAAACAGGTCTCCTACATCAGCTCTTGTTGATAAGACGCCAATGGAAGCGTGGTCGGGCCACAAGCCTTCACTTAGACATCTGAGAGTGTTCGGTTGCAAAGCATATGCTCATGTGCCAAAGGAGAAGCGGAAAAAATTGGACAACAAAGCTGTTAAATGTATTTTCATCGGATACAGTTATGGTGTAAAAGGATACAAGCTTTGGAATCCTGTTGAACAAAAGGTATTTTATTCAAGAAGTGTTATTTTTAGAGAAACTAAGCCTTCTTCTGTTACAGTGCAACCAGAACAAATAGAACAAAAGAAAGATGTGCTTCAACTACCTGCTACATTGGAGAAAGTTGAATCGAGGCCCTTAGAAAGACAAGAAGTCGAGGAGAACTCTATGAGTTCTGAATCATCAGAGGAAGAAGAGGTACTTGAAGCTGAACCTGAAGCTGAACCTAAACCAGATCTTGCTCGAAGGTCTATTAGACAAAGGAAACCACCTGAAAGGTATGGGTATTCTCCTGATGATTGGAGATGCATATTTGCATTGAATGATAACATTGATGAACCGAGATCTGTAGAAGAGGCTCTTGGTATGAATGATTCAGAGTCCTAGAAAATAGCCATGGATGAAGAAATGGCAGCTCTTAAGAGGAATGAAACATGGGACCTTGTACCATTGCCTGAAGGACGAAAGCCTGTTGGTTGTAAATGGGTGTTCAAGAAGAAGATGGGTTCAGATGGAAGCATTGAGAAGTATAAATCACGTTTGGTTGCAAAAGGTTACTCTCAGGTTGAGGGAGTAGATTATGGTGAGATTTTTTCTCCAGTATCCAAAATGACATCCATTAGATTTTTACTTTCTATTGCAGCAGCCTATGATCTAGAGATCGAGCAAATGGATGTGAAAACAGCTTTCCTTCATGGATATTTGGGGGTCAGTGCAAGAAGATGAGTCCACTTTTTGGCCAAAAAGTGGAAGTGTTTTCCCTGATTTTCAGATTTTGTCTCATTTGAGCTTAAATTTTGAAACACTTAGAGATTGAATCTTGGAAAAAGTCAGTAATATAAAAGATAGCCCTCTAAGTGTACTTTCCAAATATATAATTTATTTTAATACCCACATAATAAAAAATAACTTTTTAAATGGAGTTTTGAAAACTATGTTTTAAAAATGCCTGTTTCAGGACCATACCATGCATGTGTACGACCCACACTTTTTGACACAATTAAAATTATTTTCTCAAACTGTTTTGGGAAATGGTTTGTAACACACTGAAGATTGATGAGCATATTTTTCTGTATTTTTTTTTCTAATATTTTTTTTTTAATTAATTTTTTAATGGCCGTAATTATCTTTTTAAACATTTGACGTGTACGACCCACATAATTTGATGTAAACTTAACATTTTTTGATTTTTTTTTTTTTTAAATACAAAAGAATTTTGTGTAGATTGATGACATAATTTTTTTTCCAAAATTCTTTAAAATAAAAAAGTTATAAAATTAACAAAATTAGTTAATATTTCAAATTTATGGACCCGATTTAGTATAAATTAAATGAAAAATAGTTAAAATAATCAATTTTTAAATAAATTTATATATTTAGAATCTAGACAGTATAATCTGAAATGGGTTTTAATTTCGTATAAAAATTCTCTGATTAGAGGCGCGTAAACTATTTCTGAAGTTCATATTTGTGCTTTCATTCATGGAGATTTGAATTTGCAGGTCCATGTCTCAGGTGTGGCCATCCCAGGGCTATCCCGGGCCTAATCCCGAGCCAAGTGGCGGGTTGTGGAATCAACTTCCACAAAACGGGCCCCCGTTTTCAAACAAGGGTGGCTTGTGGAAAAAAAGGAAAAATGCCATCTAGAAACGGGGGCCCGCTTTTAAACAAAACGGGGGCCCGTTTTTAGAAACGGGCCCCCGTTTTGTTTAAAAGCAGGCCCCCATTTTAGAACAAAACGGGGGCCCATTTTTTTTTGCTTCGAACCTCCGTTACCTTTCGGCTCGGGAGCCCGAAGCACAAACGGGCCCCCGTTTATAAGAGCGCATTTTCCAACGTGCGGACTTCCGTGAATTTGTAACTCATTACCTTGCACTTGCCCTTGGAGGAAGAAATTTACATGACATAGCCAGAGCACTATGTGATGAAAGGTAAAAGTCATTTGGTCTATAAGTTGAAGAAATCCTTGTATGGTTTAAAATAGAGTCCTAGGATATGGTACCAGAAGTTTGATACATATGTGTTGAGTTTGGGATTTGTGCGATCTAAATCTGGTCATTGTATATATTTTAAGTCTGATGGTGATCGTTTCTTAGTCATTGCCCTGTATGTCAATGACATGTTGTTTATTGGCAAAGGAAAAGGTTTGATTGCAGAGTTAAAATCTCAGCTCTCGATAAAGTTTGAAATGAAAGATCTTGGTGCAGCTAGGCACATTCTGGGAATCGAGATTGTAAGAGATAGACAAAACAGAAAGCTTTGGCTAGGCCAGAGCAAGTATGTTGGTACTATTTTGAAAAGATTCAATATGCAGGATTCAAGACCATTGAGTGTTCCTATTACAATGGGAACAAAGCTTTCTAGTTCACAGTGTCCTACATCCCCATTGGAGATGGAAGAGATGAGTCGAGTACCATATCAGAGTGTTGTTGGAAGTTTGATGTATGCTATGGTCTGTACAAGACCAGACATTGCCCAAGCAGTGGGAGTTCTTTCTCGTTATATGTCTAATCCAGGAAGAGCACATTGGGATGCAGTAAAAAGAGTTTTCAGATACTTGAGGGGTACTTCAGAGTACTCGATATGTTTTCATGGAATAGGAAATGAGCATTCCTTAGATATTTGAGGCTATGTGGATTCAGACTTGGCCGGTGATGTTGATAGAAGAAGATCCACCAGTGCATATGTGTTTACATTATTCGGTGGTGCAATCAGTTGGATGAGCAAGCGACAGGCTATGATCACTTTGTCCACTACTGAGGCAGAATATATGGCAGCTACTCATGCCTGTAAGGAAGCCATCTGGCTAAAGAGATTGTGTTCAGATATAGAGTTCAAACAGGGTGCAGTGACAATTTAGAGTGACAGTCAGAGTGCAATCTGCCTAGTGAAGAACCCTACTTTTCATGCCAGGACCAAGCACATTGATGTACAATATCATTTTGTGAGAGATATGATTGAGGATGGCAAGGTGAAGCTAGAAAAGGTAGAAACTTTGGTGAATGTTGCTGATGCATTAACTAAGCCCGTGAGCACAGAGAAATTCCGATGGTGTTCAGAGTCTATGGGCCTCTCAGCCCCTAGCAATTAAGTCCATGATATTTTGGATCCCCTGACTCTTGCAAGGTGTTCGACAAGTGGGAGAATGTTGAGAAACATGTGTCTCAGCCTTGCAGTCTTTTTCTGGAAAATTCGAGAATTTGTTTGAGGTAGTTTTCCACATGTTTATGCATTGGAAAATGGTTAGTGAGTTGTTAAAAATGAGTCTTGTCCATAGTAGAATATAGGTGGGCCATTTTTAGAGCCTTAATGACTCATTTTGTGACTTTTAAGAGGGTCTAAGCTAGGGGACAAATTTATGGACGGGATTACTATTTTAACCTGGTTGTTTTTCCATTTTGGAAATGTAAATGTCAAAAATGGGCACCATGTGGCATGGTGGTTAAGCCCATGGTTTTGTAAAAGCACAAGTGGTTTCCAGGTTGTAAAATCACTATAAAAGGAGGGCTTGGGGAGGAGTTTGATAATTGAGTTTTTTGCAAGACTGGATGCTAGAAGGAGTCTCTCTGAGTTCGAGTTGTGGTGATGCACTCTTGTAAGAACTTGCATTGCAAGTGTATTGTAATCAGCTTGATTTGATAATACATTGTGCGAGTTTTGGAGGGTGGGGTTTTTCTCCCATAAGGGTTTCCCCACAGTAATCATTGTGTTATGTGTTCATTGCTATTTTGTTTATGCTTTATTGTGCATTTATTGATATCTTAGTAATATTTAAGTTGAAAGTTGCAGAACCGTCCTCTCAAGATTAGCGTAGGAAGCGTTTCCGCACACCTTTTCTTCCTTACATATGTTATGTCCTAAATAGTTTTAAGATTATTTAATGATATAATTTAATATCTATCATTCAATATTTTATCATGTGTCATAATATAAAGATAGAAAAAAAGAGTTTGTTAGGTTGGTTCAAGTAGATTCAATTAGTGTGGTAGATCCAAATTTGTAAGATGACTACTAATATTTTTCCTCTTGAAAATAATTTGTTAAAAAATAAATTTTGTTTTATAATTTACTTAAATTATTCATCACATATATGTTAGGATTATATCTTAGATTTATCGACTTTAAATTTACAAGTTTTTGACATATCCTACTAAAAGGCTACCATCCAAGAACTCTAATAAGAAAATATAAATAATTAATATGAATATAAGGGTTCAATATAAGGGAATGTGTCTTTTTTAGACTCACATGAATTGATTTGTTTACCTCTAATAACTCTTCTTAAGAGATTGATAGAAACAAAATGTCTATTCTATGATTGTCCTTAGGAAAATTGCCCCTTAGAATTAATGAGTTTTGATCAGATTAGAATAGGCAGGTATTTTTAACTTTTATTTATTTTTTTTGCTTTGATCACAATATGATATCAATTAAGTCTAAAGAACAATATCTGTTTGTAGATGTCTTCAATTTGTTATGTATAAAATTGAACTACATATATATTGATGTCCTCCGTAGGATATTAACCCGCAATAATAGATATACAATCTGATGCAATGTATGGATGTCAGACTGTATGTTAATCTACTTGCTGAGTGAGTTCGCACTCTTGAATAAGTCGTCAATCTTGTGGAATTTTGCTGTGGAATTTTGCAGCTATCCATACAAAATGAAATAGATTTAGCTGGAAAATAAAGAAGTAAAATTTGTAAATAAATTAAAGAAGAAAATCAAAACTGAATTAATACAATTCAATATATGTATGATTACAAATGATATATTGATCACAGGAACAGAAATTATACATGAGATGCATGAAATTTCTGAAGATGTAGATCAATTAAACTGAAATAATGAAGTAGATTGAATTTAAAACTCTTTAATTAGCTTACAATGCATATGCAACGCCTGTTCTTCGTAAATCATCGACATAATAGAAAGTTTACTGTGCGCTAATAAATCTCCTTATTGAAAGAGTTTGTCTTTAGATCGGACTGTGTGTATATTTTTCGATCTGCCAGAATGTGATATGATGTTCATTTGATATCTATGTGCGAACTATATTTCTAATTTTCTATCTATCTTTGTTGATCAATCTGATTTACAGTATATATATATACCCGATATGTTGTGATTGTTTCTTGTATGTATTTAGATGGAAGGGAGAACGTGTGCATATGTATCCCCCGATAGGAGGTGTCTCTCCTTAGGGAGATGCGATTGCAATGGAGAATCACACCCTTCCAATGTGGCGAGCAATAGACAATTATTCATTTCCATGTTTAATCTTTTTACAAAATTTAGAGGTTAATCACATAAAAATGCTAATTTTTCTTTTTGACAAAATTAAGCTTGTGAACTGTAGCATTTTAATTGCTTGTTTCAGATCTGATTTCTATTTCAAAATTACAATTCAAATTTATCTTTTCATTCTAAAAATTAAGTAATTAAAAGGCAAAACCCTAATTTTTAAGAATCTCCTATTTCGACCTTTGACTACTAATTTGACCAATCTAGACATCTCCAAATCAGCAGTTTTTTTGGATTCTGCAATAAAATCATAGTTTCTATCATCCTTGAAAATTTTCGAAAAAAGTTGGTCGGACCGAGTGCACTTTGCAAATGGTCCTTAACTTTTTTCCTAAAATTTTGGGAGTTGGAATTGACTGTATTTTTATGCTTAAATCCAAAACATTGGCGTACTTTATCAATTTTTGCACCCCTTAAGGTCGAATACGAATTCAAATTTCTACACTTAAATTTATTTTCATAAAAAGGTCCTAATTTTAGATATTCTTTTCAATTAAATTAAGATTTTAATTAAGAGACTTTCAATGACAATCAATGGATTAGATTTATTTTCTATTTCACATATGATTACATTAATTTTAACATATATTTATTATAATCATGTGTTTGATAATGACTTTCTTCATTTCATGTTACTTGTTTTCATTCATAGCACTTAGTCATATTGTGTTGCTTGGATTTCAAAGTCATTTCCTTTTCAATTTGATCTCAAAGATTTCATGTATCATTTTTGTTGCATTATGGTGATGTTATTAGCCAAATGCATTTCATGTATTAATCACCTTAAGGCTTTTGTAGATCACAACCCAAGAAACCTAATTCTTGCACCTCTCCTAGGGTATCCTGTGTGAATAAGATGAGAGCTACTATATCAACCAATGATCTTTTTGAAAAAGAGAAAGAATTGGAAAACAATATGGGCCCATCCTCTTCTTATACACATACCCTTGAGCAAGGGGGGCAAAATCATAATATCAATATTCTTACATCTTTAGACCCTCCTTATTCTCCTAGGACTTATCTTTAACATCAAAGTATATAGAGAGAGGATGATGTTATTCATGATCTTTCCCCTCACATAGAAATGAGTAAAGATGAACCTTTAGATGATGAAGATGTTCATCCCAAATCTCCCCAAAAGGATAATCCTGACAAAGGAAAGAAGGTTATCCTTTCCCATGATATTCCTTATTCATCTACAAAACCTCTCATTCCACCTTACACATCCAGCTTATAAGAGTTTTTTTATCTTATTCCCCCCAATTCCCATTTGCAACATTGTTACAGCTGTGGCTTTAATATAATAACAAAACAAGGTTTTAGAGGACAAGGAGTTAGGAAATTTGAACAAGGAATCTGTATCCCTATAAACCCTTTTATGCAAGCTACTACAGAAGGCTTAGGAAGCGAAATTCCTCTCTCAAAGGATGAACTCCTTAGGCTTGAAAATTTTAATAACTATCTTCAGAAGCAACAAATCAAAAGAGCTCGCAAGAATGCTTCTTCTTCAAAACGTCCATTTTTCTCATTTCATAAAACCCATGATCATAATGCTAATGATTGGCCTGATTTTCAAAATCCTATTCAAGATGGCATCGAAAGTGGCAAAATTAGAATTGTGGATGATAAACCTTCTTCTTCGAATAATTATCCTCTTCCATGTCAATAAAATCACTTAAAACACATTTATCATCTTGATAGACTAGCTACAAAAATCTATTGGAGATTAAAATATGATAAGAATATTTCCTTTCCTCCTAAAAATCCAAACAAGAATCTTAAGCAAGTGAAAGGTGGGAAATATTGAATTTTTCATGATTCATATTCACATTCTCTTCGGAAATGTCATGCATTTAAGAATTTTTTTCAAAAGCAAAATGATCATGCACGAATTTCTCCTACAATAGATTTAGATGTCTTCCTTGACATGAACATAGTGCCTTAGCACTTCTTTTATTTTCATGTTGCTCTTCACCCGATGACATAGCTTTTGTGGTGGTATTGTTTCAATTTTAATACTTTGGGGTAGCAAAATGAGGCTCACTTCTTCTTCTTTTTTCCATTAATTTCTCTTCATGCATTATTCATTATTAGACCCCCTTTCTTGCATAGAGTTAATCTTATGAGAGCATATACTTGTTCTTGAGTTTTTACTCTTTGCTTGAAGAGGAGCATCTTTAATGAGTAATGCACTTCTTCTCCTGATTTTATTCTATTGGAAAAAGTACCCATTCTATGGTTTTGATTATTTACAAATATGATATGCCCTAGCATAGAACGGTCTCATGTAAAGTACATGACCCTTCCTTGAGAGGATTCATTCCATTAGGAAGGCATATTGCTTGAAAATGATCTCCATTAGAAGATGTGTAATATTTCTCCTTGTTCTTCTCACTTGGGAGGCAAGGATTTCATTCATTTCTACTCCTTTTTATCTCATTTATCATTATTTCCTTTAGGGGCTGCATTTTTCATATGTGGTATGTCCTCGTGACTAATCCCTCCTGAGGAATATGCTATTTTCTTTCTTTCCTCTCTTAGAAGATTACCACTTCTTGAGACGTGTATTTTATATTTACTAATGTCTTTTCTTGCATATGTTCATGTAAGTTTATTGTACATTTTCTTATGTCTAATCTCTCTCTAGAAGATTGTGTAAGCTCTTCTCATTGTTCCTACACTTGGGGGGCAATGATCTCTCATTTTCTTTCTTTCTTTAAGGATCCACTCTTTCCTATGTTGGGGATGATGTGAGTTTCATTACTTGTTGTATTTCCTTTTGTGAAATCATTGTTGTTCGCTCAAGGGCACTCTCTTATACAAGAGGTGTAACTCCTTGACTACAACCTCTTTTACACTTGGTAATGTACATCTTTAATAAATTCACCCATCCACATCGGGATAAAAGTGAGTCATCCTTTATTAAGAATCCCTCTCACCTAGCAATAGGAGGAAGGATTCCATTCTGGTTCTATTCTATGCTTCGTTCTAGAAGATGTTATATTTGTCTAAGACAACTCCTCTTGGGGGTAGATGTCTTTTGAATAAAGATCTCTTCTCCTCCAAGGATCTCCTTTACACTTACATCAAGATATCTCTTTTCAACTATCTTACCCTTTCTTGAAGAGTATTCCCTCTCTTGCTTGGATTTATGACATTGTTGCATAATGGATATCTTATTTGCATTGAAGGTAGGTATCCTTGTTCTACTTTCCTTAAGATATCAACATAAAACTATTTTGAGATCTTAAGGGGGGGAGCACCTGCACTGCTCCTTTTGTAATATATTTCTCTCACACATGGCATCTCTTGTACAGTGGGTCATTCTTGGAACCAGAGGGTAGCCTCTTAGATAAATATTTCACCAATTTTCTCTTGTATAGTGAGTCATTCTTGGAACCAGAGGTATCCTCTTAGAGCAAGATGTCGCCACTTTTCTCTTGTACAGTGGGTCATTCTCAAAACCAGAGGGAAACCTCTTAGAGAAAGATGTCGTCACTTTCCTCCTATATAGTGGGAGATTATCAAAACCAAATCACAAACTCTTAGAGCGAGATGTTGCCACTTTTTCTTTTATACAAGGTGATTATTCTCGGAACCAGAGCACCATCTCTTAGAGTGAGATGCCATGCCTT
The DNA here is from genome assembly GCF_030272615.1 of Cryptomeria japonica. Lineage (NCBI taxonomy): Eukaryota > Viridiplantae > Streptophyta > Pinopsida > Cupressales > Cupressaceae > Cryptomeria > Cryptomeria japonica. Next base: position 2,415,752 of record NW_026728835.1, on the reverse strand, counting down.
TCTTGACATTTTTGCTATACATCTTATACAGGTTGTAGCATACCCGAGCATAGACTCCTATGAGGTGCTTCAAACCTCACTTACACACATGCACATGAGGTTGAGTGGAACTAACGACGTTCTCACCTTCCTCCCTTACATGGATCACCTAGACAAACTCTAAGGGCTAGTTTTCCATGTCCCTTTTCTCCATGGATCACCTAATTCTAGGGGTGAGATGTCCATGGTTTCTTCTTGTTAGTCTTTCTTCTCATGGATCACAAAAGTTTGTATTCATGTCCTCTCTCTCCTTCCTCTCTTGAACCCATAGTTTTACTATTGATGATTCATGGATGATGTCAGCTTTGCTCTTTTATGTGATTATTGGTGTTTATGTGATGGCATTGGTCTTTGTGTTTCAGTTAGTTGTTTGAGACGTTGGTATTGAGCTCTGTTCGGCTAGTTGATGTGTGGTTTTGTGTGTTTTGTCTTTGTTGTGTGTCTTTTGTGCTTTTTCTTGTTTTGGTCGATCTTATTCTTTTGGTCTTGTATGCTCTTGCATATGTTTGAGTGAGTTAAGATCTTAAGATTGGGGGCTTTGTTCCTCAAGATTAGTGATGTCTTATACTCCTTGTGGTATTGCTTTGTATCTCTCATCTTCATCTTTCTCTTTCTTCTACTTTTTCGACTCTATTGGCGTAAGCCATACTCCTACTAAAGTCGGGGCTAAATGTAGTGTCCTAAAATTGTGACCCTCGCAATTTCGATCACATTTTAGGTCCTCTGCTAAGTGACTGCATTTCTCTCTTGACTGAGACCCCTTTCTGCACTTTCATCCCAAGTCTCTTCCTATTGTGACCCTTCTGCTATCTTAAGACCTTGTCTGGGCCCCAAGATAGGACATGACAGGGGCGTGGCGCCCCTGTCCTCCCTCTTAGGGAGGCCCTAAGATGGGTCCATCCAACCCCTTTTTCTTAATTTCATTCTTCGTGGATTGCAATCTTCCTTTGTTGGCCTTCAATGGATGAAAAGTAATCCTCTTAGGCATTAATAAAAGGAGATTCAATTCCCTCATTCGATAGAGACGAAGGACAATCGTGATACATAGGCAAGATAATGATAATAAATGAAATTCAAGCGAAAGGTCTCCATCAAAAATTCAAGTCTTCAAGCATCCACCAAGTTCTCTTCTTCATGTGTCTTCTTCATTCATCCATTGGAGAAACATTACAAAATTCATTTGTAAGAATGTGTGTGTTAGGGTTTTTTCATGTTCCATGCCATTTCATACAACATTTGTGATTACAATCAAGAAGCAAAGCAATCATCATCATCAATTGCAGATCTACAAGGTATACATTTCTATTATTTATATTTAAGCATTTGCAATTACTTTCTTTCAAGGTTGATTCCTCAACTGGGGTTTGACTGAGGCAAACCCCTATCCACAACCCTTCTTTCCTTCTTTTCTTTGTATAGGTTGCAGGTGCGCAACTATAATTGCAGGACTAGACTCCATTTACAAAGATGGAAAAACCCTTTTCTGCACATGGATTTTTCGAAGGACCGTGTGCACTTTCAACACGGTCCTCATGAATTTTCTCCAAATTTGCAGGGCAGATCCATATTAGTCTGAGTATCTCAGATCTAAAGTTACAATGCGATCCTGAACCGATAGCTCCTTATTTCACTCATTTTATCTCCCTTGTCTACATAGTCATAAAGTCAACATATATATTTACAAAAGAGGGCAAATCACTTTCCAGCCCTTGCAATCCACTTGGAATTCTTATCCTTATTTCCCTTAGATTTTGATCTAGTGGATTCAAGCCCCTCTTTTGAATGTAACTTTTCTCCCAAGTGAAAATCATCCTAGTGACTTCCTTTCTCTCTCCTAGGTAGGGAGTCACTAGGGTCCATTTTTCTACTTTACAATATGAAGCAATATCCTTTGATGCTCCACCTACACCTAAAGTGAATGGACCATCACTAGGGCCATAACATAATCGATGAAAACTTGTACAAAAATGAGGTGTCAACAGATGGGAGTGGCACTAAGACCAACTTTAAACCTGATGCTCCTCCATGGTCATGACTACCAACATCAGTTGGCATCTAATTAGCCTAATAGTTGAGATTGGTAGAGGGTTAACTCAATGCCACTAATGCAAATATCACTACATGTTGAATGGTTGCTAGTAGAAAAAGGAGGATCCACAAGAGGTTGAGCAAGCACCAATCAATTAGGGTCAACCCATGCTTCTAACCTCTATTGGGGCATGCACTGCTAACACCTTGGAATTATCTGAAGTCAAAATAATTGAGTTTTAAACCCAACACAAATTTTGTGTATAATCTCCTCAAATAATAAAGATGAACCTGCATTATGTTTGTTAAAAAAATTACTATAAATTCGTACTAAAAATTAAAACTAGATATTTAGCCGAGAGGCTTTTATGGTGGGCTTTGGCCACCAAAATTAAGAATCCTCACACCTAAGACGTGAATGGGAAAAGTTTTACGTTGACCATGAAAATTGAAAAAAAGGAAATTTGTTGCACAGACATTAAGTATCTATCAAAACCCATCATTTAATGTATGTTATTATCGGCATCATTGTTGTCAGTTTTCAAATATTTTGGTGCCATTGTCATTCCCGTTCCTTAGCGCAACCGTTTCCAGAACGATTTTAGTTACTTCCCATTCAACAAAGTTTACATTGCGACATGCTTAACAAGGTGAAATTTACCACTTTGGACCCCACAAATTTGGGTCAAATAATATCATAAAACATAAAAATTATAAGTAAATAGCCCTCAATTTTAGTTTTTCTCAAAAATATAAATTTGTTATATACATTATTTGAGTCTTCTCTCTCTTTTTAATAAATCAAAATTTGTTACTGAAAATAATGACATGTTCGAGATGACGAAAAAAATAGTAAACGATATCAAAAAAATTCCTGAAAAATAACCTTGCACTCTTACACATGTAGGCAAACATTACCAATTTACTAGCCATTCAATTGTTTGATCATAGAATGTAACATAGAACCTCATGAACCTTTCAAAATTGACTATTTTATCACTTAGATGAACTACTCACCAATCATTTCATGTTCATAATATTTTTAGTTTCATATTAGCATTAGACTCATCCAAGAAACCTAGCAAGGTCCAAGTTACACCATGGTAAAAAAAAATGTAAATTAAATTTCTTGGACTAAATTTCAACAATATTTGGTATTCACACAATTGGAATGTTTAGTATTCAACAATCAAAATAAAACATCCTTGAAGGCGAGAGCTGATTATAAATAACCAATGTTCCAAAAAAATTGATATTTTATTCGCATTTGTGAATACAATTTACCCTAATCTAGAATGCTAATATTTTACTGCACTGGTTATATTGCCAAACAATTCTAGGATAACTATTTAATGTTTTATGTAAACAACATAAGCTCTGCCAACTATGTAAATAAGTCTTTTGAGTTCTCCAACAATTTGATAAGATTGAAGCAAAACACAACTTTATCATTTTCTTCAATTATAATTCAACAATAAATTCATACAATTACACATAAGTTAACTCAAACATAAGGTACAAATATTGATACTGAAAATGCATGCAATTTACATTATACAAAAGACTAAAAATAGACATGAATAAGATATGATGATGGCATTTAACATGGGCAAAAGGTTTTGATACAATTCTTGAGAATAAGTAGTCCTGGCACCTACCACTAATTCATATACACAAGTTTTCCTAAATACAAAGTTGATGGGATGACTAATTTTTTAGCTCTCATTGGTCATGAAATATGCTTTGGAAGAGTCTGCGAATAATACCAAAGTTGAAAAAGAGTTATATCTCTCAAATTGTAGGCTAAATTTAATCTAAGCAAAAGAATCTCCTAGTAGAACTAAGCGTTTGATAAAAACTAAAACAAAAAATTTTACTACACCTTATATGATTATCTCTTACTAAGTGAAAGAGATGACCGAATTCCATTGCATAGAATATGAAATGTAAACACCTCATGCATAGAAGCCTGCTACAAGAAAATAGTAAACACCTCATGCATATATAACCCAAACACAACCATGCAATTTCCCGTGACAATTTAATCCATAAATAAAATGGCAATGAAATATAGGTAGGGGAAGACAACCAATAGCTAACATAGTTCCAATAACCATCATGTTATTGTCATAGTGACCCCACAATAGCCGTTATAATGAAAACACCATTAATAAATTTGTTTTGTACCAATAGCCGATCATTTTTTTGTCATTTTATGTTCATAATTAGCCCATTTTTGCACCACTATTGTAACATTTGTGCAAAACTATTGAGAGACTTGTCCACAAGTACTGGCGATTTTGAGTGGACGGTTACTAGAACATATTTAGTTAGGTATTAGGTGACACTTTGAAATGTGTACTTTTTGACCTTTGTGCGTATAACTGATTTCACAACATGCATCATTACTACCCAGAAACCAGATCAATAGCTTTAAGAAGTTAAGTCGCATACGAAGACAACCAAAAAATAAATTCAAAATCCGATGTACCGTTTAGGATCTGTGGGTGCACGAAGTTCGCTATGACGGCTACTGGTCATCTTCCCCTAGTTTTAAAGGTACATGCAAACAAGCATTCATGATGCACCACAACTTATTGGGGAAATTAAAAAGTCACATTCATAGTAGAGAATGCATTGATCATAGTGGCTCAAATTTAGTAAAAATTGATGGTTGTGTTGTGTGTGGAAATCTGAGTAGTAAGATTCTACACATTTCTAGTTATGTTGTATGTTACTTGGGACTTAATTTGTCTTCTTTTGAATTGGCTTTGTAGTTACTAATGTTGAATTTATGTGTTTAGCCGATTTTATTTTCAGCTCTACTTCCAAACAAGAGGGAACAACATTGAATTATTAGTCAAATAACTAAAAGAAGTGAACTACTCAAGAATAATAAAAATATTTCTCTAAGAATATTTTGCACTAAAAAAGATTAACACTAAAAATTGGCAGCTTAAAGCCAAATTATCTATGTCAAAACAATAATCTGCAGTATGCTAATCTACACACACATGCTTTTAAACCCTAAAATTTGGAAGCTTAAAACATGACTACATGAGTCAAAAGAGTGATATCTGACTATGCTACTCTACAAACACATACTGCTGAAAATCCAAATGGTGAAAAACAATAATCTCTGACTATTCTAATCTACAAACACATGCTGCTGAAAATGCAAACGGTGAGAATACAAAGTATTTAACTCTCAAATATACAACTATTTCTTTTCTTTGTACTGATTGAAAGAAAGAACTACAACTGCCTTTAGAAATATATTGCAGTAGCTTAAAATTGAAATGAGATACCATTCAATTCTTAAACCCATGCACTTTCTTTAGATAAAGATGGATAAGAATGGGAAGTACATCTTATCTTGTATCAATCAACCTACCTAAAAACTGGAAATTTCCTATCCTATGTACACTTCAGCAGAAATTAGAATCGCGGCTAAAGATAGAACCTAACTAAATCCAAAATAACAAAGTGCCATAAAACAAAGTCTAAAGTTTGAACATCAGTTAACTCACTACTAAAATAAAATCTTCACATGCAAAGCATCTAGTCTAAGAAAAAAAAACCTAAAGACTTTTATTATTCAACTCCTTACGAATTCATGCATCTTCATTAATCAACGCAACTCACCCAATCCAATCTTCCATATTAATTTCATTCATTTGTCGCCACTTCTATTTTAGTTCTTCAATTTCAAAATCCTTGAGTGGCTCTTCCAACATATTGATTCTTAACACTAACTGTAACACTAACCATGATTTAAATCCAAACCCTAACCATTAACCTAACTCTAAAAATAATGTAAACCCTAACTATAATCCTAAACTTAACCCTTAACCCTAACCCTAATAGAAAACCAAAATGAACCCTATTCCTTATATAATTAGGCCTACTATATTTTAAACCAAATCAAATCCTAATCCCAATAGTAAAACAAAATTAACCCTAATCCTTATTGAATTGGGCCTACAATTTTGATTCCAATCATAACTATAATTCTAAATCTAGAATTGAACCAAATGGAATCCTAAATCTAACACTGTACCAATCCAAAACATATAACTATACAACAATATATAATTTGAAATTAATTTATGTCATGTCTTCCAATTCATGTTGCAACTGCTACTAGCTTATATATATTTAATAATATATATAGAATAAGCCAAGACATATCCTTCTCGAGGCGCCTATTGCAATTTAATATTGATAAATTCATAAAAAAATAGGCGCCTCTAGAAGGATATCTCTTGGCTTATTAAATATATATAAGCTAGCACATTTACTGTGAAAATTGAAAAAAAGTAAATCTGTTGCGTAGACATTAAGTGGTTGGACCCACAATTATCGATCAAAAGCCATCATTTAATGTATGTTATTACCGACGTTGTTGTTGTCCATTTTCAAATATATCTATGTCATTTCCATTCTTGTTCCTTAGTACAATGGTTTTCAAAATGATTTTATTTACTTCCCATTCAACAGAGTTTACATTGCAACATGCTTAACAAGCTAAAACTTACCACTTTGAACCCCACAATTTGGGTCAAATAATATCATAAAACATAAAATTGTATAAGTGAATAGCCCTCAGTTTCAACTTTTCTCAAAACTATAAATTTGTTATACTTTATTTGAGTTTTCCCTCTCTTTTTAATAAATCAAAATTTGTTACTAAAAATAATGACATTGTTCAAGATGACAAGAAAAATAGTAAATGATGTCGAAAAATTCTTGAAAAATAACCTTGCACTCTGCATCAATACTTTATTTCAATGAAATATTTAAAAAGATAAAGTATAATCTATATGAAAATATTTATGTGTTATGGTCACTCAAAATCTAGATTATAATTAGCCGATAGGCTATATTTGGTGGCAATGGCCATCGGATTCGTCGACAATCAGACGCCATTCTTTTTTCCCAATAGTCTTACCAATTGGTTTTCAAGAATACCCTTGCCTGTCTTGTTATGGTTCTTTTTTAGGCACTGGTGTTGTCATCATTTGATTTTGACCAATGAATTGGAGGTGTGCATTCAATTAAGTTTGTAAGGTGGTCAACCGTCAGCATTACACAATAGTTTGCTCATACTGTACACTGGATATAATGTGATTTTATGCATGTAGAAGGAGGAGATCTTTGATTTTTCCCAAATATATCTTATCGTACCAGGACCCTCTGAATTTATCTGTTTGATATGTTGTTTGCATCTTCAGGTTTCTAACCTAACAAACAGCTACTATTCCCAACATTAAAAAGCATAATAGTCGCAAGCATACCAGAGAGCTTGAGATTGAATGCCATCTTTCTCTTGCTAGCCATGTCAATACAACTCTCTTGCCCAATATGCTTTCTTGGCTCCCCTTTTATAGTTAATACAATGTAGAGGATAACAATGCATGATTGACTTGAATGGAAGTTCCATTGGATGATTGACATTGACCAAAATTTAATACTTCAACAACCCTTCCAACATGGTCATCCCTTCGAAATCCATTAAAGCAGAAACAACAAATTGCATTTCCTTCTTTTTCAATTGCATGCGCTAATTCATCATTCCATTACAGATTTCACAGAGTGGAGTGATATGATTGCAATTGTGATCAAGGGGTAGGCTTAACCCTTGGAACAATGATGTAGTTGGTAAGATTATTAATGAAATTAGGTGGCAAAGTTAATGCAAAGTATGGCCTCCTGCGTTACCAACATGGACAAACTACATAAAAAATGGTACCTCCATCTACCCCCATCCAATGCATCTATTTGTAAATTAACCACCTCCATAGCCTATTTAAAGTTGGCCTTTGACCACAGTGAAGCAAGGTATTGAGGTAGTGAATTTTTTTGTTAGAAAAGTTCTTTGAAAGGTAAGTTCTTGTCTTCGCGTTTGTTCACGATTGTTTGCAATGTTCACAAATAGTGGAAGAATGTTATGTTATAAATAAATGTATGCAATTTCTTTCTTTGTTTTTTAAAGTTCTTTGTGTGTCCTGTAATGCGTACCAAAACACCCTAGAGAAACTAAATATCTAACATACTAATGGAGATAAAAAAAAATATTAACATCTAATAACAACTAATGTAACACATAATATCTCCATCTAACTACATTCATTAACCATTTACCCATTATGAACATACTTAATTACACATTTCATTAATTAACACAAGCGGAAATAACATAACACCATTAATTTTTCCCTAGGGTACTTCAACGTCATTACTTAATTTAACTTCCATAATGACATCCCATTCACACAACAAACATATTCCATCTTGAATTAATGCATCATATTTAATTTCCTAATCATGAGATATGCAACCTACTACATTATCTATCCATCATGATATGCATAACGTTCTATCATTCCACTAGCATATTACATTTATTCTTTTAAAAATGCAAGACAACCCCTTAATCCTACATTCATTTTATGCACCAAAACCAAATATATTTTAACCCATCATTCCCTATCTACATGCTCTTCATCATTTTCCATGACAATGCAATCCTATTGCATTACTATAATCCATCTAAACTCACTTCAATCGCATTTAATACTAACATAATCTCATTCCATCTATTATGATTATCTACTCATTATGTATAAACTCTATTTCCTTATTTCTTTACTTAAGCATGAGCAAGCACAACATCAGACTAATCCTTCAATCATAGAGTTCATTTATTAACTTACAAACATATAACATTATAAATCCATTACTTTCAATACAAGTGCATGGCATTCATCATATAAAAGTCATTTACTATTCATCTAGCAGGATATACATTCCATTACTATGCAAATCAATCCATTTCCTATTAGCTATATTCTAAGGCCTCAATACCTTTTAATCCCAATTTTATTTTACATTTTATTATACATCCTAAACATTCCATAAAATATTATAATTAAACCATAATGCAACTCCATTTCTATTTCAAGGTACAAAAGATCACATCCTTACAATAATACAATTACATCTCTAATGTCTTATTACAATTTATGACATAATCCTAATTTCCAACTACTACATACAAGAATATTATATTGCATGAACTCCATTATATTCATTACATAAATCTTCTACAAGGTACATCCATAATCATCATGAAGAAGAATACACGTCCACACATGAAGAATCCAAGAGAACGTCCAAATGGCTTAAAAGCATGATCCACCCGACAATGTGGAACCAAAGGAACCGCCCCTCATGCTAGGAGATGACACAAGGTCGCAACACACACACTAAACCTAAATTGGCACCCTAACCAAAGAAACTAACTACACAAGGACTCTCATGCAAGAACCCATACATTACTACAAGAATAAACACCCAAAGGCATACAACTTAACAAGACATTAATGCTTCCAACAAGGCATAATCATAAATCATCAAGAGGGACACATGTAGGAGTGGAGTGTCATCACATGCCATGCTCAAACAAAATAACATAAGGAACTAACCTGATGGACATGTGGAGCCACCTCAACCTATGAGAGACTAAGGGAGATTAGCTTATTGTCTTCATGGCCTTCTCATGCTTATCCTAAAACATCTTCCCTAGGACTAAGTCATGAGGCTCAAATCAATTTACTATCTTATTAATGAATCTAGCTACCCAACCCATCAATTATTAGGTTATCACTTATTTATGAATCATGGTAAACTCCAATGTGCCCTGAGGTCTAGTCTTCATGCATATTTACAAGGAACCTCATGCAAGCCTATCTCTCATGACTCTGGTCATCACAAGGAAGCCCACTCCCCCTAATATGGCCCAACAATAAATCAGAAGAGGCTCTAAACCATAATAAAACATAAAAATATGACATAAATATGCAGCCAAGAACATCTGCACATACTATTGCAACATACGCAAGGATACAACAACATCAAATATAACAAAATGAGCCTCTTGCCCAATAAATAAAAGGCATAACCAAGCCATTAAATTTGCAATCAAATCTTCCATCAAATAAAAAGATAACATCACAGCAAGACCAATCCACTTGTTGGTCTCAAAATAATAATATAACTTACTCATCAACATGGAGAGAGTCTAAAACATCGAGAAAGACATGGAGAGGTAAATATACACAAAATACATCAAAATTGATCAAAGCCAAATCAAGAAAATGTCAGCAGACCTCAATAAAGCCTCTGGTACAAAAATTTGATCGGAAAAATTAATCAAAATAAGCAAAGCTTTAAAAGACATGTACCGAGCAGGTTAGCGCATTTACCCAGCAAGTTAGCTCTTTTACCCAACAGATTAGTGCGTTTACGCAACAGGTTAGCGTGTTTACGCAACAGGTTAGCGCTTTTGCTAAACAACGCAAATACATAAATTTAACAGAAAACTTAAGAATACTTTCGGCAAAAATATAAAATCATACACTTAACCAAATCTCATGAAACAAAGACCAACAAGGTTGCCCAGAAATAAGGAATAAAGGGGCATAAACGAAATAAAATCTAACCAAGTATAAATAAAAATATATCAAAGTTTTTCTCATGGTAAAACACACAAATAAACCAGAATAAACACTCATAGAACCTCTGAACAACCCAACAAAACACACACGGGATAATCCTACTCAAAAAGGGGATCTTAAAGCATCCCAACAACCAAATAAGTTCTCAGAGAGAAAGAAAAATTTCTCAGAAAGCGTACAGAGCCGTGAGCGACATTCTCAAGAAACCAAAAATATATTTTTCGGAAGCAACTATACAAAAACACCATATAATATAAAGTTTCTCCCCAAATAAGTATTTCCAGAACTATATTAAAACCATTGAATAAATATTATTTTCAACCCATCTCCCACAAACAATGTGTAGACACAAAGCATACAGGGAAGCCATTAAAATAAAAATAATACAAAGGCTCAAGCTCCAACCTGCAACCAGAAGTGATAGAATGTAGTTGTAGAAGAGATCCCCACAAAGACAAGCCAAAATGCAACCAAGCTCTGGCCAAAATCCAAGTGTAAATCCAAATCCAAAGGAAAAATGTTTGCAGAATGTGTTCATACACCCCACTTAGGAAATGAAAGTCAAACTATTAAAAAAACATAAGTTATAAATTAATTAATTAATTAATTAAATATAATCTCATAAATAATCAAACCAGTAGCATTTAACGGTATGTAGGGAATATAATAAACTCGTTTACTCTTGTAATAAGAGAAATAGCTAAAATTATATAAAATATTATTTACCAAGTAACAAGAGAAATGTAATAAGATATTATAAAGTATTGATTACCAATGCATAAACAATAATGACCATGCCCTATTAAATATATAATCCGGACATTTAAAATAAAACCAATTAAATAATTTAATATTAGTTGCCAAGGCTAATAAAATAAAAGTTGACTAAATAAATAAATATAAAAGAACTATTAAACAATAAACAATAAATAAATATATGCCAATTAAACAATAAATCAATAATAAATAAATAAACATTAAATACCAAATAAGTAATTAAACCATAAACATTAAATGAATAAATAATTAAATAACTAAATAATTAAATATCAAATAAATGATCAGACCTCAATAAAGATTAAACAATAAATACCAAATAAATATTAAAATCACACAAAATAAATAACCATAAAATATCAAATAATTAAATACTCAAAGCCAATAAATTAAATGCATTAAAATAAGCATTATTAATTATAAAACCACGCATCAAGGATCACATAATTAATCTAAACATAATCAAATAAATCAACCATGTCTAAACATACTCACAATACTGAAAAGATCAAACTCACTAACTGACGTGGTGAATTACGCCAAGACGCTATGACAATTGGTGCACATCTTAGACCTAGAGTAAGTGAGGGGAACTCATGTCATATCCAAACCACATAAGTCACTAGAATTAAAGGCATGCTTAGACATGTTAATCTAGGTGGAGTCAATGTCTGGTACTTGCAAGGTCGTGCAACCACAAAACGATAATACAACATATACATATATATCATAACAGACAAGTGATAGAGAGTTGCAATGACACATCCTGCTTGCAATGAGTGATGTGGAATCCTATCTATCACAAAGATAGTCAAACACATATCATAAGCATCTCATCAAATGTAATCATGAAATAGGGTTAGTGTAATCATAATCAACATCAAATCCAAGATCAATATAATCTATCGATAATCTATCACATAGTAAGCATATAGTATCCATCAAATCACATGATCAATAATGATAGTATCAACATCCTATAAATCATCCAAAATAGGATATGCCCAATAATTTCTATCATCACAATGCGTAACTAAAACATGAATAATCATCATCCAAATCATCATAAATAGTTGAGATAATTATATCACGCATGAAATAAAAGTTAACTCTAATCAAAACAAGTCAAGTCAAGGGTGGACACTACATCATCCTCCCCTTAAACTTGACTTACTCCTGGAAGTCGTAAGAGTTAGGGTGACAACTAGCACACATTAATTAACGTAGTCACATAAATATGTCCACTTAATCAAATGAATATTTAGTATTTATTTGATTATTTAAACATCAATCAATAATAAATTAAATTAATATTTAATTAATTCATCTTAACCCTCTTCTCCTATTAATTAAATAAATTATTCAATTTATTTTATTTTATTCACTTAACCAAATTCAGACCATTAATTAAATAAATAAATCATATTTGTTTAATTAAATCTTCTCTCACATTTAAATAAATTAATATTTATTTAAATCCCCCAGAATCTCATCTCTCACATTTAAATAAATTAACATTTATTTAAATCACCTTTATCCTCCACCCACTTGCATTTTCCTACAAATGCAAGTTGCACAACTATTTTAAATAAATAAATTATTTATTTAAAATCCTATTTATCCTCACCCACTTGAAACCTTTAATGGTTTCCCTTAAAGTCTTCAAACTCAATGGCTTCCTTCTAGAGTCTTCTCAAACCTTTAATGGTTTCCTTTAAAGTCTTCAAACTTAATGGCTTACTTCTAGAGTCTTCTCAAACCTTTAATGGTTTCCCTTAAAGTCTTCAAACTTAATGGCTTCCTTCTAGAGTCTTCTCAAGCCTTTAATGGTTTTCCCTAAAAGTCTTCAAGCATTTAATGCTTTATCTTCCTTTTTCTCATGTAAGTAAATTAAGATTTATTTAAATAAAATTCAAAATTCACATTCACATTTAAATAAATTAATATTTATTTAAATATCTATCCAAATGCAAATTACACCATTTAATTGAAATAAATGATTTTATTTCAATTGAAAATCCCAAAATTCCTCCCACTTGCATTCTCCTACAAAATCCACTTGCATGCCTAAATCCCTTCTAGATTCTTCTAACTCCTTCTAATTAATCTAATCCTATCCTAGTCATTGTCACATTCCTAAATAAAAGGAAGTCACTTCTCAAAAACCTCCAAAGTCTTCAATAACCATTAAAGGCTTTATGTCTTCAAATGGTTAACCTCTAAAGTCTTCCAAACCATTAAAGGCTCTTACATAACCATTTATGGTTAACTCACCTTTTACCTTTGGTTAGAGATTTTCCTCTAACTTAACCATCCTTTTGACTCAAGGGTCTCTTCAAAGCATTTATTTCTTTGACTAAGGTAACCATTTAACCCTTGCACATTCATTTATCCCTTGGATAAAAGGAATATCCATTAACATAACCCTAACCCAACCCCCGAGGGCAACCATCATGTCCCCTCAAGCATTTAATACTCCTTATCTCTCCTCTCAAGCCTCCTCATGGTGACACTTGTCAACATGGGATTGGGTTGAAAGTCTCACATGGATTGAATATCTTTCAATCCTAACCCTTGTTAAGATTATTCAATCTTAACCCTTCATTTCCCCATTTCTTCTATAAATAGAACCCTTTTCCTCAAGCAAAGAAGGAAGCATTAGACTATTGTTGTTATACTGGTATTAGCATAGAGTTTTTTCATAGCATCACTATCTACACTTGCATAGCATTTTCTTATCATATTCAACCATCTTGAATCTCCATATGGCATCCATGGCTAGTGCTAAAAGCTGAGAGCTACACTCATGTGGAATTTGAAGAGGAGAGGAACAAGGGAGGAGCAACTATGAGCATCTTGATTAGCATTTGGAGGAGTATAGTTTATCTATTCTATGTTTGTATGCTTTCTATTTCATGCTTAATATCTCTCTTGATATGCCTATTTAGGATAATCTTTTGTTGCTAACACTAACGTTTGTTTCTTGTGCTCTTGTGTGTGTTGTCATCGAACAGATTTTCTAATCCTTTTTGTAGAGCATCATTTGGTGAACCTGACGTGAATCCAACACAAGATTTCTCTACAAAACTACTAACTTTTTTGTTTAAATTGCCACACAGGTTGCGATTTACCACTTTCGTGTTAAATAGTGCTTCTTTGTTTACACAGAGTGGCGCTATTGTAACATAGAGTTGTAATTTTTTTTATTGTAACCAAAAATCAAAACCTAGACTTGTAGAAGCCCACCAATACCTCATTTTTTTTAATTTTTTGGACTAATTGTTTGTTTGTTTATGCAAGATTGGAGGAGTTAGATTAGAAAGCATTGAATTCTTTCTTTCACTTTGTTTTCAAAGTTGGATTAAAACAAATTCATTCTCTCTTTTGGCTTAAAAATTGAACCTCACATTTTCATTTTGGATCATAAAAATAATCACATCTTTAGTTTTGGTTTGTAAAAAGAACCCCACTTGCAAATTAAAAAGAGCCACAAACTTCAAACTTTATTTGCAAGTTAGGAACAATCTTTATTTTGGTGCTTAAAATCAACAACACAACTTTCATTTCTTGCATCAACTTAAGGAAATTCACAATCAACATTTCGTTTTGGGGCCAACTAAAAAGAACAAGCCATTTTTATTTTTATTTTTCTTCAAAGTTCAAAAGCGATTTTACTTCAAGCAAAAACGTGTTTTTCAACTCAGTTGACCAGGATTTCAAGTTCCTAGTTTACAACACATTTTGCCTTTGAAAGTTAAAAAGAACACCATGATTGTTGGAGCAACATCTCCAATTAGTCAGATCACATTGCAATGAAAATCAATTAAAAAGAACAAGTGTCTTTTGTGTTTGGTATGCTTGTGCAAAATCTATAGAGTGGTCCTACTTCTAACACACACTATCCTCTCCCTTGGCTTTCGTGGTCCTAGGTGCAAGAGAGAAGTGTTAGTAACACTCAAATTTTATATTTTTAAGAGAGGCCTTCCAAGAGACACATCACTCTTGGGAATGACCTCGCGCGGTAAATCCTTCGAGCCGTTATAGAAATCAGGTGTGAGCGAAAGCTGTAGCCTTGGGTATAGTTGTTCCTACAGTGTAACTTTCTGAAAGGACAAATGGGCCCCACCACAAGTTACAAGGCTCTTAAGTGATAAGTTACTAAACACCTTTATTTAGTAGCCCACCCGTTCTATTGATTGAGGATATTTGTGATAAATTCAGTGCAAGAGCATAGATAGTTTTGCTCCCAAGATACTCACCATACATATTTCCTTGAGTAGAAACATAGCTTTTTGAAAGATTACTTGTAGCCTGATAAAAGTGGTGACTCCTCCATCATAGGGATCATCTATTTGTCATGCTCGTGCAAGACTTAGTATATCACATCCTTACATGCCATGGCGGGATTCATAAGGTATGTAGTACCAAAGTTGAAGAAATATCAAGATGTGGGATGAAATTATCGCAACTAGCCATTTGAACTTAGGGATAAAGTGTGTTTGAAGTGTCTTTGTTTTTTGTCAGACCAGTACAAATTGAGCTGACTTCAGGCTTTGGAAAAACACCTAAAAAAACATTTGAAGGAAAGGGTCATAAAAAGTTCAAAGTTTTGGGTTGATCTAGACCCACACCTATTTGTGCCTTTTGAGGCAACATTCTTGTGTTTGTGTGCTTGCTTTGTTTTCTTGTCAAACAAAAATTAAAAATCAGTTCCAAAAACAAGTATTCATCCAACACAACATTTTCAAATACCAGCAAAAAGATCAAAAACAAAGAGCAAAAACAAATTATCAAAACTATATGACCATTCTTCACATCTTAAGAAAGAAGAATCATCGTCAACATGTCAACTTGAAGAGAAGACCATTGAGCTCAAAGGCTCTTATCAAAAGCAGGAAATTCTTCTATCTTAATAGAAAAATATGTCTCACATAGAACCTTCTTACATCACATGCGTCTATATCTTCAAGGAAAATCAAACGAGTTTGATCAAGAGTCATTAAATCGCAGAGCTTTTACTCAATATCGAGCTTTGAGTTGTCACAAAAACAAGGGAGGCAAGATCAATCCTGCCTTCTTTCCAGACATTTGCATCACATATAACTCAGCTAGGGAAGAACCACCAACCCCTGAACAAGAAGAGGTAGAGTTTGTTCGTTTTGTAACAAAAAGTTTCTATTGAAGTTAACACTTCATCCATTCTCACATTCACATATCATCAATCCATTTCAACTCTCAAAACATCAAGAGGTTTTTGTCCTAAGTTCTATTTTGATATTGCTTGAATCAAACACAACACATCACCTCTTTTTAGAGTGTCTCTACATCTAGGATAAACTCATCCTAAGAGGCATTTCTACGCAGGTTAAAACTAGTCTATGAGTGAATCCTCTCATTACTAGGTAGTTGGGTCTGTAACACATCTTAGATCTCTCTAAACCTTATCACATCAAACTTTGTCAATCAAACGCAACAAGGAATTCAAGGAAGAACTTTTGGTAACATCAACCTTTAGTGTTAGAGATCCATATGCAAAACACTTCACCAAACATCAATCTTTCATTTCATCACCAACTCATCATCATTTTCATCAAACTTCAACAAAAACTTATAAACAAAATGGCTCAAACCAAATCCAGATCTAGGCAAATAGAGATTGAGGAAGAAGAGGATGAAAATCTCATTGAATTCCAAGAAGCCCTTGGAGGAAACACAAATGATGAAAATCCAAGTACTCCTACTCCTGCAGCAATAGAAAGGGCACAACACAACCCTCTCTTCAATCGACTTTTTGACGAAATACACAAGAGAAATGTTGATGCTCACTTTTTAAGACTTGCTCAAGAGGGAGCCAAACTACCCTCTGATTTTGATGTGGCAAAACTAAGGCAAGCATCAAAATTCCAAAGTCATAATGAGGATGAAACAGGTCCAGATCACATTAGATACAACCTTCATCAGGGAAATCCCCCACCTCCTCCTCCTCCAAATGACATAGACATGTTGCGACAAAAAGTCAAGAATCTCGCCCAACAGCTTCAGAGTGGTGTGAAAACTAACCAGTTTTCACTTAATGATATTTGTCCCTATCCCTTTGATAGGAATCTTCATATGCCACCTTTTCCACGAGGGTTTGAAACACCTAAATTCAAAAAATATAGAGGAAAAGGAGACCCTCACGATCATGTTAGAGAATTCCATTCAACATGCCTAGAAGTGGCATATGAGGACACATACCTAATGCATCTCTTTCCTCAAAGTTTGGCAAGGACAACCACGCTATGGTTTTCCCGACTAACAAGCGGCATTAGTACATTCGAAGAACTGGTCCAGAAACTCATAGCACATTACTCACATAACATTGAACGTGATATCACCATGGCTGATCTATGTAACACTAAGCAAAAACCAGGGGAGCTATTTTCAGCTTTCCTGCAACGATGGCAACAAATTTGTTAGCAGACGTTCCCTTCAGCTACCTGAAAGAGAGCTAGTGGAAATATTTATTTCCAACCTGAACAAAGAAATGGAATTTCATTTAGACATGAAAGGAATAGAATCTTTCAATGACATGATCACAGAGGGTTTAAAATGTGAAAGGGCTCTCATCAAAAAGGGTCTAATCATAATATACAATGAACTCAAAGATGCACCTCGCCCGTGCTTCAATAGTGACATACCTAATTTCTGGAACAAAAACAAAAACATCGTCAATGACAGGGTTGTGGATGCAAGGACTATCAAAAGTGCACAACCTGTGGTCCACTTTGCGGGACAAAATTCCCCACTCAAGAATAACACAGTTGCTCCCCTAAATTAAGGACGCAATGTACCTCAAGAGGAACCCAAACAACGCCAGCAAAATTTTAAACCAAAACAAACATACACTCCCTTAGGGTAACCTATTGAAACAATGTTACGACAGTTGGTTTCTCAAAATCTGGTGACCTTACCCAAAACATCAAATTACAAACCTCAGGTCAAACCTTCATGGTGGAGGGATACTGAACATTGTGATTTCCATCAAGGGAAAGGGCATAAGACAAGAAATTGTCACAGATTGAAAGATCTTATTCAGGATCTTATTGACCAAGGTGAAATTGAAATCGAAGGACACAACCCAAAGACAACAAACAATGATCATCTCATGTTTAAAAATCCACTTCCATCACAAGATTAAAGGGGTCCTTCCACTTCAGGGCAAGCCACAGATACCAATGATTATACGCGAGCCGCTTATAATTACACTGTAAATCACCTATATGATGCCAGTGAACAAATTGCAACAATTACCATCAAAAACCCCAACTCCACTTGCAATGTTGTTACACAACGCGACAAGATTAGCATAAAAGCAGCTCCACAAGGCACCCCATCTATCCCAAAGAAGTATAACTTTGTGGACCAATTAGACAAAATGCCCGCACTAATATCTATCTTAGAGCTATTGTGCCTATCTCCATCCCATAAAACAATCTTGGATCAAGCTCTCCAAGAGGCGTCAATCCCTACAAACCTAAATACACATCAATTCCAAGCTATGGTTGGAAATATAAGGTCATCACCTTGTCTCACTTTCTCTAAAAGTGACAACTCATCCTTCCAGCAACCTCACAATGCCTCACTACACATTGAAGGGTATATCAACCAACATAGGATCAAGCGAGTCTTGATCAATAATGGAGCAGGCCTGAATATCTGTACACTGCAATTAGTGATAGCTTTGGGATATGCAATTGAATCAGTGGATCCCTTAAAGAAGATAACAATCAAAGCCTATGATGATGTAGAGCGTTCATCCAAAGGAGTTGTGGTGCTACCAATCCGAGTGGGCCCTGTGGTGAAACACATCATCTGTCAAGTTCTGGACCTTCCTCTATCCTATAATTTATTATTAGGAAGACCTTGGATACATGACATGCAAGTAGTTCCATCCACCTACCATCAGTGTATCAAGTTCCCGCATAATGGTGTAGAAATTACCATCCTGGGCGATGCAAACCCCTTTGCATATTGTCATAATATAAATCATCAACCAGAGATTACCTTTCCCAACAATAGAGAAGCCATCTTATCCACATCATACGTAAGTCCAGCCTCTCTTTCTAGTTCAAAAACCACTATACCCAAGCAAGACAAGCTCAAAATGAAAATAGCAGAGGAAGGTCCTGGGGAGTACAATTTGAGCCAACTATTTTATGTGGGGCAAATGCCTACTTCTCCTAGGACACATGGCAAACCTCAATGGTTACTTCAAACGCCACTGGTCAAACCAGGATGTACTTTGACACCATTCATTCTTGGAGAGAGTCAAGAAGAAGAGACTAGAGATGAAGACTTAGAAAAATGGATCTATAAAGATCCCATCACCACCGATATTCCACAAGCTAATCTTCCCACATATCAGTATTCTCATTATGCAAAGAATGGGTTATGATGGTCAGAGTGCTTTGGGGCCTTGCAAGCAAGGACGACATGAACCACTGCAGCCGGAATTAAAACCCAAAGATAACATTGGCCTAGGCTTTCAAAAGGAGATTCTTCCTAAGCTCAGATTCAATGGGAAACCCAACAAACCACTATATCAGCCTATTACAAAGAGGTCACCGTTGGTTATAAAAGTAGTGTCAAACACCATAGCAACTGCCCCATTAAGGTTAAAAATCTCAACAAAACCATCTACAACACCCATCATCCCACCAATCAAACCAATGACCCCATCAGCAGTAGCAATAACATCAATAGCACCATTAGCAGCAACAATTGTATCAGAACCCACAGCAGTATCTACAATACCGGCAATTCTAGCAGAAGAAGCAGAGTCAACACTACCAATACTCCCCGTATTGGATTCATTGATCCCCATAATCCTTCCTGCAACACCAATCATTTCATCTACAAAACCGATCACACCCGTAGTGTTTAACTCAAAGGACATCCCAGTATGGTATAGTAATCGGATACTGGAAAATGACTCAGAGATTGACTCACATGAATGGGAATTTGATTCCATCCAGCTTAATACTTCAGATGAGGAAGACACATCACTACCTCCACCCCGCAAAGACATCCCTATTTATGGACAAGCATAGATAAAGACCTCTTGGGTTCCTGAGCTGGAAACATCTTCCACAGACCCTACCTGATTCTGACAGGGAGAGTACCATCAATGACCTTCACCACAACATCTTCACCCTCACTGACACATATAACGAACTTAACCTAATCAATGAAGTAATGCCCATTATCCATCCTGAACTCATCAAATGGAACCAACCTAATCCCTCATGTCTTGACCATTTCCAAAACGATGAGGCAATAATTGACTTTTTGGAACTACGGGATAACATACCAAGCGGGGATCACAAAGCTGGATTCGCCATTGAACTTAATAGCACAGCATACTTTGGGGCGGATGCCAAACCTTTCCACTGCAAAAATATAACAATAAAACATGGATCTTCCAGTGAAAACCACACTGTGGCACTCTTTGATCCCACAAAAGTAAAAGGAAAGAGTGTATCCAATGGTGAAAACATCTTTGAGGCACCGGAGGATGAAAGGTTTGACATTCTCCCTTATAGTACACAACAAGAACAATCAACAATTCTCATTGAGGAAACCAAAGAATACAACATGGGGACTCCTGAAACTCCTCACCACATACATCTGGCATCTCTTTTAACTTCAGAGGAACAACCTAAGTTTGTAGAATTCTTCCAAAAGCACCAGATTAACTTTGCATGGTCATATGCAGACATGCCTTGGCTCGATCCTGATTTAGTCATGCATCACCTCATAGTCGCAGAAGGAGCCAAACCTGTCAAGCAGAAACTTCGCAGAAACATTGCTAGTCAAAGCAAAACTTAAGAAACTCCTAGATGTTGGTTTTATTAGACCAATCGATTATGCGGATTGGATATCCAATATTGTGCTTGTCGGCAAACCAAATGGGGGCATTTGTATCTGTACTAACTTCAGAGATCTGAGCAAGGCATGTCCTAAAGATGAATTCCCCCTACCAAACATCGACATAATCGTAGACCTAACAGCGGGACATGTCATTCTTTCACTCATGGATGGCTTTTCAGGGTACAATCAGATAAACATCGCACCAGAAGATCAACATAAGACGACCTTCACATGTCCATGGGGAACATAATGCTGGAATGTAATGCCTTTTGGTCTAAAGAATGCAGGAGCGACCTATCAAAGAGAAATCACCACCATCTTTCATGACATAATGCAAACTATAATGGAAGATTATGTTGATGACTTACTAGCAAAATCACTAAAAGGAGAAGGTCATCTGGAAATATTAGAGAAAATCTTTAACAGGCTAGAACAATATCATGTTCGACTCAACCCAAAGAAATGTGTCTTTGGAGTAACCTCAGGGAAGCTTCTAGGATACATTGTCTCAAGCAAAGGCATTGAGGTCGATCCTGCCAAAGTCAAAGCAATCATGGACATGCCACCTCTGAAGAACATCAGTCAGCTAAGGACATTACAAGGGTGACTACAATCCATCCGACGATTCATTGCACAATTGGTAGATAAGTGTCACCCATTTACACACCTGTTACACAAGAACATCCGCTTTCAATGGGATACCAGATGCCAACAAGCATTCCAGATACTTAAAGACTATCTCATGAATACACCATTGTTGATCCCACCAGATCCGAGTAAGCCTCTACTACTCTATATCTCAGCAACAAATACAGCATTAGGAGTGCTACTGGCACAACACAATGCAGAAGGGTAAGAGTGTGTTATTTACTACATCTCTCGCACACTGGTTGGCTATGAACTCAATTACACCCCTATTGAGCAAGCTTGCCTAGCAGTAATCTTGGCAGCCACTAAACTGAGGCACTATCTCTTGACACATAAAGTACAACTCATTGCAAAGATTGATCCACTAAAGCACTTACTCAGCAAAACAGCATTGACAGGCCGCTTGGCCAAATGGGTGATGATTCTAAGTGAATTTGACATCGAGTATGTGGACCGTTAAGCTATCAAGGGTCAAGTTATTGCAAATCAGTTGGCCGATGCTCCCCTCATAAGCGATCATCCTCTCATTTCCAATTTTCCAGATGAAAAGATATTCATGATCACAATAGCACAACCATGGAAACTATACTTGGATGGTTCATACACTAGGCATGGCTCGGGGGCGGGAATTTTGTTTATCACACCTCAAGGTGACAACATCCCGAAGTCTTACAGGCTCACATTTCCATGCACAAACAACATAGCTGAATATGAGTCCTTGATCACATGACTCAGGCTAGCCATACAATGGAAGTTACAAGAACTACAAGTATATGGCGACTCCCAACTGGTCATTCGACAAGTAACAGATGAATATTAGACCAAGGATGACAAACTCATGTCGTACAAAAAAATGGTGGACAAATTAAAAACAGCGTTCACTACTATCACATTTGAGCAAGTACCCAGAGATCAGAATCGAGCTACTGACACTATGGCTACCATCGCATATCTCCTAGATCTTCCAAAGAATTCAACACGCTACGAGTTCTTGGTAGCACAACTTTGGATTCCCGCTTATGATATCCCTGAATCAGAGATGATACGTCACCTTGTTGGTTTTTAATCCCCATGGTATGGTGAGTTCTACACCTATCTCCGCGATCACACACTTCCTCCTAACCAATCAAATAACCAACGTAAAACCTTCATTCACCTATTCGCTCAGTATACCATTATTGCTGAAACCATATACCAACGTAGTCTTGATGGTACTCTCCTTCGATGTATGGAACAAGATGAGATAACAAAGGCCTTGGAAGAGGTACATGAAGGAATTTGTGGAACTCACGCAAGCAGTCTTTCCCTAGCAAAGAAGATCATACGTGTTGGATACTATTGGTCGTCTATGGAAAAAGACTCCTATTACTTTGTTAGAAAATGCAAAAAATGCCAAGCTCATGGATACCTGATACATGCACCGGCACAGGGATTGCAACCAATCACAACACCATGGCCCCTTTGCCAATGGGGACTTGACCTTGTGAGTAAAATCCATCCATCTTCATCCAACGGCCATAAATTTATTATTACCGCCACCGAATACTTCACAAAGTGGATCGAATCTGTTCCACTTACCCAAGTCACCGGCAAGTAGATCGCCTCATTCATCCTTAATTACATCATCTGCCGGTATGGTATACCCATGTCCATCATCACAGATAATGGTCTTCCTTTCAAAAATCAGGATGTCCGTGAACTCTATGAGAAATTTCACATCCAACACCGCTTTTCCACTCCCTATTACCCACAAGGCAATGGTCAGGCTGAAGCATCAAACTAGAACATATTAAGAATCCTCAAGAAGACAGTCAATGATGTCGGTCATGATTGGCACATTCAATTGAATCCAGCACTATGGGCATATCAAACTAGCATTCGAACCCCTACAGGCGCAACTCCCTACTCACTAGTCTATGGTGCAGAAGCTATCTTACCTATCGAGGTCAAGATACCATCTCTAAAGGTTTACTTGCATAATCTCATCGATGATGAAGCATACAGAGTATCCCGTCTCCAAGACTTAGAGCTACTTGATGAGAAACGACAAGATGCATACAATCACCTCAAGGCATATCAGTAGCATATGAGCAAAAGTGATAATCATCGAGTTAGACCTCGTACATTTGACGTAGGTGATCTTGTTCTTCCAGAGAATCCTCATAACCAACCAAACAGAGAACATCAGGGAAAGTTTGAATCAAACTGGCTGGGTCCATATGTTATCATTGTTGTATTTGGGTCCGGGGCATATCAGTTGGCTACTTCAGAAGCAGAACTACTAGCAGATCCGACCAACAACATGCACCTCAAACGATTCAATGATGTTTTGTGAGAGATGCAATGTATTCTATGGACCTATACGACCAAAGAAACGATATGATTAGATGTGTAGATCAAGGTGTTGTATGCAAGAAGAAAATTTGTAGCTTGAGTAAATAGATAAGATGCATAAATTGAGGCTTGAATTGTGTAACGATTTGTGAGTGCATGTAATCTAGAATTCTAGAAAAAAAGAATGTGGAATAGTATAATTGCATACATTGTTTTTGAAGTCTCTTGCACCAACTGGACCTCATACTCTTGCACAAAGCGTACATCATAGATTGATTGCATAGCTTCTTCAAGAGTCTCTTCATATCTTTTTATGATGTTGTTTGCAAAGTCTTCTATATTGCTTCGGTAAAAGCCTGGCTAGTCCACAAATGTTGAGTCTATTATACATAAAGGTGTCTCATTTCCTTGTGGTGGAACTATGTTATTCTCAGGGTCATTGCTAGATATAGTAATAATATCCTCGAGAACTTGTGGATCTGTCATAGCCTGACACAAATTCAACAAAGCAATACCAATATCAAAAAAAAGTTGTCATTATTAGGGGTGTAGTTGTTCACCGAGGCCTAAACAACGAGAAAATTTGTCACACCATAACATAATAAAAATATCTAATCTAATAACATTAAATTAGTAGAAAATAAAATTTTCCAATCTTATAATATTAAATTAGTAGACAATAAAATTATTTTGTTTAGTATTATATCTAAAATCTAATTCACAATATATCTAATTCAATACAACTATCCATTTATTTATTATTAATTCTTTATTTAAAAAAATATATATATACTAACATATTTGTTTATAATTATTAAACAAAATATTTGATCTTATATTTATTTAATTACTACAAAATAAAATTATTTTCCCAAAACATAGACATCATTTTAAAAATTAAATCTATATAATTTGTACTTACAATATATCTACTTTCAATATAATTGAAAATTTATTTTGATAACTGTAATAAATACAATTGTAAATTTATTTATTTTAAATATAATTGTTCAAATTTATTTTTAATCCCTCTTTTAAAAATATTTTAAAGCTTGGAGAAGACATGGCTTTCCTCTAAAGGCAGTTACACTATTTGGCCATATACAACAAACAAGTCTCCAACCTGATCAGAACACTCCCAGCCTTGGCCAAGATGGGAGCTTTGTAACATTCACCAAGCAACTTCCTTGGTGGACTCCACAACCTTTGCCAGCATTCTCCCCGCCTATGCCAAAATGGGTATGGGCATCCATCAAAGCAATGAAAAAGAGGGCAGAATTTCCAAGTTAGAATAGCAATTAAAATTGAGAACCATTTGAACCAATCTGCCCAGCTGCTGCGAAAACTAACAGATTTAAGTGCCTATAATAATATTTTTGTAAAGGTTATGTTGATCAGAAGTAGTTATTGACAGATGGATGCTAGGTAGGGGTCAGTTCACACACCATGTATAGATCAAATCAAGTGCTGCAACAATGCATTATGAACATGTGAACAGAGTTCTCGGTGTGCATCTACACCGTCTCGTTGGGGCAATTCCGAAAACAAAAATAATCAGATAAAATAAAATACACCTGTCTCCAAGGAACTAAACAAAGAAAGTGAATGGTAGAGTGCATTCATTTCATAATACAAGTTGGAGCATCAATATTTCATAACATACACACAAATGACATAACAGATTGCAAATTAAACATGTAGGCAAACATTACGAGTTTACTAGCCATTCAATTCTCTGATCATAGAATGTAACATAGAATCTCATGAACCTGTCAAAATTGACTATTTTATCATTTAGATGAACTACTTACAATCATTTCTTGTTCATAATATTTTTAGTTTCATATTAGCATTAGGCTCATCCAAGCAACTTGGCAAGGTAAAAAATAATGTAAATTAAATTTTTTGGATTAAATTTCAACAATATTTGGTATTCCCACAATTGGAATGCTCATCCTTGAAAGTGAGAGCTGATTATAAATAACCATTGTTCCAAAAAAAATTGGTATTATAATCGCAATTATGAATACAATTTACCCTAATCTAGAATGCCAATATTTTACTGCATTGCTTATATTGCCAAACATTTCTAGATGAAGATGGTACTCACACAATTGTTATGCTCAAGTACTTGGCAATCAAAATACAATATCCTGCTGAAAATGCAAATGGTGAAAAACAATAATCTCTGACTATTCTAATCTACAAACACATACTACTGAAAATGCAAATGGTGAGAATAGAGAGTATTTAACTTTTAGTTCAGAAGCCCAGGATGAACATAAGAATTGAGGTATTTGGAGAAAATTCTGTGTTAAGTAATCGATACCCTTGTTGATGAAATCGGACAGAGGAGGTTCACTTCTCTTTCTTTTTTTCATGGAAATTCGGAGGAGAGTTCAAGTTTGTTTTTAATTAGTGAATGTTACCATCAACATAATAAAGAAATATATACTTTGGTGTTATATTATGTGCATGATGTTTTGTGAGAGATGCAATGTATTCTATGGACCTATACAAGCAATGTTTTGTGAGAGATGCAATGTATTCTATGTATTATTAGGGGTATAGTTGTTCATCGAGGCCTAAACAACAAGAAAATTTGTCACACCATAACATAATCAAAATATCTAATCTAATAATATTTAATTAGTAGAAAATAAAATTTCCAATCTTATAATATTAAATTAATAGACAATAAAATTATTTGGTTAAATATATATCATATCTAAAATCTAATTCACAATATATCTAACTCAATACAACTATCTATTTATTTATTATTAATTCTTTATTTTAAAATATTTATATAAAAATATATTTGTTTATAATTATTAAACAAAATATTTGATCTTATATTATCTAATTACTACAAAATAAAATTATTTCTTCAAAACATAGACATCATTTTAAAAATTAAATCTATATAATTTATACTTACAATATATCTACTTTCAATATAATTGTAAATTTATTTTGATAACTATAAATATAATTGTAAAGTTATTTATTTTAAATATAATTGTTTAATTTATTTTTAATACCTCCTCTTTTGAAAATATTTTAAAGCTTGGGAAGACGTGGGTTTCCTTAAAGGCAGTCGCACTATTTGACCATATACAACAAACAAGTCTCCAACCTGATCAGAATACTCCCAGCCTGAGCCAAGATGGGAGCTTTGGAACATTCACCAAATATTATCTTGGGTACTGCAATGATTGCAGGATATGCGTAGAATGGATATGTTGAAAAGGCTTTAGAAACTTTTGAGCAAATGTAATTGACAGGTGTAAAGGCAGACTCCACAACTTTTGCCAGCATTCTCCCTGCCTATGCCAAAATGGGTATGGGCATCCATCAAAGCAATGAAAAAGGGGGCAAAATTTCCAAGGAAGAATAGCAATTAAAATTGAGAACCATTTGAACCAATCTGCCCAGCTAATATGAAAACCTAACAGAATTAAGTGCATATAGATCAGAAGTAGGAATTGACAGATGGATGCTAGGTAGGGGTCAGCTCACACACCAAGCATATAGATCAAATCAATGCATTATGAACATGTGAGCAGAGATCTCGGTGTGCATCTACACTGTCTCGTTGGGGCAATTCTGAAAACAAAAATAATTAGATAAAATAAAATACACCATCATTGGTTCCTACTGCCTCATCCAAGATTGATACTACCATGCTCAATGATGAAAAAAAAAGCACTATGGATCGTCATTCCATCTCATCTGTATATATATTGCATTTTGTTGCATTCCATCCATCCATACATTCATAATAGATGCATATCATGCATACATAGTAATGACAATGGATACTCTATTTTCCTCTTCTTCCATAGTAATGCGTCATAGGTCCTCCATTTCTTCTATCTAACATCGAACCCCCTCTCACCCTCCCCATCTTGGTAAATAGCATCACATGCCCTACATCATCTCCCATCAACCCAATCAAGCCAATTACTCTGTCTACACAGGCACATCGACTCATACACACCTAGACTATCAACAGATACTCTGATCAAGTATCTTTGGGTCTCAACAAGTAATCAATTATGGCAAACCTAGACTACAACAGGCATTTATCATAATGACCTAGTCTCAACGGGGCTGCTATGATTCATCACAACCAACCCACAACACACACACACTATCAATTGCTCAATCAATCCAACACAATCACATCGGACAATTACATCAATTGTCTAAGTCTCAACGTGTATTTTTCTTCAAATACCTTGACTTCATCGGGCAATTACATCAATTGTTTAAGTCGCCATCAGGTCACTTTGATTCACTTGCTTAGACTTTATCCTGTCCAAGCGAACAACTGACATCAACTGTCATGCTTTGACTCGACCGGGGCAATTAAACTGATTGCACCAGATTGTCCAACCAAATTTGATCAATTATATAGTATCAATCAAAAGCACAACAACACATTTGCACTGTATCTTCTGCATAACCTACAGGTACTCATTGGCTTGCCATTTCTCTGTATTCACTCTGTTTTCTTCCATTCTTTCACCGTTATTGCTAATTTCTTTTATTCTACTTCCCCTCCACTTCTCATTCTTTTTCAAGAGATCGCCCAATTCTTCAAAAAAAAATCGGCTCATCTCTCGAGGGGGCATACCACCCACTAAATTAACATTTATGGGGCATATTTCTTCACACCTATTTTTCTTTCTTTGAAACGATGCGACAAAATCACACCATCTCAAAGAGGGGCAAATGTCGTCACATAAATATGTCCACTTAATTAAATGAATATTTAGTATTTATTTAATTATTTAACCATCAATCAATAATTAATTAAATTAATATTTAATTAACTCATCTTAACCCTCTTCTCCTATTAATTAAATAAATTATTCAATTTATTTGATTTAATTCACTTAACCAAATTCAGATCATTAATTAAATAAATAAATTATATTTGTTTAATTAAATCTTCTCTCACATTTAAATAAATTAATATTTATTTAAATCCCCCAAAATCTCATCTCTCACATTTAAATAAATTAACATTTATTTAAATCACCTTTATCCTCCACCCACTTGCATTTTCCTACAAATGCAAGTTGCACAACTATTTTAAATAAATAAATTATTTATTTAAAATCCTATTTATCCTCATCCACTTGAAACCTTTAATGGTTTCCCTTAAAGTCTTCAAACTTAATGGCTTCCTTCTAGAGTCTTCTCAAACCTTTAATGGTTTCCCTTTAAGTCTTCAAACTTAATGGCTTCCTTCTAGAGTCTTCTAAAACCTTTAATGGTTTCCCTTAAAGTCTTCAAACTTGGTGGCTTCCTTCTAGAGTCTTCTCAAGCCTTTAATGGTTTTCCCTAAAAGTCTTCAAGCATTTAATGCTTTATCTTCCTTTTTCTCATGTAAATAAATTAAGATTTATTTAAATAAAATCCAAAATTCACATTCACATTTAAATAAATTAATATTTATTTAAATATCTATCCAAATGCAAATTACACCATTTAATTGAAATAAATGATTTTATTTCAATTGAAAATCCCAAAATTCCTCCCACTTGCATTCTCCTACAAAATCTACTTGCATGCCTAAATCCCTTCTAGGTTCTTCTAACTCCTTCTAATTAGTCTAATCGTATCCTAATCATTGTCACATTCCTAAATAAAAGGAAGTCACTTCTCAAAAACCTCCAAAGTCTTCAATAACCATTAAAGGCTTTATGTCTTCAAATGGTTAACCTCTAAAGTCTTCCAAACCATTAAAAGCTCTTACATAACCATTTATGGTTAACTCACCTTTTACCTTTGGTTAGAGATTTTCCTCTAACTTAACCATCCTTTTGACTCATGGGTCTCTTCAAAGCATTTATTTCTTTGACTAAGGTAACCATTTAACCCTTGCACATTCATTTATCCCTTGGATAAAAGGAATATCCATTAACCTAACCCTAACCCAAACCACTAGGGTAGTCATCATGTCCCCTCAAGCATTTAATGCTCCTCATCTCTCCTCTCAGGCCTCCTCATGGTGACAATTGTCAACATTGGATTGGGTTGAAAGTCTCACATGGATTGAATATCTTTCAATCCTAACCCTTGTTAAGATTGTTTAATCTTAACCCTTCATTTCCTCATTTCTTCTATAAATAGAACCCTTCTCCTCAAGCAAAGAAGGACGCATTAGAGTATTATTGTTATACTGGTATTAGCATAGAGCTTTTTCATAGCATCACTATCTACACTTGCATACCATTTTCTTATCATATTCAACAATCTTGAATCTCCATATGGCATCCATGGCTAGTGCTAAAAGCTAAGAGCTACACTCATGTGGAACTTGAAGAGGAGAGGAACAAGGGAGGAGCAGGTATGAGCATCTTGATTAGCATTTGGAGGAGTATAGTTTATCTATTCTATGTTTGTATGCTTTCTATTTCATGCTTAATATCTCTCTTGATATGCTTGTTTAGGATAATCTTATGTTGCTAACACTAACGTTTGTTTCTTGTACTCTTGTGTGTGTTGTCATCGAACAGATTTTCTAATCCTTTTTGCAGAGCATCAATTAAAAAGCTTCCTTTTAACATAAACATATTATAATATTTTCTAGCTCAAGCTAGATAATGACAACAAAATTCCCTCCTTATGCTTTAATTATTTGAAATAAACATATTAAACAAAAGCTAAATGAAGCACCTACTCTATTAATTACAATATGTACACTAAATTGTTAAAATATTTTCAAGGGAACTTCATTTTAACCACACTTTTGCAAAACAAAACTATAATTTTAGTCACTAAGTTAAGCATCAATAAGAAAAAATCACTGTATTTCACACCAATATTCATAGTAACACTCCTTCAACATCTAGTTGCACACAAATAAAGAGAGAGATATACATTTTACACAATATCTTACACATATGCACATATTATATTATTGAAGAAATCATATCATAAGCCTAAATGAGGGAAAATTTCTTAGAAATAAGCCTCTTCAGGTCAAATACATTCAAGACATCGCACGATAACCAAACATAAACAGCCCATTTACTTAAAAGATCAAGATTCAAGGCATTCAAATGTCCTAATTTCCACCATGCTTCCATTGCGCTACTCTTGATACAACATTAAGTGCAATCTTCATCCAATCAAATCATTCAAAAGCATCTTTAATCCATTATTTATACATGATATGTAGACAAAATATTTTTAAGGCAAGAAATCAACAGCTGGTCTTTATTTAACTACTCCATAAATTACAGAATTCACAATTCCAAAGCACTTCTATCTACTATAAAATTCAGAAAATTACCAACACATTTCATCTTATTAACACCTTTCATTTACTTAGCTAATATCAACATTATCTAATTGTTTTCTTAGTCTAGTGCACTTATCTGTGGTGTCCTCACTTACACGCACTATCAGAGGTTCAAAATAAACATGATAGAGACAACACTTGACTCAAGATAAGGTCCCACAATACATCGACACTCAAAATGACCACCATAGGCAACAAAAGAGGAAGTCAAAGGAAACATCCTCAAATCAATTCATTAAATTACTAGAGAAGAAAAGTTGTCGGCGAAATCAATCAAGCAATTTAAGTTTGACAAGTGTCACCACAAGGGCAAAAATAAAAGAAAGAATTCAGTGGTCATCCCAAGAGTAAAGAAATCTCAAAAACACATTAATCCCAATGATACATCACACAAATCACAAATTAACTCAAGGAAAAATAAACGACTCATCCAACCCACATCACGAGGTGACCATCATTAGTCAAACCAAAGGGAGTAACCGTTGCACGACATCCAAGGGTACAATTCCTTGAAAATGTTAGAGAGTGCATGCCATGTATTTAAGACCTTTATTTTATTCATATATCCATATCCCTTGCATCATATTTTAAGCAATGTAATCTTTTACGAAAGTCTTAGACATTTATTCTTTATGGAAGATAACATATGCTAGGAAGCGATAAAGCGGCTAATGTACTCATACACGCACAAGGAATAGACTCATACTATGACTAGTGTTCAAGATATCTTATATATA
This sequence comes from Cryptomeria japonica, assembly GCF_030272615.1. Taxonomy (NCBI): domain Eukaryota; kingdom Viridiplantae; phylum Streptophyta; class Pinopsida; order Cupressales; family Cupressaceae; genus Cryptomeria; species Cryptomeria japonica. Next base: position 2,383,437 of record NW_026728835.1, on the reverse strand, counting down.
CCATGATCATATTAACCAAGTTATAATAGAAACAAAGGTTAGAACTTCGAGTAATCACTTGATAGTAAGCTCTAACATACATCATTTCTCTATTTGTGCAACCAATAGCATATAAAAAATTAGAATGTCCTTAATAAAATCATTAAGCAATTTATTCAATCATATATTTAATCAATAAAATAAGTTTCATTACTTAAGCCAAATTTTAATATTAATTTCTACTCACATCCACACCTCTTACCCATAGCAATCTCCTAATATACTCCTAGTTATCTAAATTAAGGATTACACAACCCTACTTGCAAAAACTTAATTTCCTATTTCATCTAATGTCACACAAATTCTATAGATATATGCATAATTCTATTCAAACACACTTGGACTAACATTACTTAATTATTATCATTCATAGACTATGTATTTTCAGCATTCCAAATAAAATTGACATTTAGAAACCCAATACAAATTCATACGACTACTTATCATAAATTATCTCACCAACATTTGTGAAGGAAGCACTTTATTAAAATTCAAATAAGGTAAGGAGGTAACGTTCTTTCTTAATCTATCCATCTAATCAATCAAAAACATTTCTTCAAAGCCACACATCTCCTACTCAAGGCTAAAAATTTTATCTTGCCAAACCAAATAAATACACTATTTTATTATTACAACTCCTACATATGCAATGCATCAATTCTCACTTCAATACACATATTTATATCATCTAGTATTTTAACTTATTTGTTTTTTGAAAACTTTTTTTTTTAAATGGTGAGATATTCTATCTAATCAATTCTTCCTTTTTAAAAGAACAGAGATCATAAATGCAATACTTAAATTTCAACCTTCATTGCAAATTTATTCCATCCAAACTTCTCTTTAATATATGCAAAGTCATTCCACCAATGATGATTTTGACCCTTTTATTTAACAGACTCTTAAGTATTTGAATCGTTTACCCATAAGAGAGAGAGGGAAAAAGGGACACTGCCACACCATCAATACACACACAAATTTATGCATAATCAGTTGAATTTCCTAGTCATGTCAAATGCAGCTACTTACATCCTTTTATGATATGCAATTTCAACTTTCCATATGGTCTCCTAATTATTACAAAAGAAACTATAAATCTCAAATTTATTGAAATATATGATTTTCTAAAACAATCTTTTCTTACATGCAGAATCACACATATACAAACGGTCGACAGTTCTATTGGGTACCCATACATCACTAACTAACTTTCTTACGTTACACATAGGAGATTAAAATAAGAAAAAGGTATTATTAAGCTACTTTTATATAGACAAATGCATCACATACAAGTTCTTCGATTTCACATCATGATCTATACTAAATTGTTCCTAAATGCATAATAAAACACTTCATCTTGCTATCTGTAGGAAGATCAACATAACAAACTAATTTTATGAACATGGCATTAGTTAAGAGGATACACACATTCTTTTCTCACTCTACTACATAATTATTTAAATATAAGGAGAACAACCTTTATCATTCAAGTAAGCACTAGAAATTTACAAAGCAAGCAAGATCGGATAGGATCATATAGACATTTCTCTTATTCTAGAGACATGTATATGAAATGAATACACACTTTGCTTAAAATTATGATTCCTAAAAGGGATTAGAGAAAAACACAAGGCACAAACATCTAAGATTTCTGAAATTCCAATGACACTTCTTCCAACACAAATCTCAAAGAGAAACTTGATTCAAAGGAACATCAAAGCACATTCACAAGACTAATAGCAACATCCTTAACTAGAGATCCCAGTGTTTGCAACATGGGCTTTGATACCAAATGTAATGCCTACCAAAACACCCTAGAGAAACTAAACATCTAACATACTAGAATGGAGATAAAAAAAATTATTAACATCTAATAACAACTAATGTAACACATAGCATCTCCATCTAACTACATTCACTAACCATTTACCCATTATGAACATACATCATTACACATTTCATTAATTAACACGAGCGGAAATAACATAACACCATAAATCTTTCCCTAGGGTACTTCAACATCATTACATAATTTAACTTCCATAATGACATCCCACTCACACGACAAACATATTTCATTTTAGATTAATGCATCATATTTAATTTCCTAATCATGAGATATGCAACCTACTAGATTATATATCCGTCATGATATGCATTACGTTCTATCATTCTACTAGCATATTGCATTTCTTCTTTTAAAAATGCAAGACAGCCCCTTAATCCTACATTCATTTTATGCACCAAAACCAAATGTGTTTTAACACATCATTCCCTATCTGCATGCTCTTTATCCTTTTCCATGACAATGCAATCTTATTGCATGGGTATAATCCATCTTTACTAATCCATATAAACTTACTTCAATCGCATTTAATACTAATATGATCTCATTCCATCTATTATGATTATCTACTCATAATGTATAAAATATATTTCCTTATTTCTTTACTTAAGCATGAGCAAGCACAACATCACACTAATCCTTCAATCATAGAGTTCATTTATTAACTTGAAAACATATAGAATTATAAATCCATTACTTTTAATACAAGTGCATGGCATCCATCATATAAAACTCATTTACCATTAATCTAGCATAAAATACATTCCATTACTATAAAAATCAATCCATTTCCTATTAGCTATATTCTAAGGCCTCAATACCTTTTAATCCCAATTTTATTTTACATTCTATTATACATCATCAACATTCCATAAAATAATACATTTAAACCATATTGCAACTCGCTTTCTATTTCAAGGTACATAGGATCACATCCTTACAATAATACAATTACATCTCTAATGCCTTATTATAATTTATGACATAATCCTAATTTCCAACTACTACATACAAGAATATTACATTACAGGAACTCCATTATATTCATTACATAAATTTGCTACAAGGTAAATCCATAATCATCATCAAGAAGAATCCATATACAGACACGAAGAGTCCAAGAGAACATCTCAATGGCTAAAAAGCACCAACCACCCTCTGTGCTAGGAGATGACACAAGGTCCCAACACACACTCTAAACCTAAAATGGTACCCTAACTAAAGAGACTAACCACACAAGGACTCTCATGCAAGAACCCACACATTACTACAAAAATAAACTCCTAGAGGCATACAACTTAACGAGACATAAATGCTTCCAACAATGCATAATCATAAATCATCAAGGTGGACACATGTAGGAGTGGAGTGTCATCACATGTCATCCTCATAACATAAGGCACTAGCCTAATGGACATGTGGAGCCATCTCAACCTATGAGAGACTAAGGGAGATTAGCTTATCGTCTTCACGACCTTCTCATGCTTATAATTAAACATCCTCCCTAGGACTAAGTCATGAGGCTCAAATCAATTTATTATCTTACTAATGAATCTAGCTACCCAACCCATGAATTATTAGGTTATCACTTATTTATGAATCATGGTAAACTTCAATGTGCCATGAGGTCTAGTCATCATGCATCCTTACAAGGAACCTCATGCAAGCCTATCTCTCATGACTCTGGTCATCACAAGTAAGCCCACTCCCCCTAATATGGCCCAACAATAAATCACAAGAGACTATAAAACATAATAAAACATGAAAATATAACATACATATGCAGCCAAGAACATCCACACATACTATTGCAACATATGCAAGGCTACAACAACATCAAATATAACAAAATGAGCCTCTTGGCCAATAAATATAAGGCATAACCAAGCCATTAAATCTGTCATCAAATAAGAAGATAACATCACAGCAAGGTCAATCCACTTGCTGGTGTTAAAAAAAAATATATAACTTACTCATCAACATGAGAGTTTAAAACATTCATAAAGACATGCAGAGGTAAATATACATAAAACCATCAAAATACATCAAAACAGATCAAAGCCAAATCTAGAAAATATCAACAGCCCTCAATAAAGCCTTTAGTACAAAAATTCATTCAGAAAAATTAATCAAAATACTTGCAAAGCTTTGAAAAACACGTACCTAGCAAGTTAGCACATTTACCCAACATGTTAGCGCAATAGGTTAGCGCTTTTACCCAACACGTTAGCATTTTTACCCAACAGGTTAGCGCGTTTACGCAACAAATTAGCTCTTTTGCTAAAGCAACGCAAATACATAAATTTAACAGAAAACTTAGAAAACTTTCGGCAAAAATATAAAATCATGCACTTAACCAAATCTCATGAAACAAAGACCAACAAGGTCGCCCAAAAATAAGGAATAAAAGGGCATAAATAAATAAAATCTAACCAAGTATAAATAAAAATATATCAAAGTTTTTCTCATGGTAAAACACATAAATAAACTAGAATAAAGACTCATAGAACCTCTAAACAACCCAACAAAATACACATGGGATAATCCTATTTAGAAAGTGGATTATAAAGCATCCCAACAACCAAATAAGTTCTCAGAGAGGAAGAAACATTTCTCAGGAAGCGTACAGAGTTGTGAACGACATTCTCAAGAAACCAAAAATAAATTTTTCAGAAGCAACTATACAAAAACACCATATAATATAAAGTTTCTCCCCAAATATTTATTTCCAAAAAATATTAAAACCATTGAATAAATATTATTTTCAACCCATCTCCTGCAAACAATGTGCAGACACAAAGCATACAGGGAAGCCATTAAAGTAAAAATAATACAAAGGCTCAAGCTCCAACCTACAACCAGAAGTGATGGAATGTAGCTGAAGAAGAGCTCCCCACAAAGACAAGCCAAAATCCAACCAAGCTCCAGCCAAAATCCAAGTGTAAATCCAAAACCAAAGGAAAAATGCTTGCAGGAAAAAAATTCAAAGAATAGCCAACCCCGAAAACATCACAGGAATGAAAATAAAAAGCAAACAATAATAAAAACCCTAACCTCAATCTCTACCAATCAAAATATTTCATTTTGGAATATATTTTACCAACCCACCATATATTATAATGTATTCTCCCATTTTGAATTTAGCCAATGAGAGTAAAGAGTAGGTATAGTAAATATAAAATACATTTATCCGGTCAAGTGGGAATGTTTTATTATTATTATTATAATTTAATGTGTTCATACACTCCACTTAGGAAATGAAAGTTAAACTATTAAATAAACGATAAATAAATTAATTATTTAATTAAATTTAATTAAATATAATCTCAAAAATAATCAAACCAATAGCATTTAACGGTAGGTGGGGAATATAATAAACTCATTTACTCTTGTAACGAGAGAAGTAGCTAAAATTATATAAAATATTATTTACTAAGTAACAAGAGAAATGTAATAAGATATTGTAAATTATTGATTACCAATGCAAAAACAATAAAGACAATGCCTTATTAAATATCTAAGGGCCATTTAAAATAAAACCAATTAAATAATTAAATATAAGTTGAAAAGGCTAATAAAATAAAATCCAAATAAATAAATAAATATAAAATAACCAAAGCTCAATAAATAAATTAAAAGCCACCAATAAATATTAATTAACATTAAAATATAAGCACTATTAAAAAATAAACAATAAATAAATAAATGCTAATTAAACAATAAATCAATAATAAATAAATGAACATTAAATACCAAATAAGTAATTAAACTATAAACATTAAATGAATAAATAAATAAATAATTAAATATCAAATAAATGATCAAACCTCAATAAAGATTAAACAATAAATAACAAATAAATATTAAAATCACACAAAATAAATAACCATAAAATATCAAATAATTTAATACTCAAAGCCAATAAATTAAATGCATTAAAATAAGCCTTATTAATTATAAAATCACACATCAAGGATCACATAATTAATCTAAACATAATCAAATAAATCAACCATCTCTAAACATACTCACAATACTGAAAAGATCAAACTCACTAATTGACGTGGCGAATTACGCCAAAGATGCTAGTACACTTGGTGCACATCTTAGAACTAGAGTAAGTGAGGGGAACTTGTCACAACCCTCCTTTATCACTTTTTGATTTGATACAATTCTATTATATTTTTGGTTGAGCTATTAAAAATAATTAAATGAATATTATAAAAGAATAAATAATGGACCCACACACACACTTGGAGAATATAATTCAAAAGGCATTAATTATTTTATTTTTATTTTTATTTTCCCACTCCCTATTATGGCACATGTTGTAGGGGGAATTAGAAGCTTCTAGAGGAATCTTCAATACCTTGCATGTAACTCCCCAAATAGGATTTTAATCAATGTTTGCATGAGTCCAATATTGGAAAAGAATCTCATTTCTAATTAATTTCTCTAGATAGTGGAATTAAGGGGTTTTTCTTATATATTGTATGCAAGTTTTCATAAGAGGGAGTTGATTATGTTTTGAAGAAAAATCTTCCAAGTTTTAGTAGTAGGATCTTCTTTGGTAGTCTCATTTTCGTTGTAGGATTGTTAAGTTGTTCTTGAAGATTTCTCTCAAGTTGCAAGGAAGGATCAAAAAGGATAGCTAGAGGATTCAACATCGAGCTTCGATAAGCCAGGTTCTCTTTTTTGTCATCTCTCATTTACATATGAGAAATTTGTATTATAAAAAAAAATAGCTTCTAGATCTTCCTTTATATATAAAAAAAAATTATTAGATTGTAAATCTTTTCTTCTTATTTAGGGATAAATATTGATAAAAGTACTTTCATATAATGCATGTAAAAGATAGCTTTATTATTTATTTAATTCTCTTTAGAAAATATATATCACATCTTGCTTTTGCTTTTCCAAAAGATTTTTTCTTTGATCTGTGCAAAAATCATATTTCCCTTATTTAAATTTCTTTTTCTGAGATTAAACTCCTCTGTGTGATTAAATGATAATCACTTGTGTATGAATCTTGTTCCTTATTATTCTTCTCTTAAATTCATTTCTCTTGCTCTTGGAATGGAAATTTGAATGTAAATCTTATTTCTGTAATTAAATCTTACTTCCTTGTGAATAATCTTACCTCTGTGTGAATACAAGTTGATATTCTGCATATGAAGTTATTTAAATATTTTTTTTCCCTGTGAGTAAAAACCCATCTCTCTCTCTCTCTCTCTCTCTCTCTCTCTCTCTCTCTCTCTCTCTCTCTCTCTCTCTCTCTCTCTCTCTCTCTCTAAATGTAGATTTGATCATAAATCTCAATTCCTTATGAGCAGTCTTACTTCTCTGTGAACAGAAAATGTCTGATAATAAAATATAAACCTCATTGTATCCATTACTCTCTATGAAAAATAAAGTACAAATCTCTTTGTGAATATTAGTTCTGTACATTGCTGAAACAATTTAGTTCTCTGTGTTATTCATCCCCGTGAATAAATTCTTATTCTCATTTGTTTTACATTAATATTTCTATTACACATATATCTCTTTATATATTTCTCTCTATGCTTAAATAAATTGAAAATGAAAACTATATATATATATATATATATATATATATATATAAATTATTTATATTATCGTTAAAATTTATGCCAAACAAATTTATATGCGAAACGATGCAAAATCTGTAGATTAAACTCCGCATGGAACAATGTGCCGATGCAGGGGGAGTGGGCGGAGTTATTATCGCGGTCAGGAGGGGTACCCCCACTACCCTGAGGTCACTGTTACGGCAGTGGGCGCAGGGTAGTGGAGGGGACCATGGCGGTCCCCTCACCACTATGTGCCTATACCTGCAGGTCCGCAGTGGTGATGGCACCCATGGGCCCCCTCTTCCACTTGCCTATTAAAAGCCACAACATAAATTCTATTTTTATTTGGCAAATGAATTCGTTAAATTCTTTTTGTATATATATTTATTTACTTAGTTTAAATAAAATCAACTTAGGTAGACTTATAATTAAATTATCTTTAGTAAATTTACTAAATTTTATAATTGTAAAATTAAATTATAATTAGATCTTTCAATCTATTTAAGATTCATTGGGCCACTTAGTTGGCATTTTGGATTCATCAAAAATAATTAATTCATGATTGAACCAAAAAATGTCTAAACTAATTGCTATTTTTGGAACCTATGACTATAATTAATTATTCCCGTGGTAGGAATAATACATTACTTAATCTTGCACGCAAGTTACAATATTCTTGTATCATGCAAATTACTTATACATTAATTGCATTTATTGACTTTTTCATCCCCATGCAAGTTACACGTTTTTAATTATCAATATGCGAGTTCATAATTTTGTCATTATTATGTAAGTTAGATTTCAAGTTTGAAATATTAATTGTAGAAAGATGGTATTTTTTTTATCAAGTGGTACATGAATACCATCGAGGTAGTTATTTCAATTAATTAAACTTTACAATGTCTAATTACGTACATTCATTTCATAATTGTTTTCAAGCATTATGTTTTCATAGCTTCTTAGTTAGAAAACTAAATAAAGGAAGTTGGAAAACCAAAAGCTAGCAATGTTCGGTATATACAGTGCCTTTGGGTCATGCTTACAGGTAATGTCGTCATGTTGAACTACTGCACTTAATTCCTAATAAAGTTGCATCAATGACATTTGTGGCATCGTCCCTATAAATCATCGGGGAGTAATAACGGACACTTGGAAGTTAAATTCCAAGGGGCGGGTAATCCCCCTTGGATCAATAATCTAATAAGATAATTCTAAAATGATCTTTCATTTGCTGAGTTAAACCATAGTAAACCCCTATAAGGATGATTGAGTGAAATGATTTTATGAAATTGATTTAATCTCGAAGAATTGTTGACGATTGACAATTGGTCAAGGGTGACGCTTATGATAGGTATTAGAATCTAGTTGTTTTAGGCCACAAGTAATAGGCCATGTTGAGCCTTTATGTTTTTGTATAGTTGCTTCCGAAAAGTATATTTTTGGTTTCCTTAGAATGTCGCTCACGGCTCTGTACGCTTTCTGAGAAATGTTTCTCTCTTTGAGAACTTATTTGGTTGTTGGGATGCTTTTATTGGGCAAGAGGCTCATTTTGTTATATTTGATGTTGTTGTATCCTTGCATATGTTGCAATAGTATGTGTGGATGTTCTTGGTTGCATATGTATGTTATATTTTCATGTTTTATTATGGTTTAGAGCCTCTTGTGATTTATTGTTGGGCCATATCAGGGGGAGTGGGCTTCCTTGTGATGAATAGAGTCATGAGAGATAAGCTTGCATGTGATTCCTTGTAAAGATGCATGAAAACTAGACCTCAGGGCACATTGGAGTTTACCATGATTCATAAATAAGTGATAACCTAATAATTGATGGGTTGGGTAGCTAGATTCATTAATAAGATAATAAATTGATTTGAGCCTCCTGACTTAGTCCTGCAGAGGATGTTTTAGGATAAGCATGAGAAGGTTGTGAAGACAATAAGCTAATCTCCCTTAGTCTCTCAAATGTTGAGATGGCTCCACGTGTCCATCAGGCTACTGCCTTATGTTATTTTCTTTTGAGCATGGCATGTGATGACACTCCACTCCTACATGTGTCCCTCTTGATGATTTATGATTATGCCTTGTTGGAAGCATTAATGTCTTGTTAAGTTGTATGCCTTTGGGAGTTTATTCTTGTAGTAATGTATGGGTTCTTGCATGAGAGTCCTTGTGTAGTTAGTTTCTTTGGTTAGGGTGCCAATTTAGGTTTAGTGTGTGTGTTGGGACCTTGTGTCATCTCCTAGCACATGGGGTGGTTCCTTTGGTTCCACATTGTCGGGTGGTTCATGCTTTTAAGCCATTTGGACGTTCTCTTGGATTCTTCATGCGTGGACGTGTATTCTTCTTCACTATGATTATGGATGTACCTTGTAGAAGATTTATGTAATGAATATAATGAAGTTCATGTAATGTAATATTCTTGTATGTAGTAGTTGGAAATTAGGATTATGTCATAAATTATAATAAGACATTACAGATGTAATTGTATTATTGTAAGGATGTGATCTTTTGTACCTTGAAAGAGAAATGGAGTTGCACTATGGTTTAATTGTACTATTTTATGGAATATTTAGGATGTATAATAGAATGTAAAATAAAATTGGGATTAAAAGGTATTGAGGCCTTAGAATATAGCTAATAGGAAATGGATTGATTTGCATAGTAATGGAATGTATATCCTGCCAGATGAATAGTAAATGACTTTTATATGATGAATGCCATGCACTTGTATTGAAAGTAATGGATTTATAATGTTATATGTTTGTAAGTTAATAAATGAACTCTATGATTGAAGGATTAGTGTGATGTTGTGCTTGCTCATGCTTAAGTAAAGAAATAAGGAAATATAGTTTATACATTATGCAATAGATGGAATGAGACCATGTTAGTATTAAATGTGATTGAAGTGAGTTTAGATGGATTATACTCATGCAATAGGATTGCATTGTCATGGATACTGATAAAGAGCATGTAGATATGGAATGATGGGTTAAAACATATTTGGTTTTGGTGCATAAAATGAATGTAGGATTAAGGGGTTGTCTTGCATTTTTAAAAGAATAAATGTAATATCCTAGTAGAATTATAGAACATTATGCATATCAGGATGGATAGATAATCTAGTAGGTTTCATATCCCATGATTAAGAAATTAAATATGATGCATTAATTCAAGATGGAATATGTTTGTCGTGTGAGTGGGATGTCATTATGGAAGTTAAATTAAGTAATTACGTTGAAGTACCCTAGGGAAATATTAATGGTGTTATGTTATTTTCGCTTGCGTTGATTAATGAAATGTGTAATGAAGTATGTTCATAATGGGAAAATGGTTAATGAATGTAGTTAGATGGAGATGTTATGTGTTACATTAGTTGTTATTAGATGTTAATTTTATTTTTTACCTCCATTAGTATGTTATATGTTTAGTTTCTCTAAGGTGTTTTAGCGGGCATTACAGGACACACAAAGAACTTTTAAAAACAAAGAAAGAAATTGCATACATTTATTTATAACATAACATTCTTCCACTATTTGTGAAAATTGCAAACAACCGTGAACAAACACGAAGCCAAGAACTTACCTTTCAGAGAGATTTGCTAACAAAAAATTTCACTTCCTCAATACCTTGCTTCACTATGGTCAAAGGCCAACTTTAAATAGGCTATGTAGGTGGTTAATTTACAAATAGATGCATTAGATGGGGGTAGATGGAGGTACCATTTTTTATATAGTTTGTCCACGTTGGTAACGCAGTAGGCCATACTTTGCATTCACTTTGCCACCTAATTTCATTAATAATCTTACCAACTACATCATTGTTCCAAGGGTTAAGCCTACCCTTTGATCACAATTGCAAGCATATCACTCCACTCTGTGAAATCTATAATGGAATGATAAATTAGCGCAGGCAATCGAAAAAGAAGGAAATGCAATTTGTTGTTTCTGCTTTAATGGATTTGGAAGGGATGATCATGTTGAAAGGGTTGTTGAAGTATTAAATTTCAGTCAATTCCAATCATCCACTAGAACTTCCATTCAAATCAATCATGCATTGTTATCCTCTACATTGTATTAACTATAAAAGGCGAGCCGAGAAAGCATATTGGGCAAGGGAGTTGTATTGACATGGCTAGAAAAAGAAAGATGGCATTCAAGCTCAAGCTCTCTGGTATGCTTGCGACTATTATGCTTTAATGGTGGGAATAGTAGTTGTTTGTTAGGTCAGAAACCTCAAGACGCAAACAACATATCAAACGGATAAATTCAGAGGGTTTTGGTACGATAAGATATATTCGGGAAAAATCAAAGATCTCCTCCTTCTACATGCATAAAATCACATTATATCTAGTGTACAATATGAGCAAACTGTTGTGTAATGCTAACAGTTGACAAGCTTACAAACTTAATGGAATGCACGCCTCCAATTCATTGGTCAAAATCAAATGATGACAACACCAGTTCCTAAAAACAACTGTAACAAGACAGACAAGGGTATTCTTGAAAACCAATTGGTAGAACTATTGTGAAAAAAGAATGGCGTCTGCTTGTCGATGAATCCAGTGGCCATTGGCACCAACTATAGCCTATCGGCTAATTATAATCTAGATTTTGAGTGACCATAACACATAAATATTTGCATATAGATTATACTTTATCTTTTTAAATATTTCATTGAAATAAAGTATTGATGTAGAGTGCAAGGTTATTTTTCAAGGATTTTTTGACATCATTTACTATTTTTCTTGTCATCTCGAACATGTCATTATTTTTAGTAACAAATTTTGATTTATTAAAACGAGAGAGAAAAATCAAAATATAGTATAACAAATTTATAGTTTTGAGAAAAGTTGAAACTGAGGGCTATTCACTTATATAATTTTATGTTTTATGATATTATTTGACCCAAATTGTGGGGTCCAAAGTGGTAAGTTTCAGCTTGTTAAGTATGTTGCAATGCAAACTCTATTGAATGGGAAGTAAATAAAATCGTTCTGAAAACCGTTGCACTAAGGAATGAGAACGACAACGAAACCGATATATTTGAAAACGGACAACAACAATGTCAGTAATAACATACATTAAATGATGGGTTCTGATAGATTCTTGTGGGTCCGACCACTTAATGTCTGCGCAAGAGATTTCCTTTTTTTAAATTTTCATAGTAAATGTGCTAGCTTATATATATTTAATAAGCCAAGAGATATCCTTCTAGAGGGGCCTATTTTTTATGAATTTATCAACATTAAATTGCAATAGGTGCCTCGAGAAGGATATGTCTCAGCTTATTCTATATATATTATTAAATATATATAAGCTAGTAGTAGTCGCAACATGAATTGGAAGACATGAAATAAATTAATTTCAAATTATATATTGTTGTATATTTATATGTTTTGGATTGGTACAGTGTTAGATTTAGGATTCCATTTGGTTCAATACTAGATTTAGAATTATAGTTAGGATTGGAATCAAAATAGTAGGCCCAATTCAATAAGGATTAGGGTTAATTTTGGTTTACTAGTAGGATTAGGATTTGATTTGGTTTAAAATATAGTAGGCCTAATTATATAAGGAATAGGGTTCATTTTGGTTTTCTATTAGGGTTAGGGTTAAGGGTTAAGTTTAGGATTATAGTTAAGGTTTACATTATTGTTATAGTTAGGTTAATGGTTAGGGTTTGGATTTAAATCGTGGTTAGTGTTATAGTTAGTTTTAAGAAGCGATATGTTGGAAGAGCCACTCAAGGATTTTGAAATTGAAGAACTAAAATAGAAGTGGCGAAAAATGAATGAAATTAATATGGAAGCTTGGATTGGGCGAGTTGTGTTGATTAATGAACAACTGCAAATGAAGATGTGCGAATTCATAAGGAGTTGAATGATAGAAGTCTTTAGGTTTTTTTTCTTAGACTAGACACTTTGCATGTGAAGATTTTATTTTAGCGGTGAGTTAACTGATGTTCAAACTTTAGACTTTATTTTATGGCAATTTTGTTATTTTGGATTTAGTTAGGTTCTATCTTTAGACGCGATTCTAATTTTAGCTGAAGTGTACATAGGATAGGAAATTTCCAGTTTTTAGGTAGGTTGATTGATGCAAGATAAGATGCACTTCCCATTCTTAGCCATCTTTATCTCATGTAAGACGTTCATTTTCAAGTGCCAAGATGTCCAAGTGAATGATTAGAATGTGAAATCACAAAAAAAAAAAAATATAAAATACGAGGGAATATTCTAGAAAATAATTGTGTGATCTATGAAGATGTATGAACCACCTTTTCAATGCCACACGAAGAATGAAAAAATATGCTCTCTATCAAAAGTTACGAGGCTTTAAATTTACATAGCTTGATTTAAGTTAAGAGGACAATAAATCACACTAGTGGTAGATTTAATAAAAATAAGAATCAAATATAGATCAATATTGGAATCACATTTTGTGGGTTGCGACTTTGAACAAGAAAATACCAATATAAAATTGAATATAAAAAAAAAAAAAGTTTTTTTTTTTTGTTTTAACTCCTCCAAGAGTAGAGAACCTACTATTTATTCAAGCTTCAACTTAGTGTAGTACTACTAGTTGCGATCACTAAATCACCCAATGATTCTAGCAAAGAACACAACAAAGTAGTACATGTATTAACAAGTTCATAGATATAACTTATGACTTTAATGAATTTAGTTAATTTAACCAAAAGAGAGTAGTTGAATCGAATCCTATCAAGTTGAAAATATAAAGTGGTAGCCTCATTGACGATAATGGTTAAATATTGCAAGGGTACTAAATTGTATTTCCATGGAAGCTACCTTCATTATCTAAATCAATGGAGTCATTTATTCATTATCTATTCTCTCTCTCTCTCTCATGATTATTTTTATGATTTTGGTGGAACTTATACTTGTTCATCTTTAGATGTTAAAAAGTATTGTTTGAGTTGCATGGGCATTATGATGTTTTATTTTGTAGAATATTTTTTATACTTTGATTTAAGTGGATAATATTTTTTAAATGATGCTTATTATTACCCACCTATCAATAATATTATAGATCTATGTGAGTTTCCTTTTTTTATATTTAAGTTGCTAAATTGTATTTAATTATAAGTTTTTTTAGAAGGTGAAATGTAAATTAAATAGTTTGTAATTGTAAATTTTCATGTTTGTAATTGTAATTATAAATTTTCATGTTTGTATATATATGCAGATTGTTTTCACATAATGGATGAGTTTGAGATAGATGAGCTATTAGGTCTATCACCACCTCCACCTCCACCACCTCCACCTCCACCTCCACCTCCACCTCCACCTCCACCCGATCAGTTGAGGCAGACAATTAGGACTAATATTGATTCTTTAATTAGAGATATCCATACTATTAGACGTGAGCCTCATCCACCTTCGTATTTGTTACGCCTTGCAAATAGTATGCAAGGCATTGTACAGTCTATGCAGGCTTTATATAGCGGGCTAAATAGATATCGTAGTTGGCGGGAGGGATTGTGTGCATTTTATGCTAATGGCCTCACATACAAACAAGTCAATGAATTAAAAATAATAAAAATGGATTTGAAACAATATTTTATGAACCCTAAGATGGGTGAAGAGATAGATCCAAAGAAGCCATGGATCTCTATTCGATGGTGTAGGCACTTAGGCATTGCTAGACACTTTTGGGAGCGGTGGTGGATGGTCACCACACTCCAATCGTGAGGTCCCGATGCATTTTTTGAAGAAATTATGGGCCGAATTTGAATTGGGCAAAAAGCCCAATTACTTTGATATTAGATCATTTTAGTGGGTTGGGAGAGGCATGCCCCAAGATAGGGTAGGAGCAAAATTGAGCGACCGGATTAGAAACCGTGTGCGTGATGATCCATTGGTTCCTCTTCCATCACCAATTGTTCTAGCACCTATCCATCATCGAGCAATGGGAGTGCCCTGTAGGGCAATTTGGTACAACAGTTGCACGAGGTGAGGGCTGCCCCCAGCTTAGCACATATTTGCACGAGCTGTGGGGATGTATGTATGGGTCCACAGAGTGAGGCTGCCCTTGGAGGAGATGGTGATTTTGATGATGTTGATGCTGCCCATGGTGGTTATGATGATGTCGAGGAGCCTGCACGTGCTAATGTCGTCTCTTCATATGTTGATCTCTTGTGGGCAGACGATGATCAACCTACATAGGTACAAATTTATTTGTATAATTTACAGTGCAATATTAAATTCCTTATATATACACATATGAACCATAACATGAGTCAATTTTTTCTGAACAGAGGATGTATCATACCACATCATTGAGGAACTGACATCATGTTACCTCAATACCTAGAGATGTTGGTGCCCCATTTATGGTATGCACTTTCATCTAGATACATTGTATTGATATGTACATTTAAAATAAACAATAATTTTTTTAATGTAATGATGTGTATGATATTTTTTTTCAATTTTCTAGGGTGCTTTGTGTAGCACCGAGGTGGGTAGTTCTTCACGTGACCCGTGGACCACTGAGGCTCAGCCTCATATATACTAGTATGTTTTTCATCCATTAATTTGAAGTGTTTATATGCTTACTAATTTATGTACAACTTTGATTCATGTTCGTTATTTTTTGCAATTGTAGGCTTCTGGATTGTTTGATGGTGCATCACATGTATGCCTTCGACCATCAGTTACTTTGCCTGCATCACATGTATGCTTTTCTGTGATAATATTGTAGTCTATATATATACTTTATAATTTATGTATATATACAAGTTTGATTCATGCTTTATATATGTTTTACAGGTCGATACCACTACCAGTATTGGTATGGCTATGGGATTGAGCTAGATGCAACCATCAACATTGTCATTTGAGGTGATGATTAGAAAAATAATTTCTACTTTGTTTATACTTTGTACCTTGCTTTTATAGGGATTATCAAAATTGATGTACAATGTTTTTTTTTGTAGGACTTGACTACGACCACTTTTCTTGTTCATGATAGTGGACCTCCATGTACCAATGACGACATTGTAGAGCACGGTTGTATGGTAATTTATTTTAAATTTTTAGTATTTAACTACTTATAAGTGAATTATGCAAGTAACTTCTTCTCATGTTAAATATTCTTCTGATGTAAAATCTTTTAATAATGTACAGGAGGGTGCAGACACTGATACTGCACAGGAGGGTGGAGTCACTGATATTGTGCAAGAGGGTGAGACACTGATACTGTACAGACACGGGATGGTGCATCTGAGGACCACGTGCAACATGATGATTCATCTCAGCCACCTTCACATGGAGTGAAGAGGACTGCAGATGAAATGCACGCGAGCTCTTAGATTATATATTTTAGATCATGTCATGTTATTCTATTATGGACTTTTTATGATGACACTTGTTATGTTATCCTGGGACTTGTTATTATGTGATTATATATAGGACTCATTGTTATGTGATTATATATAGGACTTTTAATTATGTCATTTTGTTGCTATTATGTTATCAAGTCGTGTTATGTGATTTGGCGCACTCTAGTGATTATATATGTGATGTTGTTTTGTTATTATGTTATTTGGACTTGTTTTAATATCATTTCCTTATTATTTTTTTTTCAAGACTTGTTATCATGTCATCAGGAATTTTTATGTCATTCTATATAGGACTTTTTATTTATGACTTGTTATGTGATCTATTTATGACTTTATATTTTAACATTGTGATTGATCATCTTATAGTGCAACAGTTTATAATTCAATAAAATAATCATCCCAATTTACAATAACATCCTATTCTTAATATAATAATAAAATCAAGAACTTACAATTAATCTATGAAGAGATTATGATAAAATAAATATATCATAAAAAATTAGAATTCAATTGTAACACAATTACAATGTGCACAACATAACATTAAGAAGAAGATAACTAATACAATGTTGTTTATGAAACCAAAATTGTATCAAATGTAGACAAATACAATGTTAAAGGGACAAAGAAAAACAATTATCATGATTAAATATAAAAGAGTTCACACAAGTAACACAAACTTACATGCATATAAATTTGATATGAAAATTATAAAAGGATTATTAATTATAAATTAATCTCCTAGAGGAATCCAATAGATTGATGGAACTAAGGATAACCAAATTATTAGGAAGGTTTGAAGAACATTATTCAATGATTTGAAAGGAAGTAGACATAGATTCTTTCATGTCAGTTTCTTTTTGATATGCATAATTCTTTTGACATTTTGAAGGGTAGGAATAAGTAAAGGAAGCCCTGCTATATGGAATAATTACATTGAAAGATGGTAGGTGAACATTGCGACCTCCTTTTCCATAATATAATTCATTTATATAGATATAATAGATCCATTGGGCAATGAGTGTGTAACAACCACGAATGCAAAATGTGTAATAGATTAAGAGCTACAAACATAGTATCGACTTTCCTCTTAAGTTGACCACACTACTTTACTAGTGTATTGAAGGTTAATAAGTGAGGATAGTAGTGGTATGAAATGCATGGATAGAATGGTAGTAAAATAAAAAATCACACTATAAATATAGATTTGTCATACAATGATAAATATAGAGTTGTCATATTTTAGACATAATTCTATCTTTGAACTTACAATTAATCTATGAAGAGATTACGATAAAATAAATATATCATAAAAAATTAGAATTCAATTGTAACACAATTACAATGTGCACAAAATAACATTAAGAAGAAGATAGCTAATACAATGTTGTTTATGAAACCAAAATTGTATCAAATGTAGACAAATACAATGTTAAAGGGACAAAGAAAAACAATTATCATGATTAAATATAAAAGAGTTCACACAAGTAACACAAACTTAAATGCATATAAATTTGATTCAACCTAATGTACCATCTGCATCCTCTCTCTTCTGCAATGCGTCTATGATTGCCTCAATCTCTTCTACTGAAAGTGTCCACAATACCTTATTAGCAGGTCTACCTTTGTATCTTTCTAATTTGATGTTTGTTGCCACCACCAAATGAGAATATTGTATAATCTTTTTTTCTGATTGGTAGTCTTCATAAACTAGTAAGCCATTCCTTCTTTTTAAGTATTTGTATAGACATGTACCAACTACCACAACAGACCCAACTAGATACTGAAAACCATCATCATCTACTTGATCACATATCAACTTTTTCTTAGGTTCTACACATCTAGCTAGCCAATACTCAACCTGCTCATCATTATCCTCAGGTGCAAAAACAACATACACATGTCCTAGAAAACAAATTTAAGTACATGTAGAAATAAAACTTGTTAGAATTTATAATTCAAATATGTAATCATAAATTATATGACAATACATACAAATATATAATTTAAAGTTATAAACAAGAAATTGAATTAAATTGCCAGGTTGTATGAGGTCTGAAACACGATCATAATCTTCTGATGCAAATGCATGATCTGGGTCTCCATTTCTTCTAACATCTTCAAATTGTGTCTCACTAGGTGTTTAAGATTTGTGTTGCCATTCTTCGACCCATTCCGTATTCTTGTATTCTTACCATTCACCTGCAACACAAAATTGACAAAAACATGCAAGCTCTCTAGTCCATATAGTCCAAGTGTTAGAATTAGAACTCTTAAATGAATATCATCTAGCTGACCCATTGATTGTATCACAATAATATCTTGGAAGGATATTGTCCTCTTTAACTAGCCAGAAGAAATGTCTAATTGTAGAGTTCTGACTTGATCCTGTGGATAAATTTGCACTACACCAATCCACAATTGCACTTGCATTTTTAAATTTAGCCTTTTCCTCGAGTTTGAGTTGACCTCTGCAAAGGGCTATCTTAACACATGCACCAACACTGTCATGTTCTCCTCCACATGTGTTCGATATTATTTTTCTTATGAATCCTACTCAACCAATAAAACAGTCTAGCTTTCTTGAATTGCCCTGTGCAATTATCAGACCATATTAGATGAATGTAATTTATTTTCACTCATATATAAATGGTACTCTCTCAAAATTTTGCAATCCTCTTCTGTACTATCTGGTGCATGCCTATAGACAATATGGACAAAAATCGACACTTGCACTGAATTTTAGTATTGTGATTGGACCTCATCTTATGGTGCAAGCATGTAGTTCTCTGCAAAGTAAACAACCGAAAGTATACTACCAACAAGAAATGTATCCTTACATATTCGAAACTGACCATCGAGCCATCTAGCATTTTGAGTGTGTTTAACATATTTAGGTACGATGTTACTCTTGAATTCATTCATAAATGCATGAACACTAACTTTTTCAATGATTAGATCGCATTATTTTCCAACCTTTCCATCCTTCAGTGGATACTCAACAGTTTTTAATCTTTTAGCATCATCTAATTGTTGTCCAAAGTCATTTGAAAGATTTTCATGCAAACATTCATCCAACAATGCAAGATTGCCACATATATCACATACACCAGAAACACATGCATTGAAAAGAAAATTTTGTTCATTTAGTGGGTTGCAAAACAAACTTGAAATAAACTCCTTTATAGTTTTAGGTGGTATATTTATACCACATTCTTGGAACATTCCATTACTATGCATGGTAACACGTTGTCTTTGCAGATCGTACCTGTCAGGCAATGATTGAAAAATCATTCAATCATTGGGATTTGTGCTTGTGGGCCAAATTTTGGCCCAACAGATCTTTTCAAAAATGGGCACCTGTTATTTAATGAAACAGGTGCCTGTTTCGCTTTCAACGGTACAAAGCGAAACGGGGGCCCGTTTGTTAAAATTAGGGGCGGGAAACAACCTTAGCATTGTTTTTTACTTCAAGATAGGCTTGGTCCCACCAAGCCTATGCTTGGACCTTGAAAAAAGTGACTAAGGTAAAACGACATCAAATTTCTACCTTGGCCTAATTTTTTGAGAGCCTTTCTGATTGAATTTTTTGACGAAACGAAAACCCATTAGATTTTTCAGCGTCCTGATTTCAGAAATGTAAATTTCATAGTGATAAGATAATTTTTACTATTTTTGTATTATTTATTAATCAAAAGTGGAACCTAAACCTAAAATACCAAGGTTCACTAAAACTTTAATAACTTTTTTTTTTTGTAGGATTTTAGAAAAATAAATTATATGAAATCAATCTAAATACAATTCTTTTGAATATATAAAAAAAAAAGGAAAAATATGAAATTTTCATCAAATTATGGTGGTCGTACACCCGATGTTTTGAAAATATACTTTATTGTTAGTTAAAAATTAATTAAAAAAAATATATTCAATAAAAAATAATAAAAAATATTCTCATCAATATTTGGTGTCTTACGTATCATTTCCCAGAAGGATTTGCGAAAATTCATTTATTTGCATTAAAAAAGGGTGGTCATACACATGTGTGGTATGGTCCTGAAACAAGCATTTTGAAAAACTGGTTTTTAAACATGCCTACTAAAAAGGGATTTCTAGCATGTGGGTATTAAAATAAATTACATATTTGCAAAGTAGACTCCGAGCACTACATTTTGTATTACTTAAGGTTTTTGAGATTCAATCTCTAAGTGCATCAAATTTTGACATCAATCGAGAGAAAATTTGAAAAATAGAGAAAACACTTCCACTTTTTGCCCAAAAGTGGGACTCAACTTCTTGCAACCACCCTTCATCTAAGTGATAAAATAGTGAATTTTGAAAGGCTCATGAGGTTATATGTTACATTCTATGATCAAACAACGGAATGGCTAGTAAATTGGTAATGTTTGCCTACATGTGTAAGAGTGCAAGGTTATTTTTCAGGATTTTTTTTGACATCATTTACTATTTTTTTCGTCATCTCGAACATGTCATTATTTTCAGTAACAAATTTTGATTTATTAAAAAGAGAGAGAAGACTCAAATAATGTATATAAAAAATTTATATTTTTGAGAAAAACTAAAATTGAGGGCTATTTACTTATATAATTTTTATGTTTTATGCTATTATTTGATCCAAATTTGTGGGGTCCAAAGTGGTAAATTTCAGCTTGTTAAGCATGTCGCAATGTAAACTCTGTTGATTGTGAAGTAACTAAAATCATTCTGGAAACGGTTGCGCTAAGGAACGTGAATGGCAATGGCAACAGACAACAATGATGTCGATAATAACATACATTAAACGATGGGTTTTGATAGATACTTAATGTCTGCGCTACAAATTTCCTTTTTTCAATTTTCATGGTCAATGTAAAACTTTTCCTGTTCACGTCTTACGTGTGACGATTCTTAATTTCGATGGCCAAAGCCCACCATAAAAGCCTCTCAGCTAAATATCTAGTTTTAATTTTTAGTACGAATTTATTGTAATTTTTTTAACAAACATAATGCAGGTTCATCTTTATTTGATAAATGAGTTTGACATTAATGATTTGCATAATACCTTACCTCCACCCTACTTGAAAGCCAGGATCAATGAAAACACATTACATTATAGGTAAAATCCGTCACATCCATAATGAAACATTTATGCCAGCTCATCTAGTATATATAAAATATTCTAGATGTTATTAAGTCTATTGGTGTGAACCTAGATAAAACTCCTTATGATGAGAGGATTGGAGATAGTTTTGTTTTGATGGTCTCTCATACAAGGACATCGTTGACCTCAAAATTAACAAAGAAATTTAGCCCCATTCCTCTAATGAACCTATCACCAATCAACCAATTCCACCAAACAAAAATAAATATCTAGATTAAGTGGTGTAGGCATCTTGGGATGTCCAATAATTTTTGGAAGCAATAGTGGATGGCATTTGATCATCCACCACATGCCAATTGTGAGGTCCCTCTTTATTGTTTGGAGAGATTATATGTAGAGTTTGTGTTGAGTTTAAAACTTAATTATTCTAACTTTAGATCATTCCAAGGTGTTGGCAGTGGCATGCCCCAATGAAGGTTAGGGGCATGGGTTGACCCCGGTAGACCAGTGCCTATTCAAATGCACCACATGCCACTTTTGAGGTCCCTCTTTATTATTTGAGGAGATTATACACAAAATTTGTGTTGGGTTTAAAACTCAATTATTTTGACTTCAGATAATTCCAAGGTGTTAGTAGTGCATCCCCCAATAGAGGTTAGAAGCATGGGTTGACCCCAATTGATTGGTGGTTTCTCAACCTCTTGTGGATCCTCCTTTTGCTACTAGCAACCATTCAATGTGTAGTGATATTTGCATTAGTGGCATTGAGTTAACCCTCTGCCAATCTCAACGATTAGGCTAATTAGATGCCAACTGATGTTGGTGGTCATGACCATGGAGGAGCATCAAGTTTAAAGTTGGTCTTAGTGCCACTCCCATCTGTTGACACCTCATTTTTGTACAAGTTTTCATCGATTATATTATGGCCCTAGTTATGGTCCATTCACTTTAGGTGCAGATGGAGCATCAAAGGATATTGCTTCATATTGTAAAGTAGAAAATTGGACCCTAGCGACTCGCTACCTAGGAGAGAGAAAGGAAGTCACTAGGATGATTTTCACTTGGGAGAAAATTTACATTCAAAAGAGGGGCTTGAATCCACTAGATCCAAATCTAAGGGAAACAAGGATAAGAATTCCAAGTGGATTGCAAGGGTTAGAAAGTGATTTGCCCTCTTTTGTAAATAGATAAGTTGACTTTGTGACTATGTAGAAAAGGGAAATAAAATGAATGAAATAAGGAGCTACCGGTTCGGGATTGCGTTGTAACTTCAGATCTGAGATAATCAGACTAATACGGATCCGCCCTGCAAATTTGGAGAAAAGTCATTAGGACCGTGTTGAAAGTGCACACGGTCCTCCAAAAAATTTGCGTGCGGAAAAGGGTTTTTTTGTCTTTATAAATGGATTCCAATCCTGCTATTACAGTTGCGCGCCTGCAACCTACACAGAGAAAAGAAGGGAATAAGGGTTGTGGATAGGGGTTTGCCTCAGTCAAATCCCAGTTGAGGAATCAAGCTTGATAGAAAGTAATTGCAAATGCTTAAATGTAAATAATAGAAATGTATACCTTGTAGATCTGCAATTGATGATGATGATTACTTTGCTTCTTGATTGTAATCACAAATGTTGTATGAAATGGCATGTAACATGATAAAAACCTAATACACACATTCTTACAAATGAATTTTGTAATTTTGCTCCATTGGATGAATGAAGAAGACACATGAAGAAGAGAACTTGGTGAATGCTTGAAGACTTGAATTCTTGATGAAGACCTTTCGCTTGAATTTCTCTTATTATCCTTATCTTGCCTATGTATCGCAATTGTCCTTCGTCTCTATCAAATGAGGGAATTAAATCTCCTTTTATTAATGCCTAAGAGGATTACTTTTCATCCATTGAAGGCCAACAAAGGAATATTGCAATCCACGAAGAATGAAATTAAGCAAAAGGGGTCGGATGGACCCATCTTAGGGCCTCCCTAAGAGGGAGGACAGGGGTGCCATGCCCCTATCTTGTCCTATCTTGGGGCCCCGACAAGGCCTTAAAATAGTAGAACGATCACAATAGGAAGAGACTTGGGATGAAAGTGAAGAAAGGGGTCTCAATCGAGAGAGAAATTTAGTCGCTTAGGTGAGGACCTAAAATGTGATCGAAATTATGAGGGTCACACTTTTAGGACACTACATTTAGCCCCCACTTTATTGGGAATATGGCTTACACCAATACAGTCGGAAAAGTCAAAGAAAGAGAAAGATGAAGATGAGAGATACAGAGAAATACCACAAGGAGTATAAGACATCACTAATCTTGAGGAACAAAGCCCCCAATCTTAAGATCTTAACTCACTCAAACATATATGCAAGAGCATACAAGACCTACCAAAACAAGAAAAAGCACAAATGACACACAAAAAAGATAAAACACACAAAACCACACATCAACTAGCCGAAGAGACCTCGATACCAACATCTCAAAGAATCAACTGAAACACAAAGACCAATGCCATCACATAAAAACCAATAATCACATAAAAGAGCAAAGCTGACATCATCCATTAACCATCAATAGTAGAACTATGGGTTCAAGAGAGGAAGGAGAGAGAGGAAATGAATACACACTTTTGTGATCCATGAGAAGAAAGGCTAACAAGAAGAAACCATGGACATCTCACCCCTAGAATTAGGTGATCCATGGAGAAAAGGGACATAGAAAACTAGCCCTTAGAGTTTGTCTAGGTGATCCAAGTAAGGGAGGAAGGTGAGATTGTCGTTATTTCTACTCAACCTCATGCGCATGTGTGTAAGTGAGGTTTGAAGCACCTCATAGGAGTCTATGCCCGGGTATGCTACAGACTGTATAAAATGTATAGCAAAAATGTCAAGAAAGGCGTGGCATCTCACTCTAAGAGACCGTGCTCTGGTTCCGAGAATAATCACCTTGTATAAAAGAAAAAGTGGTGGCATCTCTCTCTAAGAGGTTGTGATTTGGTTCCGAGAGTGTCCCACTGTATAGGAGGAAAGTGGTGACATCTTTCTATAAGAGGCTGTCCTCTGGTTTTGAGAATGACCCACTCTACAAGAGAAAAGTGGCGACATCTTTCTCTAAGAGGCTACCCTCTGGTTCCGAGAAAGACCCACTATACAAGAGAAAAGTGGCGACATCTTTCTCTAAGAGGCTACCCTCTGGTTCCAAGAATGACCCATTGTACAAGAGATGCCATGTGTGAGAGAAAAATAGTACAAAAGGAGCAGTGCAGGTGCCCCCCCTTAAGATGTCAACATAGGTTTATGTTGATATCTTAAGGAAAGTAGAACAAGGATACCTACCTTCAACACAAAGAAGATATGCATTATGCAACAATGTCATAAATCCAAGAAAGAGAGGGAATACTCTTATAGCAAGGGTAAGATAGTTGAAAAGAGATATCTTGATGTAAGTGTAAAGGAGATCCTTGGAGGAGAAGAGATATTTATTCAAAAGACATCTACCTCCAAGAGGAGTTGTCTTAGACAAATATAACATTTTCTAGAATGAAGCATAGAAGAGAACTAGAATGCAATCCTTCCTCCTATTGCTAGGTGAAAAGGATTCTTAATAAAGGATGACTCACTTTTATCCCGATGTGGATGGGTGAATCTATTATAGATGTACATTACCAAGTGTAAAAGAGGTTGTAGTCAAGGAGTTACAACTCTTGTATAAGAGAAAACCCTTGAGCGAACAACAATGATTTCACACAAGGAAAGACATCAAGTAATGAAACTCACATCATCCCCAGCATAGGAAAGAGTGGATCCTTAAATAAAGAAATAAAATGAGAGATTATTGCCCCCCAAGTGTAGGAACAATGAGAAGAGATTACACAATCTTCTAGAGAGAGATTAAACATAAGCAAATGCCCAATAAACTTACATGAAAATATGCAAGAAAAAACATTAGTAAATGTAAAATACACGTCTCAAGAAGTGGTAATCTTCTAAGAGAGGAAAGAAAGAAAATAGCATATTCCTCAAGAGGGATTAGTCATGAGTACATACCACATATGATAAATGCAGCCCCTAAAGGAAATAATGATAAATGAGATAAAAAGGGGTAGAAATGAGTGAAGTCCTTGCCTCCCAAGTGAGGAGAACAAGGAGAAATATTACACATCTTCTAGTGGAGATCAGTTTCAAGCAATATGCCTTCCTAATGGAGTGAATCCTCTCAAGGAAGGGTCATGTACTTTACAGGAGACCGTTCTATGCTAGGGGCATATCATATTTGTAAATAATCAAAACCATAGAATAGGTACTTTTTCCAATAGAATGAAAGCAAGAGAAGAAGTGTATTACTCATTAAAGATCCTCCTCTTCAAGCAAAGAGTAAAAACCCAAGAACAATTATATGCTCTCATAAGATTAACTCTATGCAAGAAAGGAGATCTAATAATGAATAATGCATGAAGAGAAATTAATAAAAAAAAGAAGAAGAAGTGAGCCTCATTTTGCTACCCCAAATTATTAAAATTGAAACAATACCACCACAAATGATAAAGAGACCCTAGTTAAGTTGGCTAGTTATGTCATCGGGTGAAGAGCAACATGAAAATAAAAGAAATGCTAAGGCACTATGTTCATGTCAAGGAAGACATCTAGATCTATTGTAGGAGAAATTCGTGCATGATCATATTCCTTTTGAAAAAAATTCTTAAATGCATGACATTTCCCAAGAGAATGTGAATATGAATCATGAAAAATTCAATATTTCTCACCTTTCACTTGCTTAAGATTCTTGATTGGATTTCTATGAGGAAAGGAAATATTCTTATCAAATTTTAATCTCCAATAGATTTTTGTCGCTTGTCTATCAGGATGATAAATGTGTTTTAAGTGATTTTATTGACATGGAAGAGGAGAATAATTAGAAGAAGAAGGTTTATCATACACAATTATAATTTTGCCAATGTCGATGCCATCTCGAATAGATTTTTGAAAATCAGGCCAATCATCAGCATTATGATCATGGGTTTGATGAAATGGGAAAACTGGACGTTTTTAAGAAGAAGCATTCTTGCGGGCTCTTTTGATTTGTTGCTTTTGAAGATAGTTATTAAAATTTTCAAGCCTAAGGAGTTCATCCTTAGAGAGAGGAATTTCTCTTTGTAGGCCTTCTGTAGTAGCTTGCATAAAAGGGTTTATACGGATACAGATTCCTTGTTCAAATTTCCCAATTCCTTGTCCTCTAAAACCTTGTTTTGTTATTATATTAAAGCCACAAATGTAAGAATGTTGCAAATGGAAATTTGGGGGAATAAGATCATATGTGAAATAGCAAATAAATCTGATCCATTGATTGCCATTGAAAGTCTCTTAATTAAAATCTTAATTTAATTGAAAAGAAGATCTAAAATTAGGACCTTTTTATGAAAATAAATTTAAGTGTAGAAATTTGAATTTGTATTCGACCTTAAGGGGTGCAAAAATTGATAAAGTACGCCAATGTTTTGGATTTAAGCATAAAAATACAGTCAATTCCAACTCCCAAAATTTCAGGAAAAAAGTTAGGGACCGTGTGCAAAGTGCACTCAGTCCGACCAACTTTTTAAATTTTTTTTAGGGATGATAGAAATTATGATTTTACTGGAGAATCCAAAAAAACTGCCGATTTGGAGATGTCTAGATTGGTCAAATTAGTAGTCAAAGGTCGAAATAGGAGATTCTTAAAAATTAGGGTTTTGCCTTTTAACCACATAATTTTTAGAATGAAAAGATAAATTTGAATTACAATTTTGAAATAGAAATCAGATCTGAAACAAGCAATTAAAATGCTACACTTCACAAGCTTAATTTTGTCAAAAAGAAAAATTAGCGTTTTTATGCAATTAACCTCTAAATTTTGTAAAAAGATTAAACATGGAAATGAATGTTTGAAATTCAAATTGCAATAATTCAGATCTAACAATAAGAGATCAGAATTAGAGTGTAAGACGTCGGGTTCACCAAAATGTAAAGTGGAAAATTGGACCCTAGTGACTCCCCACCTAGGAGAGAGAAAGGAAGTCACTAGGATAATTTTCACTTGGGAGAAACTTTAAATTCAAAAGAGGGGCTTGAATCCACTAGATCCAAATCCAAGGGAAACAAGGATATTAATTCCAAGTGGATTGAAAGGGTTGGAAAGTGATTTGCCTTCTTTTGCAAGTAGATATGTAAACTTGCTGACTATGTAGAAAAGGGAGATAAAATGAATGAAATGAGGAGCTACTTGTTCAAGATCACTCTATAATTTTGGATTTGAGATATTCAAACTGATGTGGATCTGCCCTGCAAATTTGGAAAAAGTCATCGGGATCGTGTTGAAAGTGCACACGATCCTCCGAAAAATCCATGCGCCGAAAACGGTTTTTTTGTCTTTGTAAAGGGAGTCCAATCCTACAATTACAGCTCTACACCTGCAACCTACACACAGAAAAGAAGGGAATAAGGATTGTGGATAGGGGTTTGCCTCAGTCAAACCCCAGTTGAGGAATCATCCTTGAAAGAAAGTAATTGCAAATTCTTAAATGTAAATAATGGAACTGTATACCTTGTAGATCTGCAATTGATGATGATGATTGCTTTCCTTCTTGAATGTAATCACAAATGTTGTATGAAATGGCATGTAACATGAAAAAACCCTAACACACACATGCTTCCAAATGAATGTTGTAATGTTGCTCCAATGGATGAATGCAGAAGACACATGAAGAAGATATCTTGGTGGATGCTTGAAGACTTGAATGTTTGATGAAGCCCTTTCGCTTGAATTTCTCTTATTATCCTTATGTTGCCCATGTATCGCGATCGTCCTCCGTCTCTATCGAATGAGGGAATTGAATGTACTTTTATACATGCCCAAGAGGATTAATTTTCATCCATCGAAGGCCGACAAAGGAAGATTGCAATCCATGAAGAATGAAATTATGCAAAAGGGGCCGAATGGACCCATCTTAGGGTCTCCCTAAGAGGGAGGACAGGGGCGCCACACCCTTGTCGTACCCTATCTTGGGGCTCGAACGGGGTCTTAAGGCAGCATAAGGGACACAATAGGAAGAAACTCGGGATGAAAGTGTAGAAAGAGGTCTTAGTCGAGAGAGAAGTGTAGTCTCTTAAGTGAGGACCTAAAATGTGTTCAAAATTACGGGGGTCAGAATTTTAGGACACACACACACACGATGATAGAGAGCATGTAGAAGTGAGAAGATGTCACCCTTCTTTGATCCTTGTGCCTCCTCCCTCCTTTTTAGCTACCTTGGTTTGCTTCTTGGACATCTTCTCACTTATGCATGCTCTCTATTATCTTGATGATGGATCATGGAGTGTGATCCAAAAGGTTGATGCAAAAAATTCACACACAATGTAATCCAGAAATAGTCAAGATTAATATCTCATGGATTGTGGAAGCTTGATGTCTGTTAGCACTTCTAAGTTTGTTGATTGTTTTAAATATGAAAAAAAGGTTCATGTGAAACTAAAGAAAATTAATATATCATTAACCTTAGGATATAAATATATATTTGGATGACCTTCTCTAAAATCAAACAAATATTAACTTATTTTACATCTTATCCTTGATCAACAGTTAGCAAAGTTGTCGATGATTACAAAAGAAATTCAAAATTAACAATTAAATGAAGATAATAATTACAAACCATAAAGAAAATATTTTGAAAATGATGAAAGAAAGGAATAAATGAACAATTCCACTAATAAATAGCATGTGTAAGTTTGCCAGTTATATATATATGTGTGTGTTTGTGTGTGTGTGTGTGTGTGTGTGTGTGTGTGCCTATATATATATAGGCACGCACACACACACACACACACACACACACACACACACACACACACACACACACACACACACACACACACTCACACACACACACACACACACTCACACACACACACACACACACACACACACACATATATTTATATATATGTATGTATGTATGTATATATGTCACAACCCTCCTTTATCACTTTTTTTTGATTTAAATACAAAACTCTATTTATATTCTTTGGATGAATTATTCAATGAATATTGTAAGGGAATAAAAATAATAAACCACACACACATGGAAAATGCATATATATTTTAATTTGTTATTTAATTTCCCTCACCCAAATTAAGGCACATGTTGTAGGAGGAATAAGAAGCTTCTAGAGGCTTCTCCACCTCCTTGCATGTAACTCCTCCCACTAAGCCTAATTAATTTGCGTGGAGGCCAAATTGGGAGAGAATCTCTTTTTTTCAATTAAAAAATTAGGTAGTGGGAATTTGAAATTTCTTTTATAAAATAGGTACAAGTTTCAAAAGGAGTGTTAGCTATTCCATAAGAAATTCTGCAAGTTGAATTCTCCTTGGTAGTCCACTTTCATTGGCAGCTAAGATTTTTGTTGGGAGGATTTCTCTTCAATTTGGAGGATCAAGGAAGACTCTACACCATTTTGCAAGCATCCAGGTTCCTTCAACTTAGTTTATGCATCTTATTTTGTGGTAGATTAGATTTGATTAAATTATTTATGAGAATGAAATTCATTTGTGTTTTGTTAAGAATTAGTTTTAGATTTTGTAGAGAATGAGAGTCATTGTTTAAATGAGATTCATTGTTTTAAAATCCTTGATATGAAATTAGTTGAGATTCATTGTTTAAATTTTTGATAAGAAATTTGTTTCAGATTTTGTAGAATGAGATTCATTGTTTAAATTCTTAGTTCAGATTTTGAGATTCATTGTTTAAAATCCTTGATATGAAATTAGTCGAGATTCATTGTTTAAATTTTTGATAAGAAATTTGCTTCAGATTTTGTAGAATGAGATTCATTGTTTAAATTCTTAGTTTTAGATTTTGTAGAGAATGAGATTCATTGTTTTAATTCTGATAAGAAATTAGTTTCAGATTGAAAGAAGTAGAGTAAATGGAAATTAGATTCATTGTCTTCAGTTTATTTTGATAAAAATTAGATCTCCCTGTGTGTATAAATAAATCATCTCCCTTCTCTGTGAACAGATCTCCCTGTGTGTACAAACAAAATTACTTCTTTATCTGTGAATGAATTTCCCTGTAGGAAACAAAAGAAATGAAAGAAAAAGATATAAACTATTCCTTTCTCTGTGAAAGAATTTCCCTGTGTGAAAAACAAAAGAAATAAACTATTCCTTTCTCTGTGAAAGAATTTCTCTGTGTGAAAAGCAAAGAAATAAACTATTCCTTTCTCTGTGAAAGAATTTCCCTGTGTAAAAAAAAAACAAAAGGGATGAAAAAGAAACAAACTCTCTTTATCTGTGAATGAATCTCCCTGTGTAGAAAACAAAAGAAATGGAAAAATCCCTCTGGTTACTGCTTCATTTTGTCCCTGAGACAAACCTGCAACATTGTTAATTACCTGTTATTACCCTGCTCTGAGTAATCTTCAATAAATTTTATAATACTCCTGTATAAGAAAAATGATAATAATATTATTATAATATATATAAATAATCAAAAAGGAAGAAATCATATCAATGTTAGAAAAGTCTCCCACACCCCATAACGCATGGCATTTTCGCTGATTGGACGTCGGCAACAGTGCATGGACGGTTACGTAGTAACCGTCGTAGAGTACGGGGGGCCCGCGAGTCCCCTCACCTCTGCGGACCTGCGCATGCAGGGCCGCAAGGGTGATGGGACCCGTGGTCCCCACCCCGTAACCCTACATACCATCAAAATATTTAAACAAAACCCTTGCCATTTAGTTTAAAAATTGTTTTTTTAATTTCACTATTTCGAAATTTGAAGTTATAATTTGTTTTTAAAAAAAAAAATAATAATCTAAGTTAATTACTATTTAGTTAATTTTTTTTAAGTTGATAATAATGACATTTAGGAAATGATGATTTTTTTTTTCCTTAGTGTAAATTTAAGGATATTGACTTTCAATTAAAAATGGGATTAATGTGTAGCAAGATTGTAATTAAACTATCCTTAATAAACTTTAAAATTGTAAACTATATTCTTCTAAAAATTAAGAATCGTTGGGACACTTGATTGGTCCTTAGAGATTAACTTACCTTATTACAAATACTTAGATTTAATCATTATTTTGGACTCGTTAAGTCATCTTACATCATAGATTAATTGCTTTCGTTAATGGTTCATAGCATGCGAATTATTTATAGGATAATTATATCTTTCATGCAATTACTATTATGCAAGTTTCATTTGTTATGCAAATTACACTTCAAGTAGTTACTTCAATTATTTACGCTTTCATTTTCGTTATTCGTAGTTAGATGACTAAATAAAGGAAGTTGGAAAACCAAAACTAGCAGCATTCGGTATATATGGTGCCTCTGGGTCATGCTTATGGGTAATGCCGTCGTGTTGAACTACTGCACTTAACGCCTAATAAAGCTGCATTAACGACATCTGCGGCACCGTCCCTATAAATCGTCGGGGAGTAATAAGGGACATTTGGAAGTTAAAAATCCAAGGGGCGGGTAATCCCTCTTGGATCGATAATCTAATAAGATAACTTTTAAACGAATTTCACATCCATTGAGATAAACCATAGTAAACCCCTCTTAGGGATGGTCAAGTTAAGAGCTCTCGTGAAATTTACTTTCTTTATTTATTATTTATTCATCTCGAAGGGATATTGGTGTTTTGCAATTGGGTGACGCTCATGATAAGTATTAGGATCTAGTTATTTTGTTTAGGCCACAAGCAATAGGCCATCTTGAGCCTTCGCTTAAGTGCTACCATCGTGGGTAGCAACCGCAGAGAAACTGTCTGGGACACTGACCCTAGAAAGGGTTGCGTACCCACAAATCAGTTTACATCAAACCATAGATTAGAAAATAGAACTACATACTTTACGCCTTGATCCCGTGCCGAAGCAGGTATGTAGGCAGTCTTGGGACGGAGTTGTCCCTCGTACTCAGGCGTTCGTGGGTGGGGTCTAGGCTTGGTTGAGTAAGAATCCTAATTGAAAGATAAGATAATCAAACTTAATTCAATGCATACTCGGAAGGAATCCCGTATGGATTCGCTTGACTTCCCGAGGCTTTAAGCCAAATTCCGAGGCGGAATTCAAGCTTGTATTATTTTTTTTATTACTCCTAAGGACGGCGACCTCGGTGCATTCTTGTTAGAAGAATGTAGTACTTAGTGAGTGGCTCAGGACCCGAATGGTCCCGATGAGTCTAAGTCTCTGGCCAGAGCATCTCCTATCCCGTTTGGATAGATGCCTACCCCGTATGGGTAGATGCCTATCCCGTATTGGATAGATGGAAATTTACGTCCCGTATGGACAATTGCCTAACCCGTATGGCTAGGAGCTCATCCCGAATGGATGAATGCCTAATCCTAATTGGATGGATGCCCAGAGTATGCAATTGAATAAAACATAATGAAAAAAAAAAAAATATACTCAATTTTTGTTGGATCAAATTTTGGTGGGTTATTACAATATATATGTATGTATATATGTATGTATGTATGTATATATGTGTGTGTGTGTGTGTATGTATATGTGTGTGTATATGTATATGTATAGATATATATGTATACACACACATATATATATACACACACACACACAAACACACACACACACACACACACACATATAGATATATATACACACACACACACACACATATATAGATATTTATATACACACACACACACACATATATATACACAACTATATATATATATATATATATATATATATATATAATCATACCTATACGCATAGTTATATTATGCTCATAGTTGAATTCAAAAAAAGCTTATTACACTTCTCCTTTTTGACAAAATTATCATATTAAAACTCCATGACAATATTGAAATCACATAATATAAAAAATAAAATAAATCAATTCAAAAAAAAAATCTTTTTAAACTAAGAGTAAGAATGTGGCATACTATAAATCAAATCCAAAAAATAAGATTCATCGGTTTTTTAACACAATATTTGAGATGGTGTGTGAATGCTTAAACAGTGTGATGGTGGTCACACTATTGTTTTTTATTACGGGTAAAACAAGTTTTGAAGGGACCTGAAACCTTATATACAAAATGTTGTCATAAGGATACTCATAACCAACCAATAGCCAACAATCAACAAAAACTCAAAAACACACAAGTGAGAAAGACACCAACATATGATAGCAAAAAATAGGAAGCATACCCACATGATACTAATGGGGTTTTTGAGGGCTTCCACAACCTTAGCCACTGATCAAGATTATGAGACAGATTATTTATATCATGCAAATTAATTTTTGCCTACTCCATGGACTTCTTTAAGTTGCCTCGAGGTTGAGTTTATAGGCCCTTCTCATCAATACCCTGTTTACCCTTATCAACATTATCCGGATCAATATAAGTATTATTCTAGAAGACTTTGGAACTTGGAACTTCTGTAATTTTTCATCCATCACCTTTATGTTGTTCACAATGGTGTGAGTGGTTTTATAACTCATATTGACTACATTAATAAGATTATCATTAATATTCTTCATCTTAGCCTCGAGCACTCCAATACATTCCTCATAATTAGTTTTTAAGATGTTGACATCTTTGGCAATTTTTATAAAAATCACCAATATTTTCTTCTCATCCTCCTTAGGCTCAGAAATACCATCTCTTTATCAAGTGCTTCAATTTTTGTCTTCATGGAACAAATGTTAATATTGATACGATTAATTTCTAAAAACAACCATTTAGACATTCTCAATTGGTCAATAGTTGCATCCCTAACAACACCAAATAGGTCCTTTGCATTATTGTTATGATATATTGATGTAATGTTATAACCTTATGTAATATTTTTAGAAAGAGCATCTATTATCTCTTTCTTCCTTGTTCAAGTCAAAGAGTAGTGAAACAAGCACAAATTTACACTTAGTCTGTGAATTCAATAATTTAAGCATTTATCTAATATCGAAAGTTTCAAATATTCTCTCTAACTTCATATTTTTGTCTTAGAAATTCTCTCAAAATTTTAACTATAAATACATTTCGAAGATGCAAACACATATCTTAGAGACTAAACAACATATTCGGGAACAAGCATGTAATATACATGATTACATCAGTATCTTTTTATTCTTGTTCATTCCACACCATAGATTGAAAAAGCAAAACACATGCATTCAATTCATAAATTTGAAAATAATCAATGATATATTTTACAACAAATACAACACAACCATTTAATTGAAAATACTATCAAAATGATGTCTACACTCAGAGAAGGTGGTGTCTACACAACTATTTTATTTGATTGTAAAACACTTTTAACAACTAACAAGAGATTCATTTTGTTAGTTGGATAGCCATTTCCTCAAACAACACCAAGGGAAGAGCACTAGTAGTTGTTATGGCTAACTTTGTGCACCCACAGATCTTAAACGGTACATTGGATTTTGAGGATTTTTTTTGTTCTCTCTATGTGACTTAGTTGCTTATAGCCATTGTTTTGGCTTCTGGGTAGTGACGACACATGTTGTAAGATCCATAGAGATCTGCAAAATCCAATAATAAACAATAAATTTTCTATTTAAAAACATCATAACTAACTTCGTGCATCCACAGATTATTACAAACATCATTACAATATTATTAATAATAATAATAAAACAATACTTAAAAAAAAACTTCAAAACTAGTACATAAAGCTCTGAAGTAGTATGATTGATTGCCATACTTGTACACCAACCTATCACTTGTTTACATCATGATCACGCAACACTTATCTTACAATTCAGATCCCCAAAAAATCTATTTAGACCAACTAATCTCCGTAATTAATTTCGGCGGCGCTTGATTTAATTGTGGGTGAGAAGTGCGATCCAGAGAGATCTACGAAATCTAATTTAGGTTGAAAACAATTTTAGGCGTACGTAATTTAATTTAATGTTATTGTGGGTGGCAAGGTTGGCTAGATCGCCTATCCTCTGCAATGCAATCTAATCTCTGGATATGGTGGGGCCCCCGCATTTGCATTTTTTTGCTTCTACTGTGTTTTATTGGGCTTGCCGTTGCCGCCGTTTTCTCCCTGGTTGCCGGTGTTCTTAATTTTTTTTATATTTTAATATCTTTTAAATTATATATATATATATTTTTTTATTTTTAATATATTCAATTAATAAATCAGTAGTCTTTTAACATAGCAAAAAGAAAGCTTAACAATCTATATAAAATTATAACACTAACATTGACACAAATTCTAACACTAGCATATATAACTTTAATACATTATAAAAATTTAACACTAGATCTAATTTTAAGTTTAGTGTATATATCTTTAATAATTTTATATCACATTCTAACATCAATCATAATTTTATCCCAATTGCAACCCTAAGCCTAACTCTAGCACTATTTATAAATCACCTTAACCTTAACCTTGACCCCAACTTTAAAATTAACACTAATTCTAACTCTAACTAACCAGACCATAACTTGGCACTAACGCTATTTCTAACCCTAACCATAACTCTAAATCTATCTCTAACCCTATCCCTAATTCTAAAACTACCACCAATTATAATTGCGACCCTAAACCTAAACCTAATTCTATATTTAATAAGTTCAAATGTTGGAGGTGACGTGACTAGAACCGTGTGAAGTGTTTGAATGATGTTTTGGCACGTTTAAAAAGCGAATTTCTTGGGAATGTGCGAAGTGCTTAGTGGAGCATTCTAAGGATTTGACTTTTTATCAGATCGAGATGCAATGATAATTCAACTATTGTAATTGATTGTAATGATCCATATAATGGTCAATGATGATTTGTAATGAGTTGTAAAAGATCTGTGATGATCTATGTTGTGAGTCTTAGGGTTTGTAATCGACTAACTTGTGAAGGTTACTTAGGTCGGTACAATTGATGTTTGTTGTGTTGGTGGTTTTGAGAATATTGTGAAGCCGAACCAGAGTGTGAGAGATGTGTCAGAGTGTAGTGGATTTGGAGTAGAATTGGATTTTATCAAGCAAGCAGTTAAGTGTTATACCCAGATCATTCACTGTTGTTCCCTAACAGTTGCAGCAGTCAAAATCGCTAAACTGGGTAGGTCCTAATAGGCCTTACATTGTAAATCCCTTAACCGGGTATCTCAACATCTGAGTGTTAAATCCTCTTGTGAGGTTGATCCTAACAAGTCAAAGCTCCTAACAGGGCTCATCATCTAAATCCCTTAACCGGGTAGTTCAACATCTGAGTGTTAAATCCTCTTGCGAGGTTGATCCTAACAGGTCAAAGCTCCTAATAGGGCTCATCATCTAAATCCCTTAACCGAGTGACTCCTAACAGGGTTTGTTCCTAACAGGGCATCTTTGTAAGCTTCTAACCGAGCTAGGATCCTACCAGGGTGCATTCTGAAAGAGTGCACAATTTTTGTGGGTACCAATTCCCACCATGGTTTTTCCCTATTTGGGTTTCCACGTGAAAACATGGTGTTCATGTGGTGATTGTTTTTGATGTATTGATTTGATTTACTTTTAATTTATGCATGTTGATGAACGCTTGATGAGCAATTTTGTTAAATGAGTTTAACAGTTGGTTATCAGTGATTACTGGTAATGGTAAAGAGTTTATTATTGGTTTATGATTGATTTGATGAAGTTTAATAAGTTCAATTTTTAAGTTTGAAATTGTTGTTAATATTGATTCACCCCCCTCTCACTATTAACTAGATCCTCTAAGATTAACAAATTGCCGATACTAATTTGGCTGTCATGTTTTCAGATGAATTTGATGCCCATGTCCATCAATGACTGTCAGCTCTTCACAATCTCTGTCGGCTCCATCAATGGCGTACCTTATTTGCCAACTTTTCGTAGTTAGTACATTGCAGGCAACCTCAAATACTTTATATGAAAAAAATGAGATGGGTGGAATTTTTTTATTAGTGTTGCTTTCCAAACCAATTATATACTATACCACTCCTACTATTTTTCTTTTGCATTGAAGCATATACTTAAAAAACATAATTGCAAAGAAATAAAATTTTATAGTTTTTGATTATATATTCTCGCTAATTTATAAATTAATTAATTAAATGTTATAATAAGCATATAAGTAATGTAAATGTCAATAAAATCAAGTAAATAAATATTAGAAAATTAAATGAGAAAATATTTGAATATGCATTTATATAATTTAAATTTATTTTCAAAATAACATAATATTTTTTTTATTATTCTATTTTTTATTACAAATTTTAAAATATAAATATAATGTATTATATTATTAATATATAACACAATAAATTATATATAAATAATTATACATTATTATATAATATTACATATACATAAATTATATTATTATTATATTCTATAATATATAATAAAAAATATTAATTATAATACAAATAGTAAATGATCTGGAATATACAAATTATAATACAAATTAATTTATATAGAATATAATTATATATGCATAGATTATATATATAATTATTAAATACAATTTTTTTTTTATAATTAATATTTAAGATATTTTTATAGAGTACAATTTACTTATATATAATATAATTATATTTAAAATTATGTACAATATTTGATATAATATATTGCTTTGTTATTATATAATATAAGATCTACTTTTTAAATTAATATTATAGTTATATATTATTTAATGTTATATTTTATACTAGAAATTGTTAAATAGAATATATAATATATTTGTTATATAGTTTTATCTCTAGATCTCTCCCTCTCTTTATGTCTCTTTACATCCCTCTCCTCTCCTCTATCTTTCCCCTACATCTCTATCTTCTCTATTTCTCTCCCTACATCTCCCTCCCTCTCTATTGATTTATATCTCTCTACATCTCTATCTTTGTCTCCATATACCTCTCCCTCCCCATCTCTATCTCTATATCTCTCACACAGACACTCTTGTCCCCCTCCTCCTCTCTCTCTCTCTCTCTCTCTCTCTCTCTCTCTCTCTCTCTCTCTCTCTCTCTCTCTCTCTCAATTGTCTCCATGACCTCCGTTATCTCTCACTCTTTCCCCTTCACCTCTATCTTCTCATCTCTCCCTATCCCTCTATCTATATATCATTATATGTCTTTCTCTCTTATTTAATCCATCTCTCCCTCTACCTCTCATAATCTCTTAAAGTTACGTATATATGTCTCTCTATATATATCACTTCATATATCTTCATCTTTCTATCTCTCCATCTACCCCTCATTCTCTCCTTATTTCTATCTCTATTTTTTCCTCTCCCTATCCCTCTCCCCTTCCATCTCCCCCTCTCTATACATTTATTTCTCTCTCACTCCCTATATCTTTCCCAAGTCATATCTATCCCTATCTCTCCTTTCTATCCCTATCTCTCCCACTTTCTATCCATATTTCTTCCTCTCCCACTCTACCTATCAATAGGTCTCTTTCTCTCTCTCTCTCTCTCTCTCTCTCTCTCTCTCTCTCTCTCTCTCTCTCTCTCTCTCTCTCTCTCTCTCTCTCTCTCTCTCTCTCTCTCTCTCTCTCTCTCTCTCTCTTTATTATTATCTATATATCTCTCTCTCACTCATACAAAAACACTCCTTATTTCTCCCTCACTGTCTCTATCTCAGTCTATCTCCCATTTCCACCTTTATCTCTCATTAATGTGTCCTCTATATCTATCTCCCTGTCTCTCCCCTCTCTCTATCTATAACTTATTATCTGTACATCTCTCTCACTTTATATCTTTACCTGTCTATTACTCTCTTTATCTCCCCCTTACTCTTCTCCCTATCTCTTTATATCCATATCTCTGTACCTCTATTTCCCTACCTCTTCCTCTATCTCATTACCTCTCTCTTATTCACTCTATCTCTCCTACCCTCCCTATCCTTCTCCATATCTATATATCTCCTTCTATCCATATCACTCCCCTCCATATCTATCTATTAAGTTATTTTTCCCTCTCCCTTCCCTCCCTCTCCTTCTCTTTTTTTCCTTCTCTACCTCTATCTCCTTACATCTCTCCCCCAGTCATTTTATCTCTCCCACTTTATATATTGGGCCATCTTTCTCTCTCTCCCCTATTCTTGATCTCCCTCCTCTACATATCTTCCCTCCTTTCCCTTTGTCTTTCTCCCTCCACCCGATCTCTACTCTCCCCATCTCACTCCCTCGCTCTCTTTGTATCCCTTATATATATCTAGATTTCTACCCCTCTTCCCCCGCCCCGCTCTCTCTCTCTCTATTCCCATATAACTCTCTCTCTCTCTTCCCATATATATCTATATCACCCTCTTTCTCTCTACCTCTCTCTATCTCCCTCTATTTCTCTCAATCTCTATTTTTCTCAATCTCTATTTCTCTATCTCCACTTCTTTATGTCTGTATGCCTCTCTATCCATCTAATCATCTCTCTCTTTCTCTAGCCCTCTATATCTCCTTATATATCTATATATCTCCAACCCTACCTCACTATTTATATATCTCTCTATCTCTTCCTCTTCCAGTATATATTGGTATATCTCTCCCTCTCCCCTATTATTTCTCTGCCTCCTCTACGTATCACTCTTTCTTTATCTTCCCCCCTCTTTAACTCAACCATCTCTCCTTCCCTCCCTTCCTCCATATCTCTTTTTTATATCCCTATCTCTTCTTCTCACTCCCTTTCACTCCTCATATATCTCTTTATATCTCTATTTCCCCATCAGTCTACCTAGCCATCTATATTACTCTCTCTATATATCTCTCTATCTCTTTCTCTCTATCTCTCCCTCTCTATCTTCATATATATATATATATATATATATATATATATATATATATATATATATATATATATATATATATATATATATATATATATATACCTCTTCGAATGCCTCTTTGCATCTATTTTTGTCCCTCTTCCTCTCTCCTTATATCTTCCTTTCTACATCTATGTTTATCTCTCCCTCTATCTCTAAACTATCTCGAAACATGTTTCCCTCTCTCTATCCATACATCTCTCTCCTTGTATCTCCATCTCCCTCCTTTTAAATTTTTTCCATAATATAATGCCCCAAGCTTTCACACAAGACATCAATTAAACCATTGAACAAACAATTTTTTTGCATTGTACGTGACATTCACATAGTGCATTACACACCAATATGCACACAAGGTATCATGATAAGCACAGTGACACACAAGATGACATCACCAATGCATCAAGTGTGGAGGCACAAATCGAAAGACTTCACTAATCGTGTGAAAGGTAATTGTTAAATTTGTTGCACAAACAACATCATTTTCTAAATTGTCTATTGATTGAGCTCATGCATTGCAAATGTATGCAACCAATAGACCAAAAATTAATCCTAATCGACCTTCCACACCTCTTCGTCATACCCATTGCACACCAAGGTGCAATTGCTAGCGTAAACCATTTGTTCAATCCTATAGAGTTTGTAATTATATGGAAATTTTTTCATATAACTCTATTTGATAAATCTATGTTGTTTTGTAAAGTGTTAAAAAAAATGATTTTGATTATGATTATATTGTACATACTACAGATCTTAATATATGAATCTTCCTACTACAAATCTTAATACATGAATCTTCCTATTCTTTATTTCAAAGATTTGATGTTAGTGATAAATAAATGATTTCTATATGATAAATTATTATATTATTCAACTTAAAAAAAACAAAAACATTTTGTGATATGTTACTTTGGTCACTATTCTTCTTTATCGTTTCAAATCAACTATGCTCACTAATTGTTTTAGTAGGTGTTTACAAAATGATGGTTTCTAATTTTTTAAAGTTGAATGCCATTGTGAGGTAGGTAGGCAATTTTAGATTGAAAGCTACTCATTATTAGTAGCGCTTGCATCAAATGGAGGTGCAATGGTTACACCAATAGTAAAATATGCATTAAGTGATATATTGGAGGGTATGAATTGAAGAATGTGAGAAATGAATATAATAGCGTCCTGATAGTAGTATCATAGTGTTCTAGTAGCAGTATCTTGTGAGGATGATTGAGTTTATATGACCTTGAGATATTTACAACGTTGACATGTTCTTTGCTACGATGTAGTAGTGCATTTCACTCAAAAGAAGGGAAGTGAATTGCCTCGAGTTATTTGCAACATTGACTCACTAGGTATTTTGTGCCAATGATTTATTCTAACTTCATGTTGTCAGCTCTTTGTATAGTATATTACATTAAAAAAGAAATAAGAGATTTACAATTTATAGTATTTGACACATCAAGTGAGAGATTAGTTTGTTAATTAGGGAGATTTCATCACCACATTAAATTCACTTTCTTCTGCAAACATTCTTTGTTCAAGGAATTATTCACAACTTACGTCATGTCTCATGTAAAATGAAACAAAAAGATCAAAATAATGTTTTCAGATTTGATTTTTTTGTATAAAGAAATTGATTATAAATTTACAATATATATTCTTTATAATTTTTTTTTTTAATTTTATCAATAAAGGGCAATAGCTGGAATATATTTAAAATATAGTATAATATTACATTAGAAGTCTATAAAACATTAAAATATGAAAAGCATACCATAAGAAAATTAGGAAAAAATGCCTAACTAGAGCAAGAGACCAGAGCCCAACAAGTAAAATGAGACCATTTCTACATACAAAACAAAGTTAAAAGTTTCAAACGAGAGACCAAAGAGAACAAAAGACTCTCAAAGCATATTCTTTTTTTTTTAATCAGTAATATTTTGTATTTTATTGAATAAAACTAAATAGTACATCTTCATCTGGATTATATCCCTCAAACCACCCAAAAAGTCACCCATAAAAGACTCCAAACGACCCATAAAAAAAGTATCCATAAACCCGTAGTCTGCACAAACCCTACCCCACATCTACAAGTATGAGAATGTCATATACACAGTGCCAGACAAAAAACTGGCATAAACTATTCAAACTATTCTAACTGAAAGTTCATATTTTCAAAACAAGAATTTAACATAAAAAAGAAATGGCATGAAGAGGTACCCTTCCCTGCAGCATGTTTATCTCTCTTTCTTCACCGCCTTTGCATTCGATGAGCTCGCAGCTTCCCTAGCCCTGTTCACTTCACCAGTCGGTTTGTTAGCCTGCGATATATTCTGCTTGGCCATTTCCGTAGTTAGGTGCCTGGTTATCGGTCACATCCTTTGTTCCTCCTCCACCACCCCAGCTTCCTCCTTCGCTTGCCTGATAATCTCCTCCAATTCCATGATTTGAATGTACATTATCAAGCCCTCCCAACCTCTTCTCGCATCATCCTGAAATCTTGCTTTTACTTCTTCTCGATGTCTCAGAAAAGGAATTCATGCCTGCCTCTAAGCTCAACGTGCTCCTCCGGAATGCCTTCCGAAACATTAAAGCTGCATCCCAAGACCGCTCACTCCAACAAAGATTCCATATTGAGCAAATAATCTCTTGGCGCTATCATCGTCATCACTTTTCTCACCTCCACACGAGAATAAGAAAATTCGAGTCCCCACACCATAATTAAGGCATAGATAACCACCCTTGTTCTGTATCTATGCTCGATAATAGCCACCTCCTCACCAAGAACTAGTTGAACAACCCTCAAGAACAA
Source organism: Cryptomeria japonica (assembly GCF_030272615.1). Taxonomy (NCBI): domain Eukaryota; kingdom Viridiplantae; phylum Streptophyta; class Pinopsida; order Cupressales; family Cupressaceae; genus Cryptomeria; species Cryptomeria japonica. Next base: position 2,339,906 of record NW_026728835.1, on the reverse strand, counting down.
GGGGTCCTTCGGAATGAACATGTTTTGCAGCCATTTTGCAGGAACCAGACCCCAAAAAGCAAGCATAAGCTTAGTTGTTATGAGTATGAAATTGGCTTCCATATCGCACTCCCCACAAAATCGCCTAACTCTACATAGAGACCATTATTACCACCACCAAAATCGCTCGACTGCCACAATGAACGAACGCAAATTCTCATTCTAACAATAAATGAAGCTCTCCCAACTCCCGCTGTCAATGCAAAGGATTTTGGCATTAATTGCTTGTAATACTCAGCCAGCCTAGGCACATGAACATAGCGAAAAGAAATACATTTCACACATTTCAAGTATGACAAGGTACTGTACTTAGAAAATTATCTTAACTCCATTGAATGGTACTATCATTTCCATCCCACCACCTCACCTCTCCCTTAGCTAAATCACATGCCACATTGAACAATCCGTCAGCACTGACATTTCCACTTCTCCTTACATGAGAGATGAAAAAATCTTGAAAAGATTTTAATATTTAGCAGATTAATGTGATAAACTTATTTAATCTCCAACTCGGGGTTACTCCTTTCATGATTGCGTTAACCACAACTTGCAAATCTCCCCTAAATGGACTTTCAAAACCTTCATGTTTACTGCCAAATTAGTTGCTAACAAAACCACTTGCACCTCTGCCTCATTATTTATTCCATCTTGCAGTCTTTTTGCTCCTTTAAAAAGAACCTTCCCTTCATCATCGCAAGCTACACATCCCGCTCCAAAAGTACCTGGTTACCCCTAGAAGCCCCGTCATAGTTGATCTTAACCCACCCTCGTCGTTCGGGTTTTAACCAAATCTCCTCATTTCCAAAGTTCTTACAAACAAGATTAACCCATGAACAGATCTCAGAGCATTATCTTTATTTATATATTCTATATAAATTATATCTTCTATATGATTTAAATAATTTATAAAAAAAATTATTACGACTATGATTTCATAAAAGAGGTTAAAAGAAAAGTCATTATTAAAATACATTATTTTAACCTTTACAATAATATTAACTAAATCTTATCAATTCCTTTTCAAATTAATTTTCATCCTTCTTATTATTTAAAATTAAAATTTATATTAACTAATATAATTAAAAAATCATTTCAAATTAAAATACGAAGATTTTACCTATTCTAATCCCCTTCTCCTTTGGTTTTACTCACCCACATGTGCGAATAAGAACGACAGGAAAATAAATGGTGAAATAAGATTGACCACTTTGCCTCTAAATCATTGAATATTCATTTAAACCGGCCTCTAAACTGCAATTTGGTCACTAAATTGCAATTTGAATACGAAATTTCAAAAAGCATACTGCCTATAAATAACATTTTGGCAAAATTTTGCAGCTTAAGAAAATAACAAGATATTCCGACAGTTGTATCGGAAATTCGTGAGATTACCACTTCAAAACCTATCGGCAAACTTTTATTTGATTTGAAATTTTTGACCTCGGCGAATTTTATCCGACTTCCGGTGGGCAAAGGCTTGTGAGGTACCTAGGTACATGATGGTTTCCGAATCGTTTAAAGTTGAATGCGTTGTGAGGTACCTAGGTAATTAATTTTAGCTTGAAAGAAAGCTACTCATTTTAATTATATTTCCGTCATAAATCTGCTGATCTGGAAACCTCATTACCGTGTTTTTTCATTGCTTTACTAAGAAAAGCCTCTCCATACGGCGTTCTAATTGTGTTTGTCTTTGCTTTACTAAGAAAAGCCTCCCCTCCTATCTTTCCCTAGAAACGCGCCTTCTGTGTTTTTTCTTTGCTTTACTAAGAAAAGCCTCTCCATACGGCGTTCTTTTTACAGCATGGCGGCTTCTTCAGAGAAAACCGCGCCATCAAATAATAGGCAGGGCGGAGGGAACAATGAAATTGTTGAGGTTTTTTCAATACCCATTTCAACGAAGAAGCGCAAGAGAGGAGAGGAGTCGAAAAATGAGAGGCATACAAGTAGCAAAGGCAAGGAGAAACAAGAAAAACCTACACCCGCCTCCGCTGCAAAGAAAGTCAGATTCCAGGAGGAGGTAACAACTGAGACCAAAGAAATTGATGAAAGGGAAAACAGCATTTTGAAAAGGAGAAAAGAGAGCAGTCTGGTGGAGAATGATAAAAAAAAAGATGAAGGGAAAGAAAAACACTCAAGTGTTGAGGTAACGATTTCGAAAAACTCTTGTTTATTATCATTTTAATATATATATGTTTTTTGTTTATAGTGGCATTAAAATTTGAATTTGATGGTGGTTTTCAAATCCAAATTTCAAACCAGGTGCTGGATCACATTCACACCAAGAATATGATTGAGGGGTGTGTGAAATCTATGATAAGTGAAGCAAAACAAGAATTTGGGAAAGAGAACAAGAGTATTATGGATGCCTTTCAAAATAAGGCGAGACAAGGAAATGAGAAGCAAGCGCAAAGGGTCAGCCTCTTACAAGCACAGGGCTGATATGTTTGATAGTTTACCTTGTTCTCATTACATAAGAGCTTCTTATATGTTGGAAGCCCCACTGAGTGATTTTGAAATTGAAGAACTAAACGAGACGTACGCTTTGTGCAAGAGTATGAGGTCGAGTTGGTGCAAGAGACTTTAGAAACAATGTATGCAGTTATACTATTCCACATTCCTCTTTTCTAGAGATTCTAGATTACATGCACTCACAAATCGTTACACAATTCAAGCCTCAATTTTATGTATCTTATCTATTTACTCAAGCTACAAATTTTTTTCTTGCATACAACACCTTGATGTACACATCTAATCATATCGTTTCTTTGCTTGTATAGGTCCATAGAATACATTGCATCTCTCACAAAACATCATGCTCATAATATAACACCAAAGTATATATTTCTTTATTATGTTAATGGTAACATTCACTAATTAAAAACAAACTTGAACTCTCCTCCGAATTTCCATGAAAAAAAGAAAGAGAAGTGAACCTCCTCTGTCCGATTTCATCAAGAAGGGTATCGATTACTTAACATAGAATTTTCTCCAAATACCTCAATTCTTATGTTCATCCTGGGCTTCTGAACTGAAAGTTAAATACTCTCTATTCTCACCATTTGCATTTTCAGCAGTATGTGTTTGTAGATTAGAGTAGTCAGAGATTATTGTTTTTCACCATTTGCATTTTCAGCAGGATATTGTATTTTGATTGCGGAGTACTTAAGCATAACAATTGTGTGAATACCATCTTCATCTAGAATTGTTTGGCAATATAAGTAGTGCAGTAAAATATTGGCATTTTAGATTAGGGTAAATTGTATTAAGAATTGCGTTTATAATACCAATTTTTTTTGGAACAATGGTTATTTATAATCAGTTCTCAGTTTCAAGGATGAGCATTCCAATTGTGGGAATACCAAATATTGTTGAAATTTAATCCAAGAAATTTAATTTACATTATTTTTTAACTTGCCAAGTTGCTTGGATGAGCCTAATGCTAATATGAAACTAAAAATATTATGAACAAGAAATGATTGGTAAGTAGTTCATCTAAATGATAAAATAGTCAATTTTGACAGGTTCATGAGGTTCTATGTTACATTCTATGATCAGAGAATAATTGAATGGCTAGTGAACTGGTAATGTTTGCCTACATGTTTAATTTGCAATCTGTTATGTCATTTGTGTGTATGTTATGAAATATTGATGCTCCAACTTGTATTATGAAATGAATGCACTCTACCATTCACTTTCTTTGTTTAGTTCCTTGGAGACAGGTGGTTGCACCTGGGCTCCACATAAAGGGTGTATTTTATTTTATCTGATTATTTTTGTTTTCGGAATTGCCCCAACGAGACGGTGTAGATGCACACCGAGATCTCTGTTCACATGTTCATAATGCATTGTTGCAGCACTTGATTTGATCTATACATGGTGTGTGAACTGACCCCTACCTAGTATCCATCTGTCAATAACTACTGCTGCTCAACATATCCTTTACAAAAATATTATTATAGGCACTTAAATCTGTCAGTTTTCGCAGCAGCTGGGCAGATTGGTTCAAATGGTTCTCAATTTTAATTGCTATTCTAACTTGGAAATTCTGCCCTCTTTTTCATTGCTTTGATGGATGCCCATACCGATTTTGGCATAGGCGGGGAGAATGCTGGCAAAGGTTGTGGAGTCCACCAAGGCAGTTGCTTGGTGAATGTTAGACTTATCTCGACTATTTATGATGATTATTCATGTGTTTTAGTTACGCATTGTGATGATAGACATTATTGGGCATATGCTATTTTGGATTGTTTATACGATTTTGATACTATCATTATTGATCATGTTATTTGATGGATACTATATGCTTACTATGTGATAGATTATCGATAGATTATATTGATCATGGATTTGATGTTGAATATGATTACACTAACCCTATTTCATGATTACATTTGATGATATGCTTATGAGATGTGTTTGACTATTGTTTGACTATCTTTGTGATAGAGACGATTTCATATCACTCATTGTGAGCGGGATGTGTCGTCACGACTCTCTATCACTTGTCTGTTATGATATATATGTATATGTTGTATTATCGTTTTGTGGTTGCAGGACCTTGCAAGTACCAGACATCGATTCCACTTGGCTTCACAGGTCTGAGCGTGTCTTTAATTGCAATGGCTTATATGGTTCTGAGATGACATTAGTTCTGTAATAACCCACCAAAATTTGTCCATTCTTTTTTTTTTTAATTTAATCATTTGTGTTTGATTCAATCGCATACTCTGGGCATCCATCCATTAGGATTAGGCATTCATCCATTCGGGATGAGCATCCAACCATATGGGTTAGGCATCTATCTATACAGGGTAGGAGGTTTCATCTATCCAATACGGGATAGGCATCTACCCATACAGGGTAGGCATCTATCCAATTAGGATAGGAGGTGCTCTGGCCAGAGACTTAGACTCATCGGGACCATTCGGGTCCTGAGTCACTCACTAAGTACTACACTCTTAAAATAGGAGTGCACCGAGGTCGCCGTCCTTAGGAGAAATTAAAATAACATAATACAAGCTTGAATTCCGCCTCGGAATTTGGCTTAAAGTCTCGGGAAGTCAAGCCAATCCATACGGGATTCCTTTCGAGTATGCATTGAATTACTTTTCCCTTTTTATTATACTTATCTTTCAACTTAGGATTCTACTCAATCCTTCTTCTTACCAAACCTAGACCCCATCTACAAACACCTGAGTACTATGGACAACTCCATCCCTAGACTGCCTACATACCCATTTCGGCACGGGATCAAGGCGTAAAGTATGTAGTTCTATTTTTTACTCTATGGTTTGGTGTAAACTGATTAGTGGGTATGCAACCCTTTCTAGGGTCACTGTCCCAGACAATTTCTCTGCGGTTGCTACCCATGGTGGTAGCACTTAAGAAAAGGCTCAACATGGCCTATTGCTTGTGGCCTAAAACAACTAGATCCTAATACCTATCATAAGCGTCACCCTTGACCAATTTTCAATCGTCAACAATTCTTCGAGATTAAATCAATTTCATAAAAGCATTTCACTCAATCATCCCTATAGGGGTTTACTATGGTTTAACTCAACGGATGAAAGATCATTTTAGAATTATCTTATTAGATTATCGATCCAAGGGGGATTACCCGCCCCTTGGAATTTAACTTCCAAGTGTCCCTTATTACTCCCCGACGATTTATAGGGACGATGCCATAGACGTCGTTGATGCAACTTTATTAGGTGTTAAGTGCAGTAGTTCAACATGATGACATTACTCATAAGCATGACCCAGAGGCACTGTATATACCGAGCACTGCTAGGTTTTGGTTTTCCAACTTCCTTTATTAAGTTTTCTAACTAAGAAGCTATGAAAACATCATGCTTGAAAACAATTATGAAATGAATGTACGTAATTAGACATTGTAAAGTTTAATTAATTGAAATAACTACCTTGATGGTATTCATGTACCACTTGATAAAAAAAATACCATCTTTCTACAATTAATATTTCAAACCTGAAATCTAACTTACATAATAATGACAAAATTACGAACTCACATATTGATAATTAAAAACATGTAACTTGCATGGGGATGAAAATATCAATAAAGGCAATTAATGTATAAGTAATTTGCATGATACAAGAATATTGTAACTTGCGTGCAAGATTAAACAATGTATTATTCCTACCACGGGAATAATTAATTATAGTCATAGGTTCCAAAAATTGCAATTAGTTTAGACATTTTTTGGTTCAATCATGAATTAATTATTTTTGATGAATCCAAAATGCCAACTAAGTGGCCCAACGAATCTTAAGTAGATTGAAAGATCTAATTATAATTTAATTTTACAATTATAAAATTTACTAAATTTACTAAAGATAATTTAATTATAAATCTACCCAAGTTGATTTTATTTAAACTAAGTAAATAAATATATATACAAAAAGAATTTAACAAATTCATTTGCCAAAAAAAAATAAAAATTTATGTTGTGGCATTTTAATAGGCAAGTGGAAGAGGGGGCCCACGGGTCCCATCACCACTGCGGACCTACGGGTACAGGCCCGCAGTGGTGGGGGACTGTCGTGGTCCCCTCCACTACCCTGCGGCCACTGTCGTAAGAGTGACCGCAGGGTAGTGGGGGTACCCCTCCCAGCCGCGATAATAACTCTGCCCACTCCCCCTGCGTCGGCACATCGTTCCATGCGGAGTTTAATCTATGGATTTTGCATTGTTTCGCATATAAATTTATTTTGCATAAATTTTAACGATAATATAAATAATTATATATATATATATATATATATATATATATATATATATATATATATATATATATATATATATATATATATATATATATATATATATATATATATATATATATATATATATATATATATATATATATATATATATATATATAGTTTTCATTTTCAATTTATTTAAGCATAGAAAGAAATATATAAACATATATCTTTGTAATAGAAATATTAATGTAAAACAAATGAGAATAAGAATTTATTCACAGGGATGAATAACACAGAGAACTAAATTGTTTCAGCAATGTACAGAACTAATATTCACAAACATTTTCTGTTCACAGAGAAGTAAGACTGCTCATAAGGAATTGAGATTTATGATCAAATCTACATTCAGAGAGAGAGAGAGAGACAGATGGGTTTTTACTCACAGGGAAAAAAAATATTTAAGTAAATTCATATGCAAAATATCAACTTGTATTCACACAGAGGTAAGATTATTCACAGGGATGTAAGATTTAATTACAGAAATAAGATCTACATTTAGATTTCCATTCCAAGAGTGAGAGAAATTAATTTAAGAGAAGAATAATAAGGAACAAGATTCATACACAAGTGATTATCATTTAATCACACAGAGAGGAGTTTAATCTCAGAAAAAAGAAATTTAAATAAGGGAAATATGATTTTTGAATAGATCAAAGAAAAAATCTTTTGGAAAAGCAAAAGCAAGATGTGATATATATTTTCGAAAGAGAATTAAATAAATAATAAAGCTATCTTTTACATGCATTATATGAATGTACTTTTATCAATATTTATCCCTAAATAAGAAGAAAAGATTTACAATTTAATAGTTTATTTATTTTTATATAAAGGAAGATCTAGAAGCTATTTTTTTTGATGATACAAATTTCTCATATGTAAATGAGAAATGACAAAAAAGAGAACCTGACTTATCGAAGCTCGATGTTGAATCCTCTAGCTATCCTTTTTGATCCTTCTTTGTAACTTGAGAGAAATATTCAAGAACAACTTAACAATCCTACAACGAAAATTTGACTACCAAAGAAGATCCTACTACTAAAACTTGGAAGATTTTTCTTCAAAACATAATCAACTCCCTCTTATGAAAACTTGCATACAATATATAAGAAAAATCCCTTAATTCCACTATCTAGAGAAATTAATTAGAACTGAGATTCTTTTCCAAAATTGGACTCATGCAAACATTGATTAAAATCCTAGTGGGGGAGTTACATGCAAGGTATTGAAGATTCCTCTAGAAGCTTCTAATTCCTCCTACAACATGTGCCATAATTGGGAGTGGGAAAATAAAAATAAAAATAAAATAATTAATGCCTTTTGAATTATATTCTCCATGTGTGTGTGTGGGTCCATTATTTATTCTTTTATAATATTCATTTAATTATTTTCAATAGCTCAACCAAAAATATAATAGAATTGTATCAAATCAAAAAGTGATAAAGGAGGGTTGTGACATCTTCCCCCCCTTAATTTGTGCATCGTCCCGATGCACTTATTGAATGCATCCAAAAGAGCCTATAGTTCATGATTAGTTTAAAACAAAAAAGGAAACAACTGTTGCATTTCCCTAGTATCTTCCCATGTGGCATTCCTTTCATCATATTGATTCCATTGTACTTTGCATTGATCAACCTCTCTGTTGCGCAATTGGCACTGGCGCCTCACCAAGATTTTGAATGGCTCTATCATTATTCATCCCATTTCCTGGACCTGTAAAGCATCCCAATTCAAAATATGTTTCTCATCAGGTACATACTTTTTAAGAAGAGATACATGGAAGACATCATGGATTTGGCTCAACTGGGGAGGTAAGGCCAACCGATATGCAACTGGATTAATCCTTTCCAATATTTCAAAAGGTCCAACATAACGAGGTGCAAGCTTGGTCTTTTTCCCAAACCTTATGGAACTCTTGTGTGGCCTAACCCTTAGGAAGACTTTCTCTCCCACCTCAAACTCCCTTGGTGTCCTGTTCTTGTCTGCATAACTTTTTTGCCTATCTGAGGCTTCCTTCAATCTTTGCCTAATTTCCTTAGTTTTCCTTTCCATTTCCTTCAACATATCTAGTCCAACAGTTACTCTATCCTCAAGACTATCCCAACTCAAAGGTGTTCGACATGGCCTACCATACAATGCTTCAAAAGGTGCCATTCCCAAAGATGTTTGATATGCATTATTGTAAGCAAAATCTACTAGAGGTAGTTAAGCTTCCCATTTCTTCTGTTGGTCCATGCAGTACATGCAAAGTAGGTCTTCTAAAATCTAATTTGTCCTTCTTGTTTGACCGTCAGTTTCAAGATGGTATGCAGTGCTAAAATTTAGTTGAGTTCCTAGAGCAGTTTGAAGAGTTGTCCAAAACCTTGAAGTGAACCTAGCATCTCTATCTGATATGATTTTCTCTGGCATTCCATGCAACCTAAATATTTCCTTAACAAAGCACCTAGCCAAGGTAGGTGCATCATCTGTCAGATTCCTTGGTATAAAGTGTGCCACCTTAGTGAGTTTTTCAATTACCACCATTATTGTATCATGCCTAGAAGGTGACATGGGCAACCCTTGCACAAAATCCATGCTAATAACTTGCCACTTATGTTGAGGTACACCGTGTAACTGTAACAATCCAGCTGGATGTCTATG